>NC_089222.1:9129820-9438153 GCF_963924675.1 Phocoena phocoena | reverse complement strand
CTCTTCAGATCTTATTCTGGGAAAAGAAAGTTATCAGGTCAGTAGTGGTAACATACTCTGTTTTGTTTTGTTTCTGCTGTGCTCTCCACAGGCAAAATGAGGAGATGTTCACACTCATAACAGCCAGGGGCCAGAGAAGAAAAGAGATCCTGAGAAGGAATCCATGATGCCATTCAGGGAGGGGTGGGAGATGGGGAAAGAAGGGGAAAAGAAGCATCATTTTGGGACATGAAAAGAATGACTGAAAGTAGCCTGTTCTCTAATATCATTAATGAAACCACACGGTGATGTCACTTCTGATCACGCTGTCATTTGAGTTGCTGATCTTGTGATAGGAAGCTTCCCTTTGCGCATTCACAGCAGACTGACAGTGGAAAAGACCTTCAGGTTAACAATGAGTAGGTGGAACTCATCAAGAAAAATAACTTCACCACAACAACAACAAATGACTGGAGGGACAGCAACTTCTTTGGGAGGGCAGAGGGAAAAAAAGCAAAGTCTAAGTATTCTGACACATGTAAAAGAAGAGTCATTTATTTACTAGGAAGTAACCCATTCACTCAAATGTAAGTTTGTGGCCCCTCAGAAGTACGTAAATACTACCAGTCCATCCACCACAGATTAGCATCAAAATTTCTCGGGAAATGCCTCATTAGTGTGCATCAGTCAATTTCAGAAAGAGAGTCAACACTATCTACTATAACATTAATTTCCTTCCCTTCCACAGGGACCACATTTTGCCAAATTTAATATGAGTTTTGAATTAAGGCCAAACATGAACCCTTTGAACCACACTCATCTTTGCAAGAGAAAGCTGTTTCCTGTTTCTAAGAGGAAGGCCTTAAATGGTCTGATGAAAACTGTTCCTTGGCATTAAATAGTTCTTCCCAGGTATCTTTCTTGGCTACTTGATGAAATGATTCTATCTCATAAAACTTGATGGAAAATCATTGCTGAAAATCAGTTGAGGATTTTTCAGTCACAGACTTTGAAAGATAATTTTTTAAAAATGGATACTCTTAAACCCACCCACCCTATTTACATGTTCATTTTTCTCTACTGCTCTAGTCCTGGTGCTATAGCCTCTGTACGCCTTCTACTAAGAGAATGTCGGTGGTTACATCACAGTTTTAATTAAACGTTTCATCAGAAAGATCCACGTGTGACATATTTTGAGTTGTTAGCTAGTTCACTCTCTACTGTCCACTGACGTTGATCTCCATCAATCGTTGGCCTGCTGAAGACTCTGAGTGGCTTTGTTTTGGTTTTGTATCAGGATGTTTCTCCCAGTTGGAGTCCTGGTCCACCCACCTCATAGGCCCCCAGATGTGCTTAAAAAAATGTGTCTGTGCCCAATCCCAGGCCTACTAAATCGGAACCTCTTGGCAAGTGGGATTCTGAAATCTACATTTTAACTTGTTTCTTGTCTGTTTAGGAGAGAATGTTAAATATTTACAGGCAAGAAGTTTGGATATGCATCTCACAAATGGAGGTGGAGAGAAAAAGGATTAAGGTAGCAGAGGGAGACATTTTGAAGAATAGGATTTTTTTGAAGAAAAAAAATTATACTGCAAAATCATTTGTGTGTGTGTGTTTGTGTTTGTGTACACAGCTGATTTCTTCATTTCATCCTTTATCTGATCTCCTTACTCCCTGATTTTATTTTAATTTTCCATTTAGTCTGTTTTAATATCTCTGCCAGAAGAGGAGAAGGGAGACAAAGAGGAAGAATAGGTAAAATTTAGGAATTTAATATACCCTTAAAAGGGTTTTAATTTAACATTTTAAAAATATATCTATTTTGATCGGTTTAAGGTTGTTATCTGGCATTATCCAGTTTGTGTTTTGTATAGTGTCATATATTGGGAAGTGGAAAAGTAGCTAGAATTATTTTTCAGACTTCAATTAACATTATTTACTCTATTAAATGTATGTAGTTCTCTATGTACACAGTTATTTATTTAGTTATTTTAAAGGAAGAGAGCACAGGTCACTTTTTAAACACATGAGAGAAAACATGAATTTTAAAAGTGTGCCTTCTGCTAAACCTTAATCATTCTTCAATGATTTTAACATACCTACTATTTTCCATGCCATAAAAGAAATTGTAGGATTTTTTTTTAACATTTCAGTATCTTAAATCTTCTGAAAACTGCTTCTAATAAATTAAGAGAGGTTCATTGTCACCAAATAGCAATCTTGAATCTGCTCTCAACTGGATTTCCAACATAAGGGAGAAATAATGGTTTCGAGACCATTATGTAGACTACACCCCAATTCCCTTGACTTTGAGGCTCATATTTAATTTCCAGCCTGTTAGGAATAAAACCTGAAATTATGTTGTTATTTTAGTTTAGAATTCTTAGCCTTCTCATAATCATCATTAGTGAGATTCTTGCTTTGTTCAGAGAGTTACTGTTATAGTCAGTAGTAATGATAGCTATTATTATTAACAATGCAGGCCAGGGCTTCCCTGGTGGCGCAGTGGTTGAGAATCCGCCTGCTAATGCAGGGGACACGGGTTCGAGCCCTGGTCTGGGAGGATCCCACATGCCGCGGACCAACTGGGCCCGTGAGCCGCAACTACTGAGCCTGCGGGTCTGGAGCCTGTGCTCCACAACAAGAGACCGCGACAGTGAGAGGCCCGTGCACCACGATGAAGAGTGGCCCCCGCTCGCTGCAACTGGAGAAAGCCCTTGCACAGAAACAAAGACCCAACACCGCCAAAAATAAATAAATAAATTTATAAAAAAAAAACAATGCAGGCCAGACAATAAGGTTTGCACTGGATCTTATGTTCAGTGCTTGCATGGCCGTGGCCGCTGTGCCCAGGTGCACCTGAAAACAGTCCAGCATAGTAACCAATCCAGCATGGTCACAGTCACGCAGCATCGTGGGAAGACCTTGACAAAGTGAATGGGAGGCATCAGCCAGGTAGGGAACTGGGGGGCTTGTCTTCCATTGACTTGAGAAGAAAGATATTCTTGAATGTGAACATGCTTATTCACTAAAAGGTGAAAAATCAGGCTAAATCCAGAACATTCTTAGAAATGTGAGTGATGACCAGGTTAAAATGCAGGCAAGGGAAAGACGAGGTTATGTAGGGGCAAAAAGCAGTCTGTTTAAAAAGAGGGTGAGTTTGGGTTAAGTTGGGTGGAAACAAAGAACGATGAGCGGGCTTCCCTGGTGGCGCAGTGGTTGAGAGTCCGCCTGCTGATGCAGGGGACACGGGTCCGTGTCCTGGTCCGGGGAGATCCCACATGCCGCGGAGCAGCTGGGCCTGTGAGCCATGGCCGCTGAGCCTGCGCGTCCAGAGCCTGTGCTCCGCAACGGGAGAGGCCACAACAGTGAGAGGCACGCGTACCGCAAAAAAAAAAAAAAAAACAAACAAAAACGATGAGCATCTTCACAGTTTGCTTTTGGGGTAAGCTTCTCCTCGAGTACCCTAGTCCTAACTCCCCATCTTTGCAAATGCAAACTTTCCTTTACCCTTCTGTGTACCCCTCTTCCAGCCTGACCCCCAAATGTGTGACCCTGTTAGTTTCCCAGAGGCATGGCACATTGCTGGAAGTGAAGCAGAGCTGCTGGTACTTTCATCCACCTTCTTGCGGGTGTGGGAGGGGAGAGGGTCTCTCCTGGGAGAGGTGTCGTAAAGGATGGGGAATTGGAAGGCAAAACCAAACCCCAGCCTCTCAACCGGAGCTCTGATAGTCTTATTTTAAGCATTAAAACTTTCAGGGCTTCCCTGGTGGCGCAGTGGTTAAGAGTCCGCCTGCCGATGCAGAGGACACGGGTTCGCGCCCTGGTCTGGGAAGATCCCACATGCCGCAGAGCAACCAGCCCCGTGAGTCACAATTACTGAGCCTGCGCGTCTGGAGCCTGTGCTCCGCAATGGGAGAGGCCACGATAGTGAGAGGCCCGCGCACTGCGATGAGGAGTGGCCCCCACTTGCCGCAATTAGGGAAAGCCCTCGCAGAGAAACGAAGAGCCAACACAGCCAAAAATAAATAAATAAATAAAAAATTAAAAAAAAAAAAAAAAACTTTCAAAATTTGTTTGGGGCTTGTCTTCTCCCTTTAACAAAAATTAGAAGATCGTTTTGGTCTCCGTGTTGTGATTTGAGTCCAGTGATAACAATACCTCTAATAGTGCCCTTTCTTATTTGAAAAATTTGGAAATGTCAACTATCCTTTCAGGTATGGAATGAACACACACACACACACACACACACACACACACAGCCATAATATTTATCTCATCTTATCTCTAGGGGTGCTATTGAGAGCCGGGGGCAACAGGTGATGGGGATATGGAACCAGGTAAACAGAAGAGATACAGAATTTGGGGCTGTAGGAGGCTCAGGGGAAAAGAATCCGCCTTGTAACAAACGCTCTATGCTGAGTTAATGGACCTTAAGCTTTTTAAATCGAAAGTGAGGGTCAAGTAACTGATGGCAAGTGGTGTGTGCTCCCAGGGTCAGGACAGAGCTCTGGCCACTGCTCTATCGCGACCTTTGTTACAGATTTCGGGCGATCGCTTGGCCAATTTACGCTTTCAGTTTTCTCATCTGTAAAAAGTGTTTAATCATATTGACTTGTTTCCCAGGGAAGTAATGTGATATATTAATATTTGTGAAACCCTTGGAGATCTGATGATTAAAGGTACGTTATCCTAAGTAGTGTTCACTGCTGGCCTCTGCACCTATACCCAACATCTAGGCCCCCATTGTACGCGTATTTTGGCAAAGTTCATGTAAATGATTCCAGGCTGTTTTCTTTAAGAAAAAAATGAATGCTTGTGATATTTCTCAAGGAGAACCTGACATAATCATTACAAAATAAAAAAAGTCACAGTGGCACACAATGAAGGCTAAGGTTTTTAAAAACCCGTAAGAAAACAGATTTCAGTTCTCGGCTCACATGGGGTTATTATAAGCAACAGTGAGCAATAATGATTACAAAAATGAGGAAAAATATGTTGACAGTGTCATTTGAAAACAATTGTGTTGAGAGGCTTTTTACACACATTTTACACAGTGTGGATATCCAAAATGGGTTTTAGACAATATTAAGAGGATTGTTTTTCAAGGTATTAAATGCGCAAAGAGCAAGAATGAAAGATATGGTGAATTGGCCAGTCTATAGAATCCAGCCCAGGGAGCTGATGTAGCTACCGGGGGATGACAGGGAAACCGTGGAACTCTTACTGTCTCTCTGGGCTTGTAGAAGTTCAAACATCTTTAAATACTAAGTAGTTTCCTTTTACACATATCCAGCCTAAATGTTTTGTTTTTTCCTTTCTTGCAGTTTCTCTCTACATGTGTGAACTCCTGATATTGGAAGTGAACTACATCTGATTGTTACTGATCAGACTGGCACGACGTGTGGGCAATGCAGTTCCTCTTTTCTAAAACCGAGTGACATTGCTCTGTCGCTCCGTCCCTCCCACTCAGACCAGTTCCTCATCTTGTCTTCCGGAAACCACAGCCTTCTGTGAATTTACCATGACGCCCCGTGTCACACCTGACACGTCACTGGATTTCTGAAAGCACGCGGGCACTTAACACACACATGAACCCCTGGGGGTCTTGTTCCGAGGCAGAGTCCCATTCTGTGGGTCTGGGGTGGGGCTTGAGATTCTGCATCTCTTACAAGCTCCCCAGTGATGCCCATGTCGGTGCTGCATGGACCACATTGTGAATAGCAAGGCATGAACTTTTGTTGTCAGGCAAGAGGCTGGCTTTATCCTGATATAACTCCCCTTTCTGACCTTTTGTAGAGAAATCCATAGCCTAGGCAGGACTGAAATGATGGTCCTGAGCAAATCATGCTTTGAGTTAACTTTTATTTTAAAGGAATAAAACACGGAACTTCATGAGATACAAACTCAAAACAACTGGGCAGCAAATGAAGCTTCTGTGTCTGACATCTTCTCCTTTCTGATAGCTATTTGCATACTATGCCTAACACATATTATTGTAGGCTTGTTTTTTGATAATTTATTCCTTAAACCAATATTTTTTGAGTGTTCGCTATGTGTGAGACACTAAAGTACACTCAGAATAAGAAAATAAAATAGGGACTTCCCTGGTGGTCCAGTGGTTAAGACTCCACACTTCCAATGCACGGGGGGCACAGGTTCAATCCCTGGTCAGGGAACTAAGATCCCACATGCCATGTGGTGTGGCCAATAAATAAATAAATAAATAAATAAATAAATAAAATAATTGACATTTGTGACAATTGACAGTCTGCAATCTTATGTAGGAAAGAGTCAAACAAGCAAAGAAATGCACGGAAGTATACAAGTATACCTTTTCCTGTGCCCAGAATGTTCTTCTCACTGTCCTGAATTCCTTTTTCTCACCTCAAAGCCCTCATTGTCACTCACACACTTTATACTAGAGCGTATACTACTAAAGTGTATTTTATAATTCTCCACTACAAGTCATAATTGTAATCCTTAGAAATGTTGCACTGTCAATCATCCAATTTTGATATATTTTCAAATGTTGTGTTATAAAAATTGTTCTAAGGAAAGGGGTTATGATTTTGAGTCTGGTTTGTTTTCAGGTTTACAAGGACTGAAAATTCAAAAGCAAATATGACTCTGAATATATGGTAGAGAACTTAAAAATCACTGAGGAAATGTAGTAAGTAAATGTAGTAAGTAAGTATAGTAACAGTCCTGGTAATAATGTGAATTCGAATGTAACATGATTGGTGATTGGCTCTGTCCTCATCACAGTCTCTGTTCTCAAATGCAGCCTCCTGCAGGAGTGGATGGAAGTGTAGGGGAGCCTAGGGTTGGCTGGGGGGAAGAGCAAATGGGCAGCTCCCTCTTGGAAAGTGCAGGGGGAGAGGACAGGGCCCTGAATTCTTCCCAGCCCCATTTCTTCCGGGTAGGATGCATTTACTACTCAGAAGATTCCTGGATGTTTCAGGCAGCCCCAAAATCCAGAAACATCCCCATTCATTTTTAATCTACCTCTAGATAACACTAACAGTAACCAGTACTGGGACAATTTAGGACCACACAGTCAGATCAGAAACTGCAGAAAGCACCAGAAATGTGCAGATTGCCTGACTGTTTTCTTCAATGTCGCCATGATGGTGCCCTGTGTTTTATATACTTGGAGTTGCCTCTGTTGGATACAGTCTACCTTTTACCTCTACTGTTGGCATTTCTCTTCCTACCTTATCAGTCCAGAGCTCACTCTTTTGATCTCTTTTTCACCTATTTCATGATAAAACCCAGAGCCATTCAAGCAAAAGTAGCTTGATCACTGTTAATTCACAATCAACGCAACCCAATATCCAGTAGCAATCTGCTAATGCAACTCACTAGCCCATCATAAATCATAATAAAATATAAAACAGAGTGTTTATAATGTGCCAGACATTATCCTAAGTGTTCTATAGGAATTGACTTATTTAAACCTTGAGGCAACATTATGAACCCTTTACCACTATCATTCCCATATTACAAATGGGGAACATAGGGTACAGGGAGGTTAAATAAATTGTCCAAGGTCACACAGCAGGTAACTGTCAGAGCTAGGATTCAAACCTAGACAGTGTAGCTTTGGAGTTCAGACTCTGTACTGTCCGTCAGTCATGAAGACTCTCACATGCCATGTAGGGTTGTGTTTAGTTATTATTCTAGAGGCAATACGGAGCCATTGCTAGATCTTCAGAGAGAGGTGTGATCAGATCTAATACGTGCAAAAGATGGAGAGGAGCTGGAAGATGCAAGATTGATACAGAAGGTAGAATCAGCAGTGCTTGCTGATGGACTGAAAATTGCATGAAGCTGAAATCAGCTCCTTTTTGTTCTTTGGAATGAAAACTGTGACTCCCCTTCTTCTTTAATGTCTAGTATCTGGGGATGAGATCTCTGGATTTCCTGGGCAATCATTTCAACTTTGCTAACACTTTGTGGTTAAGAGCCTGGGCCTTGAATCAGACAGGCCATGGTACAAATTCCTGTTAATAATAATAGCAAACATTTTATGGAGTGTTACTGAGGCTCTATGGTAGTGTTTACATAGATTGTGGCTTTTAATCCTCATAATAAACCTGAGGGAAATACCACTACTCTCCCCTTTATAGATGAAAAAAAACTGAGTTCTCAGATGGGTTAAGAAATGTGTTCAGGGTTATATTACTAAGGTATGGAACAGAGATTAAAAAAAAAAAAAAACAGGTTATCTAATTTAAGTAGCTGTTGTGTAGCCCATTAAACAGGGCGCCAGTTCTGACACTTGTTTGGCATTTTATTTAATCTCTCTTAACTTCTGTCTTCCTCATCTGAAAATGAGATTGTAGCATAGCCTCCTTCATTGCCATGTGACGAGCGAAAATAAACAATGAATAGAAACCTATGTTATGCATTCAGAAAATTAAAAACTCAACTAATAATAGATATTCTTAACGTTTTACTTCTTAATAGGGTGGTGGTAGTGGAGATGCAGAGGAGATGGACTTTTCAAGATAGATATAAGAGGTAGAATCAGGAGGGCTTGCTGATGGACTGAAAATGGCAGGAAGCTGAAACTGCCTTTTGTTCTTCTGAATAAAAATTGTGACTCCCTTTTTTCTTAAATGTATACCTGAACTTCCTTCCAGATGAATATTTTACCTTGTTTGTGGAGATGTTATGTGATTCCAAATACACAAGAAGCGCTCTTCAAATGTTTGTCATCAACCTTGGGATGTGTGTTTACTTTGAGTACAAGAGCCTCCCTTTTCAGTGGGCTCCTAAATAAATTCTGGAATAGTTGTGTGTTGGAGATTTGGGGTTTTACTCCTAATAAAAGAGATTCCCTAAAGCTTAATATGTTAAGAACTGAGGTATAATAACCCTTTGCTTTTGGTTGATGGTCAGACTTCCTCATTTCTTCCTGATTAAGAGTCCATGTAAACAAAAAGCTGTGCTTCTGAGTCTGTGGTTTTAGTTCCACAACAACTGCAAACAGATTTAAATGTAACAATGTCAGAAAACCATTTGCACATTGTCCGTTTTTAGTATTAATTTGCTACTATTTCTATTAGTAACAATAATGGTAGTAGCATTCATACTACTACTACTCATAGCAGTAGTAGTAGTAGTAGTAGTAGTAGTAGTAGCTATTAGTAGTATTAGCTTCAGTATCAATCAGATTGTAGCATATCGGACCACACTTTAAAAGAGAGAAAAGATTGAGATTCCAAGCAGTTGAATGAGCCCCTTAGAATCGTGAAAGAAGACACTGGCATAACTAGGTTACCAAATGATGAACAGCAGCTTGACTCCCGTTCTCTGTGTATTAAACAATGAATTCTAATAAAAGAACTCTTAATCATTGGCTGCATAATGACATCCTCAACAATACCGTTAATTGCAAAACAACCTCTGTGTGTTTGCACATGGCTGTTCATCCCAACGGCAAGGTTTACACCATTTCTTTTTAGCTTTAAGTTCCCATCATTCGTTTCTTCATTCATTTATGGAGCAGGTGGTTCCCAAGCCTGTGTGCTGTTTCAGACACTGTGTTAAGTACAGGGAACTAGAAATAAATAAATCACTGTCCCTCACACAAGGAAGCCAGCATCTTCAGTGTGTGTTACACATGATAGGTTTCTCAGTTTCCATTTCCATTTATTGGTAACCCCTTAAAAGTAGCCCCAAGTGCTTATGACAACTGACCCACTTCATTCATTTATTTATTCAGTCATTTAGTAAATTTTTATGGAAAGCTCATTATATGCTATGGGGGTAAAGTGATGCATGAGACAAGTATAGCCCCTCTCTCATGTACCTTAAATTTTCTAGTAGAATAGACAGAAGAAAAACAAACAAAATAATTACCAACTGTGATAAACACTATGAAAGAGAAAAACATACTCTAATTGGGGGACGGATTTTAAAGAGGATGGCTAGTGAAGTCCCCTTTGTGGTGACATTTAGTCTGAAATCTGGAAGATGAGAAGAAATGATCCATGTGAAAGGTGTAAAAGTCATTTCAGTAAAATAGCAGAGCATAGAGCCCTTGAGGCAGGAAAGAGCTAGGAAGTTTTCTAAACAGAAAAGAGACCTGATCTGATTTGGTTTTTAAGACTGTAATGTTGGCTGCTGCAATGGAATAGATTGGAGGCCAGCAAGCATAAAGACTGGGAAATTTTTGCTTGGTTAGAAGAATGGTTGTGATAGTCCTGGCAAGGGATGATGGTGGATGATGTTTAGGGGGGTCACAATGGAGATGGACAGGAGCGGAAAGATGCAGAGAGACGCTGGGGGTAGAATCAATAGGACATGCTGGTGGATTGAAAACAACACGAGGGTGAAATTAGCAAGCCAGAATATCTTCCAAGTTTCTGTCTTGTAAAATTGGATGATTGTTGTTGTCATTGTCTGAGACAGGGAACGCCTGGGAATCCTGGGTGGCAGGTTTTGGGAGGAGAAAGCAGAAACTGACTATAAAGGAAGAAAACATCTAAAAGCAGCTCTCATATTTATAATTTAGAAATTATATGTGTGTGTGTGTGTATGTGTACCTACACACACACAGAAATGGAAGAGCAGGGTCTCTGAAAGAATATGTAGACCTTTTTCTAAAAGGAAGATACACAGTAGCAAAAATATCTCTGGTACTCGGGGATAACATCATCACAGAATATACTGTTTGGAAAGGAATTGACTTGAAATACTTCACTATGTTTAAATCTCCTGTTACATCCCTGCCAAGGGATCACACAGCCTCTGAACAGGCATAGTTACAGAGGATGCAAGGTAACAGTAGTAACTAATCCTTACATGACACTTAAAATGTGTCAGGCACTCTTGTTAGGAGTTAACACAAAGAAGATCTATTTGTCAAACAATTCTAATACTCATTAGGAAGCTGGTTCTCATTCTAATCATTTATTAATTTAATCTTGAGGGCCCCCAAAAACATGGAACTGAGAGAGTATATTAGCAAGGGGACTTGTAGGGCTTGGGAGGTTTCCTTGCTCTCATCCTGGCTCACTCACCCTTGTAGGTTTTGGGTTTTTTTTTTCCTCATTGGTCAGGAACAAGATTGGATGAGATGATGCCTTTCTAGCTGTAAACGTCTACAATTCCAAAATTTGTATTTTCACTTTTAAATAAAGGAAGTAGTATGTCTAAACTATGAGAGAGTGAAACTGGGGAAGGACTAAAACCATTCAACCTTACATTTCCTATGTGTAAAATTTTATTTTTGAGCTTTATAATAATTAATGGAATCCTTGGTCTTTTTAAAGGACAGAAGTGCCATTCATTTCTGTACTATTTCTGAGTTTGTGGACCAAAATCCAGGTTGAATATATTGTCTACTATTCTCTTTTTTCAGGGATCCTTGTGATGAATACCTTCCTGAGTTCTAAGAAAAGTTTACCTCTGGAGACAAAAGTGCATGTTCTATACCATTCTCAAGTGCCATGTCCTACTTGAGTGTTATCCCAGGAGAACCCCTGTTGGAGAAGGGATAAGATAGAAGTTAGCCAGGGCACCACAGAGTGAAGATAAGAGAAACTGGTGCCCTTCCACTTCCCCACCCTCATCCCCTATTTCATCAAGAACAAAGGAGACATATGATAAGTGATACCCATACGGATAGCCTGGTGTGCGGGGACTTAACATGGGGACCACAGACAAATGCCATGATTTATGCCACTAATGAGGGAACTGAAAAATGATGTAACAATCACTCCACAAGGCCCTCTCTCTACCCCATTTGCTGGTGGTGAGGACATACATAATGTATCTTCAAACTCAGTTCTCATTGGCCCAGCGCCAGGGTGGAACTGAGCCTGCAGGTAGCGTTTCTCATCATGGCTCAGTGGAGGGGAACTCTAACAGGAACACAGGGTGTTTCTCTTTTGCGCTTTACTGCTAGGGCGCTCAAGGCTCAACTCTGATTAGCAGGCGATCTCAGGTACCCAATAACACTTAACACCTTTAGTCCAAATAGTTCTATTTTACTGATATTATTTTGTAATGGATACTAACTACCCCTTAACCAATGTGCTGCACTCAGTCTGAAAGAAAGGCTGAGTGTTGTCCTTTCTTATGAGTGCTGTCCTATCTTATGAGCCTATGAGTTTATATTCCCACGAGTTGGGCAACATGGTTACCAGGAGGCAGGTGTATTTGACCCCATGCTAGTTTATGCCAGTTGTGTTACAGCTATTATTATAATACAAATTTTGATGGAAAATTCTATAGACTTGGAAATATTAGTGCAAAAAGAAATAGAAGCATGTCTATGAGAACAAAGTTGTATGCTTTGGAAAGCTTCAGTAAGTTAAGTTGCTAAAAAATGATGTGGAATTAGGTATGAGAGGGGCAAGTGGAAAAGCTGGGGGCAGGGAATCAGTTCTTTAGGATTCTACATTCTGCTTGCTTTGAAAATATCTTTAAACTCTTCCTTCATTTTAAGGAAAACAAAACTTGAAATAGCAGATAGTGGTAGATTATGAGTGTGACCATGTGTTCCAAGAAAAGATTTTTATCCTGCATGCAAATATTGGTGAATGAATGTATATTTATACATTTAAGGTGAAATGGAACGATTAAGATATGTATCTTTTATGATTTCCTACATTACCTGTTTTTTTCAATGAACCAACTATTATAACAGATAATAGAAATATATACTGTAAAAATCAATTCTAATCAATTTGTAAGTAGGAGGGATATAAACCTAAAAATACAAAGGAATAAAAGTTAATATATAAGTACTTAAAGAGTCCAATATCAATATTTCAACTTGGCCAAATTAACCTGATTATAAAGTGATGAGATGGGTGTATACGACACATTTTCACTTACTTTGGAGAAGTAAGATTACTTCTTACTTTAGATTACTTTAGATAAGATTAGATTACTTTAGAGAAGACTGTCTTGCTCTACTGATCACAGCGTATGGATGATCGTAAAACAGGCTCAGAGCTGCAACCTCAGGTGTCTTCAGAGACAGATTTTAGCAGGTTGCTATGGTAATGGAAAAATCCTGGAGTTTGGAGTTAGCCAGACATAGGTTTCGTGGACCAACTCCATCACTGGCCAGAGTGTGATCTTGGACAAGTCACTTAACCTTTTGGAGCCTCGATTTCCTCACCTGTAAAATGGAACTAATAATTCCTCTTTCACAGACCTGGGAAGAGGATTAAGCCCCAAAATCTATCCACAAGGCTGGGTAGTGGTCTTCAGACACTCAATAAGAGAGCCTTCCTTCTCTTTCCTGCTTTTCCCAAATGCAAAAATTAGCATTTGGGGCTATTGACCAAATATACAAACATCAAGGTGATCACCCTTTTGCTCCCTGTGTTGTTTTAACATGAGAATTTGCATTTGGTTATTCTCTACACATAAACATTATACTAAAGAAACATTACATTAAAGAAACATTACATTAGCTATAAGCCCTTTAGAACATAACAATACTTAAAATACATAACTCTTTCAAATGACATAAAGATATCTCTCTTTCTAAAAATTCTATTGAAGTATAGTTGATTTACAATGTTGTGTTAATTTCTGCCATACAGCAAAGTGATTCAGTTATACATGTATGTATTCTTTTTCATATTCTTTTCCATTATGGTTTATCACAGGATATTGAATATAGTTCCCTGTGCTGTACAGTAGGACCTTGTTGTTTATCCATCCTGTATACAATAGTTTGCATCTGCTAATCCCATACTCCCAATCCTTCTGTCCCCCACCCCCCCTCCCCCTTGCCAACCATAAGTCTGGTCTCTATGTCTATGAGTCTGTTTCTGTTCATTTGTGTTGTATTTTAGATTCCACATATAAGTGATATTATATAGTATTTGTCTCTGTCTGACTTACTTCACTTAGTATGATAATCTCTAAGTCCATCCATGTTGCTGCAAATGGCCATATTTCATTGATTTCATGGTTGAGTAATATTCCATTGTGTATACATAACCCATCTTCTTTTTCTGTTCATTTGTCAATGGACATTTAGGTTGTTCCCATGTCTTATCTATTGTAAATAGTGCTCCTATGAATATAGGGGTGCATGTATCTTTTCAAATCATAGTTTTGTCTGGATATACGCCCAGGAGTAGAATTGCTGGATCATATGGCAACCCTATTTTTAATTTTTTGAAGAACCTCCCTACTGTTTTCCATAGTGGCCACACCAATTTACATTCCCACCAACAGTGTAGGAGGGTTCCCTTTTCTCCACACCCCCTCCAGCATTTGTTATTTGTAGACTTTTTGATGACCAGTGTGAGGTGATACCTCATTGAAGTCAAATGTCATAGATATCTCTTGACAACTGTTGTTTTTAATTCAGTAACATAATATTGCAGACACTCTTAGCTTATCAACCGATTCGGGCAAGAAATGACAAAGGTCTTCTGCTCCTGTTCTCTAAGTCTACATGGATAAATGTGGTAAATTAAGACACAAGTTTCATTTAGGGGCTTAGGGTCAGCCTGGGTAGCCATAATTACCGGGCAATATTTCAATGTGTCAGTCCTTACATTTTTATAAATTCCACACTCCCTCACCACCTTCTTTCAAATGAACCTGGAATTGCTGCTTAGGTGGAGAAACGATGTTTTTAAAAGGCCTGTAGATATAATTTTATGGGACACTCTGTTTTCCGGGCTGTGGTAAATCTAGGCCAGCAGACTGCTTCAAGTCGTTAACAAATTCCACTGTTGCTTACTTCTTTTTTTCCATGAAGTTTAAAATAAACAATTAACCTATATCCAACACAGTGTTTGGTATTGATTTAATTTAGCATATGTTATTCATCTGCATGCCTCACAACGGTTGCTTAATTGTCTAAATTTTCCCTGTGTAGAGTGTGCTGTCTATGGAATCTCTTTCCACAGAACACTCTTAGCAGAGTGTGGCTTACTATTTCCACAACATCTGTCTTTTCTACTAAAGACCAGATTAACAGTTATGCTTCTTTTAAAGGTGTGTTTGCATATGTGTGTGTGTGTGTGTGTGTGTGTGTGTGTGTTTAGGGGAGGTTGGGCAAGATATCTGCTTCTTGTACAATTCATTTTCTGGTACAATAGTTTTCAGTCTTATCAGCAGGTCAGAGATTTTGCTGTACCCACAATGCAGCTGGCAGGATTGCCCTTTTCTTGTGCCTTAGTGTGTCACAGAAGGCCACATTACTTCCATTAAATGTGCAAAGGAGATAGCATATGCACGTCCCCTTGTCTCGTGCTACCACTCCCCATGACACACACACATACACACACACACACACACACACACAGCTCCTTTCAATTGTGTTAAGCAGTGAAGCAGAAGGATTTTTTAAATTAGTGTTTTGTTTTGGCAGTGGTTGCTGATGTGTTCGTGTAATACAGCTTTAATCAAATCCCCAAAGCTGAAGGCCTTTCAGCGTATCTTAGGCTGCACTGTGCACGGCTTATTCCACTTGAAGTGGCCACCAGGGAGGTACAATTAGCTGTTCCCATGGAGAAGATTGTTATAGTAATAAATAATAAGAAGCATAGGTAGCGATGGAATCAATTAAAGATATTTTTGATCATCTAATGGTTTATGGGAATGCTAACTAATTGACAACAAGTTTGGGACTATGTTTTCTATCTGTATGTCTCCTTGTCACTAAACGTTGACCACACACACAGGACAGTGTCTGAGGTCACTACTTTTTCCTTCTTAAAGCCCCATTGTCAAGGGTACGGTATGAGAGACAGTCACAGCCTTTACATAACCAGGCTGATTTTGATAGGGTTAAAACTCCTCTGGAAATATTTGCTGCAGGCGGATATCTAACATATGAAGCAGGAGAACAAATTGTGTTATCAGTCTCAAAAACAATCTGTTTCGCCATTGATTTATTCATTTTTTTAACCAGTGTAAAACAGAACAATAGGAGTTGACTGGCTGAGAGGGCTCTGTGCTTTGTCTTTGGGTTCTAACAGCTTTGATGTTAAAATAGAAATTTGGCAAGTGGGACATTGGTAAAGTGCTCTAAATGCTTTTGGCATCTTGACAGGGAATAAAAATCAAAATGGTCAGGCTACCTTGGTTTGAAATTGGTGCGTGTGTGCTCATGAGCCACTTTATAAATAAAATCTCAGAAGGAAATAGGGCGGATGGGTCTATTGTGTGTATTCAGGGATGAATTGATATTGCCACACATCACCTAAAACAGGTCAGCGATCCATGAGCTTAGCAAGATTTACATGAAAAGACACAATGGTTCCTTCAGAGTTTCTGGGTAAGTGACATATGGCCTCATTGCCAATGTGGGTATCAATGGGAATTTGTCAGAATAAATATGGGCTAAATAAAGTTTAAATCACAGTTATCACCACATGATTACGAAAAGTAGTTCTATCGGATGCTCTATTTTACAAATGTTATTAAAATTGTAAAAAAAAAAAACCACTCTGTGGATTGGTTTACCTTAATGCAGACTGCTCTGCTCTTTCCTGAGTGTCTCTCTGAAGTCAACATGAGCAATACAAGGGTAACAGAAACTGCCAGTATCAGCTGCTGGGGTTTGAAAATTTTAAACACACGTTATTAACCCCTCAAGCAAAATGTATTTAATATAATAGTACCTTTTACTTTAGTAAGGATTGGCAAACTTCAGACCATGGGCCAAATCTGGCCCACGGCTCGTTTTTGTAAATAAAGTTTTATTGAAACAGTGACATTCAGTCATTTATCTATTGTGTACGGCTGCTTTCATGGTATAATGGCAGATTCGAATAGTTGGAACAGAGATTGCACATATGACCCACAAAGCTGAAAATATTTATTCTCTGACCTTTTACAGAAATAAGTTTGCCAACCCCTGAATTATAAGATTCCATAATCTGATGATTTAAGTTTACCTGTTAACCTCACTACATCTTTTTGAGAGGAAATTTTTTGTCTCATTCCTCCCATCCCTATTTTTCAGACCTGAAGACTGGAAGGCAAGGAATCTGAGGATGATCCGGTGATCAAAGAGGATAGTTCAGTGATTTCTAGTTCTTTTATGACTGTAGCTATTGATCAAGAATATTAGCAGTTATTGAACAGAGCGACATGCCCAACAGAGAAATATATCCTGTTGGAAGGATCTGGCCCATTGCCTCAACTTAGTAGCTGGTTCAGTTTGAAATTCATGAGGATGGTGAGGAACTCCAAAGGGTAAGAGTAGAGGTCAAACTAGAGCAAAACAAAAGAGTAAAAAAGCAGATTGGCCCTAGAATTCAGAGGGAATAAGAAATATATAGGAACAGAGCAAAAGACTCCAAAGAAACTACTTGACTGTGGAAGGAGTGTCTGGAATTCCTTTTCACTGATGATGGCTCCTTGATGGTCATCCTGTGGAGGGTGGATGGTTGGTTTTTGCATTTCCACAGGAGGTCTAGTGTGTAGAAGAATGAGAGTTGGTCCCTTCCTCCTTTGCCACATACAGGATGAGCTGCAGAGAGTTGGTATAAAACGATGAGAGGATGAAGCACAGAAAAGTGGTCTTTCTTTGCTCTGAGCCAGGAAATCACTCAACTTTCACCCACATGATTTGAACAGATTGACAGTACGAGTGTTTGGTTTTGTTTTTTGTTTGGGCCCAGAATGTAGAATAGTACATATTCTAGAATTGTCTCATTTGACTGACGATTTTTACATCTTTTCTAACTAGGCAAGGAGTAGTAAATGTGACTTAGGGTTAAGAGTCTTCCACTCACAGAGGACTGTTTTATTGGTACTTTTTTTTTTATTATTATTATTATTGAAAGTTACTTGGTAAATAGGGAAAAAAGAATCACATGAAGAGAAAGGATTGAGTGGCTTGGTCCTTACTTTCTTGAGATTCAAAAGGCTGAAGACACCTGATCTCCATGCTCCAGTTACTCTGCACTTACTCTAGTCTGGAGCTCACCATCCTCTCTTCCCTCCCGCAGGAGGAACTCCCCTTCTGCCCAAATGACTTCTTCCTCTTCTCGTCTTAGCCTTGGACCAGTTCTTCCTGGATGTCTCCTTTGACATCCCATACACAGAAGGTTGGGTCTCCCTGTTATTTGATCCATCATATCCCATGCTTCTTATTGTAGAGTCTTCTTTGTGTACTCATCATTATTAAATTATTCCTTTTCTAGACTATAAGCTCTCTGAGGGATTCTTCACTGCTGGTTTCATCATGACGATGTAGTGGTTACTCAACTTCGAAGACTCAATTACGAGACTATCTTTAATGTAAAGACCAGAGAATCTGCAGAGAGATGTTATGAATTTGAGTTCCTCTCAGTTGGATAATCTTTATAGTTCTATGATAGGGTTGGTGAAGGCAATAGGACTAACATTTATTGATCAACCTCTTTGTGCAGACATAGCACCTCAACTTCTAGAGCATTCTCTCTTCTAGCCATCTCAACAAGCCTATGTGGTTGGGGTTCCCATGACTGTGCTGCTACAGAGCAGACCCAAAGAGGTTAAGTGACTACCATGGTCATGTTTCCAGAAGGTAGAGGAACCAAAATCTGAATCCAAGCTTAACCATTTATACAGTCCCACTTTTTTCACTACTCTCTGCTACTTCCGGTAAATGCATTTTTCTGGATGAGAGTCAGGAAAAGTCAACAATTTTTCTTGCTCCTTTCTTTCTCCTGTTTCCTTCACACCTCTTCTTTTTGTTTCTTTGTTCCTTTTCCACTGGTAAAACTTGAGACCTCTCAAAGTTATCTATAAGCACTCTTTGTCCTATGACTGAGAAGTTGTTGACCTCTGCTTTCTTGGTTGAAAATAACAGATTTCCTTATTCTAATTCTTATTACTCAAGACCACACATTTTCAACCCCCTAAAATGCCTGCAAATGTGAATTAGGTTTTGTGTAAATATTTAAGGTTTTATTTTCCTTTTGAAAGGGGTGTTAAGTGAGATTTGGGTGAGGATTTTGGTACATTTAATCTTTATTTTTTCAAAAGGCTTATTAAAAAGCAACAACCCACCTACTTTTTATAGAGCCCAAGTAGCAATTTAGTTCTCCAAATTCATCATCCCTACCCAATGTTGTATAAAATTAGTAGAAGATTAGATAAAATTATTAATCAATGCAATCAAAATGGGAAAAGCAAAATAAGTATCCATTCGAAGTTATTTTGCCTTTATTGTTATCTAAGAACTCAGAAGTATACCTGTTAAAGAACTCTTCTGAGACCTTTCCATGAACTGGTATTTCTTCTTTAAAATTAAAACCTGAAAAAGGGAAGATGGTTGTTGTGAATCAAGATAAATCGGAAGTTGAAATTATCTTTGAATATAACATTTAATTTTTGAGAAACTGTGCTATCTAGTCATTCGTATCTACTCTTTTTCTGCTAATGTAGTGGAGATGATCTTCCTGAAGGAATGAGGCATGGGTTTTTGTGCTTCAGGGTGCTGAGTTTTAACCTATATTTCTATATTCTTTCACTCCCCTTTATGATGTACACTTTACGTCAGCAGGTGGGTAGAGCCTGAGTCTGATTTGGAACAGCCTTTTGTCCACTAGGAGCCTTGCATTCCTGGTCCAATCTGGAGCCTGTTCCCTAGTCCAGGATTCTCCACTATGGTCCACGCCTGCCTCCTCAGCTTTATCTTATATAGCCCCCTTCCCATATTATCTCTCAGCACCATGAACAGAGGAGAATTGCTCAAACAGATTGTTCTTTTTTATGTCTTTTCACATTCCATTCCCCTTCAACTTTCAACCAAAATGCACTCTCTTTCTTTTCTTAGTTCTTCTTTAAGACCATACTCAGGCATTGTTTCTCTTAATGAAGCTGACCTCAATGCCTTACTCTATATGAAGTGAATTTCTCCTTGTTCTAAGCCACTTCAGTCTCTTATTCACACTTTTTGTGTTGCATGGATCACACTACCCAGAAATTATTTGTTCAATGTCCGTCTATCTAAAGGGCAAGTGCCATGACATTCCTTTATCACCAGTACATAACCGAGGAGCTGGCATGTACCTCTTTGAGAGGTCTTCTTACCCCAGGTATGTGTAGACCTGAATGGATGGATAGAAAAAAGCAAAATTATCTGGTTCCTGGGAGATCAAACACAAAGTCTGGCCCTCCGAACCTACCAAGACAGTTTAAAATTTCAATATAGTTTGTCATCAGCTCTATTAGAGTTGCTTTTGTTGGCTCCTATAAAGTTAACTGTTGGGGTTAGATTATGGGAGGTAGTGATTAGGTGACAGAGTGAAGTGTAATTTTTTAATGACTGAATTTCAATCAGATTTATCAATATTTTGGAGCCATAGGCCAAAATTTACATTTAAAAAACTGATATAATCTAGTATCTGCAAAAGAACAAACACACGCAAGGTTCTCTTTCCAATGAGTCACCTGAATGCAAAATCAACTGTAATTCAAGAAACCAAAAACACTAAGAGGGGTGAGCTTTGTCAGACTGGACCAACTTGTTCTTCTTGTTATGGACAAAGAAAGGGCTCAGGAGGTCCCAGGGTTCAGGAGTTTACCTTGTGTTCCAAGGAGCATTCTGTGTCTCCCCCTGCTGGTTGGTGGAATAACTAAATGGAACCACCCCCCCAGGAGTCAGAATGGCCATGACCTCACAGCTTTGTATCATCCAGTCAGCTGGGCTCTGTGAACTTTTAATAAGGAAGGTTGATCAAGAGTTCATGTCAGGATATTTTATTTCATCCCTAGCTCTGTCTCTGGTCAATTAGCATTCTGCATTTCTTAACAATTCTAACTTCACATCCCATTGAAATAAACCATTAAGAAACTAATTTCTTGCATATTTTAATTCCAAGCTATAACTCCATTGTGATTAGATTAAAATTGTTTTAAAAAGGTGTTTGAAAATAATCTCAAGTGTTACCACAAGGGATACCATTTCCTCTAGTCTTCAAAGGATTGTTTTAGTTCACCAGTAAATTTGGAAATATGAAAAAAGAAAAGTAATTCTTATAAACAGCAACACTAGGTAAAGTGAATCCACAGAAAATGTAGGGAAAAAAGATTTATCCAAAATTTATTTGTATTATTCTATTACCTTTATTTGGTGATTGTATGTCTGACAGACTCAAATTTCAAAAGAATTTGAAAAGGCTTTTTATTGTGAGTATTTATGTGACTATTCATGGCAAGACCTGAGCCAAGAGCCCACAAAGAAGATATTGTATAATAGATGGTTTACAAACCAGAAAATGCTCTCTTATTCAATGGTGACAGCTAAAAAACCCAAGCCTTATCATTATCAGCTGAAACACTAAAACTATACAACAAAAAGTGAGGGGAAAATGAGAAGGGGAAAACAAAAAATGAGTAGAAGTGGGGATTCTTACGTCTAAGATTAGATATGAGGACAACAATGAAACACCAAGATTCAGTGCAATAGTGAGCAAAAAAAAAAAAAAAAAAATGTAAGGTCAGAAAAAAGGAGAGAACAGAAACCATGATGTGGAGAATGGGTTTTGAAAAGTATAAAGGGCACAAAGCAGTGTACATTATCAAGTTTTTATAGGTCTGGTTGTGGATTGTAGAACAATATTTGATATTAATGGTTAGATTGTGTTCACTATACTTCGTGTGCCGTGTTAGGGAACAGTGTTATGTCTTTTAAGGAGAGTTTGATTAAAAATAATATAAAATTTTAAATTTACTAATTCACAAATATTTATTGAGTACTGTATGGTATGTTAATTTCTTAAACAACTCTAAAATATCAGTAGCTTAGTGCAAGGCTTTATTTCTTGCTTGTGTCACAGTCCAGTGCTGGTCACTCTGGGACTCATGCTTCTTCTACCGTAAGGTGCTACCATCTGTAACAAATGGCCTCCAAGTTTGCTGAACAGGAAGAAAGACAAAGATCACCCATGAAAGGTTTAATGGACCAGCCCTAGAGGTGGCTTACAACCCTTCTGCCCACATTCCACTGACCAGAAATCAGTCACATGACTCCGATCTAACTGCCAGGGGTTCTGGGAAATATTGTCTTCCTACTAAATAATAATATGGATGTTGATTAGCAACAACATTCTCTAAGGGTCTAGAAATTTATCAGTGGAGGGAGGGTTGGGGGAACAGACAAAGGTCCTGCCTTTATGGACAGGAAATAAACAATACGTGAAACAGGTTAAATGCATAGTGTAAGTGGTGATAAGTGCAAAGTAGAAAGCACTCAGGTAAGGAGGGTCCAAGTGTGTCAGGACTCAATTACCATTTAAATAAGGCAATCAGTGAAGGTTTCACTAAGAAGGAGACCTTTGAGAAAAGATCTAAAGGAGGAAAGGGAATTTGTGGATATCTAGGGGAGGAATATTTTGGACAGAGGATACTGTCCAAATCCAAGATCCCTAAGGCAGGAGTGTGGAGGAAGCCAATGTGGCTGGAGTGGAGTGACCTGGTGGTGGTGGGAGGGGGATTAGTAGGAGATGAGGTCAGATGAGGTCAGGGAGGCAATGGGAAAGGAAAGTCTATATATACATATATATGGTGAGAACTTCACCTTTTTCTTTGAATGAGACTGGAAGCATTGGAGGGTGTTGAGAAGAGGATGGACACACATGTACTTACTTTTTACTGCCCACATTCCATTGACCATAAATCAGTCCCATGACTCCAATCTAACTGCCAGGGGACAAAAGTGAATGCAGGTAGACTTATTAGGAGACCATCCTAATAATCCAGATGAGATGGTTAGCAGTAATACTGGTAAGACTATATCTACTATCCAAGTGGTGTCCACAAGATTTTTCTGGTTGATCGGAGGTATGGCAGAGAGAAGAAAAATCAGCTATAATTCCAAGATTTTGTGTCTTGGCAAACAGAAGTGTGGGAGCTGTGGATTTTTAAAGGGGTAGTGGTGGTCTGATCAGGAGCTAAGTTTTTGACATGTTGAATTTGAGATGGTTATTAGCTCTTCAGGTAACCATCTGAGAAGGCCCTTGGCTATGATGAGTCTGGACTTCAAAGCAGAGGTGTGGCTGGAGATAGAAATTTGTTAGTCATCAGAGCCTCCTCAGACAGGAGCCCTCGGCAATGAGAGAAGTGCTCCAGGCTGAACTTGAGGCACTTCAACGTTCCAAGTTTGGATGGATGGGGAAGACCTACCAGAGTAGATGGAGAATACCTGACTAGGAGGTGGAAGGAAAACCCTTGGACTTTAAGGGAAGGAAGGGCTTCAGGAAGAAGAGAAAGAGTGAGTGGAACAAATGTTGCTGATAGAACAAGTAAAAAATAAAGATTGGGGTTTGACCATTGGGTTTAGAACACAAAGATCATTCATGACCTTGACAAGAGTTTTGTCTACACCAAGCGGTGAGAATGAAACCTGTCTAGAGGTTGGAAGAGAATGTGAGGAGAGGACGTGGGGATTATGAGTATAGACACTTGTTTTGCTGTAAAGAAAAGGGGAGAAATAAGGTAGTGGCTGGTGTGGGTAATGGATTAAGAGACAGTTTTTTTCTTTAGATAATTATATGCTGATGAAAAAGATTCAGTAGATGCGAGGTGTTGATTCAGTAGATGGGAGAGAGAAAATTTCTAGAGCAATTATTTTGAGCAGCAGAAGAGGACAGGACCAAGTATACAAGGTCAGGGATGGGCCTTTCCTCACAGAAGGGATGCTCCTGCAGAAGCAGGGAAGAAAGCAGCGTTATCTGACCCAGGTGCAGGGAGGTGGTGAGTGTAGGTGTGAGATCTCATGGAGCTTCTCATCAGATTGCCTCTATTTCCTCAGTAAAATGAGGATGAGGACAAAGGAGGAACTCTTCGATATTTGAGGAGAGGAAAAGAGGTACAAAATAGTCACCTAGGAAAGCAGGAGAGTGAGTGGACTGGGAAAACGTAGTATGATTGTCCAGCCACAATAAAGGCTCTCTTGTGGAGAGTGAGCAGGAATTTAAAGTGAGGCGAGTCAGCAGTCCTGTGTTTATTTCCAGCTTCATTTAGTTTCAGGAGGGCAGGTGAGGATAAGAGAAGAGTTGGATTTGACTAGAGTTGCATTTTTCAAGTGAGTAGACCAGAGAAAGAGGGAGAGACAGCAAAGGAAAGAGGGCATATGCACAGAGTGATTATAATGAGTGACTACAGCGTTTTATCTGGATAAGCAGTGATGTGAGGGTCAGACATAGAGAACAGACCCGTGGTTGCCAAGGGGGAGGCATGGGGGGGGTGGATTGGGAGTTTGGGATTAGCAGATGCTAATATATATATATATATATATATATATATATATATATTAGAATGGATAAACAACAAGGTCCTACTGTATAGCACAGGGAACTATATTCAGTATCCTATGATAAACCATAATGGAAAAGAATCTGAAAAGGGTTGTATATGTATATATAACTGAGTCAGTTTGCTGTGCAGCAGAAATTAACACAAGATTGTAAATCAACTATACTTGAATAAAATAAATTTTAAAAAAAGAAGTGAAGTGGCAGTGTAAAGAGCTACGGGTGGATTGTAGACACCCGTGTTGAGTTGGAGTGCTAGAGGATGTAAACTGGAAAGACTGAAGATGGTGAACGGAGAGGGGTGAACTAAGATGAGGTCATAAATTCTGGTAACTACAGGTCTAAGGCTTGGGTGACTGTGAAATTGGATGCTGAAATAACGTGGAGAAGAGCTTAAGGAAATAAGCAAACAGAGTTTGGGAATTATCATCTGTGTGGACATTGAAATAACTAAGAATTATGATAGGAGTAAGTGACCCTGTGCCAGGAACGAAAATCTTCAAAGAATTGGAAGGAGATGACCTGTTAGCCCATAGATGCTTAGAGAAAGAAGGAATGATCCAAAGTGTAATCTGATGACAAAAGAGTCAGAGCTGGAGAGAGCCGGGAGGTGAGGGAGAAGGATTTGATGTGTAAGAAAGCTAAAGACAGTGCCTACCTCTCAACAAGCCTGCTGGTATACAAGCAGTGGGAAAGAGCAGGGGAAATGGTGTTCCCCGGAGAGCACCTGGTTTCAGTTTGAAACACAAGATAAAAGAGACGAGATTGAGGATTTTGGAGAATTTGATGATGTCCAACAGTGAGTTCTAAAGGGCAATGTGGAAAGGATTCTGATGATCAAAAGAAGTGAAAGCTATATTGTCATACTGAGTGAAATAAGTCAGACAAAGACAAATATCATATGATGTCATTTATATGTGGAATCTAAAAAAATGGTACAAATGAACTTATTCACAAAACAGAAATAGAGTCACAGATGTAGAAACCAAATTTATGGTTATGGGGGGTAAGGGGAGGGGATAAATTGGGAGATGGTGATTGACATATACACACTACTATATATAAAATAGATAACTAATAAGAACCTACTGTATAGCGCAGGAAACTACACAATACTCTTTAATGGCTTATATGGGAAAAGTATCTAAAAAAGAGTAGATATATGTATATGTATAACTGATTCACTTTGCTGTACACTTGAAACTAGCACAACATTGTAAATCAACTATAGTCCAATAAAAATTAAAACAAAAAGAAAATCAATTACACAGATCTGCATGAGGATTAGAATATGGGGATAAGGTTTCCAACCGAAGTGTGAGCACTTAGTTAAATCTGAAGTTTAGATAGCAGTGGTTACTCCTTTGTACATGTACCCACCCCCATCTTACCATCACCCCCTCCCTCACCCTTGTGCCCTGGCAACCACTAATTTGTTCATCTACATGGTTTTGAGAATGCTATATAAGTGAATTCATACAATATATAATCTTTTATGATTAACACTTTTTACTAAGCATAATGTCCTTTAAGTTCATTCAGATTGTTGTACGTACCAATCATTCAATCCTTTTTTTACGGAATAATATTCCATTGTACGGATATACTGGAGTTTGTATGGATATACTGGAATTTGCTCATCTAAGGACATTTAAGTTGTGTTATGTGAATGCTTATGTTCTCCAAAAATTCATATGTTGAGACCCTAAACTCCAATGTAATGGTATTTGGAAGTGGCATCTTTGCCTTAGATGAGGTCATGGGGGTGATCAGCCCCAGTTGCCTAAGACAAGATGTTTTCAGTATTTTTCTATTACCAGTAAAGTTGTGATGAACATTTCATGTACAGGGTTTGCAACTATCTTCTTAAAGTTGGTTTTGCTCGAAGCTTCCCTGATGTTCTTGTGTTTTTTGCCTAATTCTAAATAAATCCATAATTATTAAAATTGTAAAAGATCCATGAAAAAATCATTGAGACGCCCTATGGAATGAGACACACACACGCACACACACACACACACACACACCAATATGGATGGCTCTTGCACACATAATGGTGAGTGAATTCGAAGCCAGTCATGAAAGTTTGGTTTCATTTATATAAAGTACAAATGCACAAAGTTCACTGCTACTGTCAGAAGTCTAGATAGTGTTTACCGTTTAGGAGAGGCCATCACTGGCTTTTGGGATCCACTATTGTTCTGTAACCTGATTTGGCTGGCTGATTGTTTCATTGGTCTCTTGGTGAAAATTTGTAGATCTGTATGCTTGTGAGAGATGCACTTTTCTAAATGTGTGTGTGTATATATATATATATATATATATATATATATATACATACATATATATATATATACATGTGTATATATATATATATGTATGTATATATATATATATATATTTTTTTGCACCTCAATGAAGTCCAAAAAATGAACACTAGCATGTGATTCAAGAACTTTCCTAATGCCACGATTCCATTTAAAGTTGCAATCAGCAATAACATCCTATTTTCTAATGCTCTTTGAGAGAAAAGGTGGGGGAAAGAGACGTGTTTCAACTGTGGTGACCTGACCAAACTCCCACTGATTTACTTATAGTGGTATCATTGATTTCATCTGTAATTCTGTTTTTCCTATAATTGATCTCTCTGTCAAAACCCAACCTGAGAACAGTGGAATGGGTAAGCGGATTTTTTATTTATTAAAAGGGCAACCTCTCAGAAATGAAATTACAATTTAGTTGGGATAAGTTGTCTTATAACTTCAATCTTTTACATTAAAGCTATTACTGTGGGGCATTATATGCTGTTTATCATGGCAATGAAGATGCAGTCAGAATGAACTTCTCCAGGCTGTTAAACTGCCTCTTATTTGCATTGAAACTATACCCACAGCCCATTATCTTGGGCTATATTTTTTGGTATAAGGGATTTGCTATCAAAGTGTACTTAATCTGAAAGGAATTGAATTATAATTGGAGTCTTTGTGAAAAAAGAGTTAAAATTATTTGTTATTGCCGTAAGGTAACAGTGTACTGTTGAAATATCAAAGGAATGTAGCAGTGGCATTGGGAAGGCACACTGATAATCATCATTTGATGTCAAATGATACTCTGCATTTTTGGTCCTAATCAATCTGGGCAGCAAAAGAGAGAACATATTTATTTATCAATTCATCTAACAGTCCTGTTTTTTCCAAGAACACTGAGGAGTTTTCACAATGTTCTGCTACCCAACCATAAACGTCACTTATTTCTTCTTCACAAAGAATGTTAGAGTCTGAGAGTAAGGACTCCTGTATTTGGAACATAGTAGGTGTTTCATAAATGTCAGTGAAACAAAATCAAGTCTCTAAGAGGTCTGCATAAAGGGAAACAGAATATTTCTTCTTATGACATATAATTATGCCTTGTTATAGATCTAATAAGGGATGCAAACATAGCAAAATAATAGATGTAGAATCATTTTTATCATTTTTATATTATTATAAGCCAGTCTAATTATTGCCAGCCATGCCTGTCAAGATAAAAATAAATAAATAAACGCTGTCACATAATCTACATCAGAGGCTGGACACCTTTTTTTTTTTTTTTTTTTTGTAAAGGGCCAGATAATAAATATTTCTAGCTCTGTAGACCATACAGTTCTTATCACAGCTTCTCAGTTCTGCCACTCTAGCATGAAAGCATCCATAGACAGTACAGAAACACATGGATGTAGTTGAGTTCTAATAAACTTCTAAAAACAGATAGCTGGCTGGATTTGGCCTGAGGGCCATAGTTTGCAGGCCCCAATCTAGATGATTACCTGATAACTTTGTGATTGTAAACAGGAAAACAAACTCACGTACTGAAATCTCATGTCTGTATATGGTCATAAATTAGCCATCCAGATGCAAAATAGGGCTTTATTTGTTATAATGATGTTTATCATATTACATTATTATTAAATTATAAGGTAATCATAATGCAACAATTTATTTTAATTATAACAGAGTAGACTAATAACACCTATTGTTATCATTAGAAATAAACAGTGCTCTATTCTTTTCCCTTTGGAGACATTAAAATACAAGCATCCTTTACTCATAAGTAGAAACATAAAAAGCAAGTCAATATGATTTCTAAACAAAGAAGGAATTTAAAAGTTTATTTTCATTTTGTTCCCTCTCCTTCCTTGATATAATATTCAACCCTCCTCTGTGTGTGTGTGTGTGTGTGTGTGTGCGCGTGTGTGTGTGTGTGTGTGTGTGGCATTGATTGAAATGCATAGCTCTAGCTGCAAGCATTCTCCAACTCACTGTTGCTTTCCCAAAGTCTTTAAATAGGCAGACTGAGAGTGGGTTTGTCTCTCTCCTGACTTATGAGCAATTTGTCGCTTTACTGAAACAGCAACTACAACAGCATCTTGTCTAAACTTTGAAGCGTTGGGGAAACACAGAGCCAACCAGAGCGACTTCCCAGCAGGAGAGACACTGGAGGTGTCACTGCTGACCCACAGGCTAGAATGGAAAGTTCACTCAGATATAAGCGATTAAGAGTTTACTTGTGCCACCAGTCTGAGAATGGCACAAGTCACCTTCTAGCCAATAACTTGACCTGCCCAACTGCCAGATTCGTCATTTGAGGAAGTGAGATAACATCCCCACTTTGCAGGGTTGACATGGGCATTAAAGGAGATGGAAAACATACAAATGTTTGACTCAGCCAACCAAGGAGTTATTATGTTACTCATGTGTTTGCTCAGTTCTTCGTTCAGTTGCTGCTGCTTCTTTTGCTGATGACCATTACTGGATGAACCGCAGGCCCTGATAAACAATCACTGACTTGTTTTCCCACCTTCCAATTTGTATTCCTCTTCGAAATCTGACAGGCTGACACCAGAATGCCACACCATGATGTCCCCACATCCTTCAGCTGCACAAGCCATCTAGGGCAGGAGCTGCAGTGTATTTCCCTATACTTATATTTCCAGTATTTTTTGACATTTAACACCATTAGAACATACAGCAGAATCCAAGTACTGTTTCTTCAAGGTAAAAATGTGGGTGTTTTTTCATATCTCAGTGTGTTGAGTAACTTTAGATGCAAAGTTAGCACAGCAAATATTGACGTGATGCAAGCAGCTCAGTGCAGAGTCCCTAAAAATAAATATAAGAAGTGCATATGCTACCAAAAAGAAGAGTTATGCATTTAATAGAAAGACAGCTTTGAGGCTTACAGATACATGAGATCCCACTAGAATGGGATGCAATGGATTAGAAGACACAAAGTAGAGTTGTACCTATTCTGTATACATTGCTTAGATAAACTTATCAATTTACTTTTGGGTCTATTATTTTAAAAGTTTTCTGGAGGTTGTGAAGTTGGTTATTTCATCTGGGACTTCTATGTATGAGACTCTGAAAGGCCACATGATTTGGAGTCAGAAATTTTAGATTTGAGTCCTTAACAGATCTTTTAAAGGCAACGTGGATGAGCTTTTAGATCCTTGGTTTTCTTCTTGGCATGATTATTGTGACACCCTTTATGGGAGATCCTCTAATGTTCCTGCAAGAGGACACCATCCTTACTCTCCACTCTTGCCTTCCACTGGGTGTGGTCCTTGGAAGAAGCTCTAAAGCCTGGTTTCTCCCTCCTTGAAGATGAGGTCTTTTCCAAGGAAGCTTCTTGACATCAATCACCATTATTTGCTGGCAGACATTCATTCCCTCTCTTTAATGGTAATACTATTTCTAAGGTCTTTGGAAACTTCCTCTCCCTTATTTTCAGCATTATAGTTTAATGAGATTGACCCTAATTCCAATATCACTGGTGGATCTAGATTAGTTTAAGCAAATCAGTGTATCCTGTCTCCCTGATCATGGTGAATTGATTAAAGGACACTTAAGTGTCCCAATATCAGCCCTCACTGGGACAGTTTGAGTCATGTGCCCTTTCCTAGAACCATCAGAGTGTATGTGAAGACTTTGGCTTGAAGCTCAGATAAAGACTTGCTCTTTCCTGCTGAGCATGAAGGTAGATGAAAGTCTCCTGGAGAGCCTCTGGCAGTCATTTCTGAATTAGATATAAAAGTAACTGGGCTCTTGGTGGCATTTTAAAGCCAGGGGTTTAGCTTTGCTTGAAGCCAGTGTTATCTCTATATTGTAGTTGCATGAATCAATCCACTCATTTCAGACCTTAAGCCCTGTGAGTTGTACTTTTGTCATGAGCTGAAAAGAGTCCAAACTGAAGTACAGAGACCCTCCAGATACACACATACATGTCTGAATCTGAGGATGAACATGGAAAAAACTCAAATAGAGCTTTGGTTGCATATCAAAGCTTAATACAAGATTAAGAGCTACACCAACATTGGGACTCCTATATCCCTCCCATGTCATCCAGTTTCTTGTTTCTTTCCTTCTGTCTCTTAATTCTAATACTTTTTGCATATTCAATATACATATTCAATCCTACTGGCTCTCTTTTGTCTGATGTAACACTTACTAAGGTAGACACTGTACTGGTTGCTTTATAAGGATGCCTAATCTCTAACAACCCTGTTAATTAAGGATTATTATTTCCACTTTAAGAGGAGGAACCTGAGGTTTAGGATAACTAAGTGACTTGCTCAAGGTCACACACTAGTAAGTGGTGCAAATTGGATTCAAGGCCAGGCATTTCAGTACCAGACTTTGTGCTCTAACGTTTCCTTGACCTGACAATCAGTTTATGGGTGTGTTCTCAGCCCATGAGGAAAATTGATATGGACCTCCAGCCTTCCATGTGTATTAAATTCAACAGATATTTATTGAATGCCTAACATGTGCCAAGCACTTTGCTGGGTGATGGGTAGAGACAAATGTCAACAAGCCAGGCATAGATGTTGCTGTCCTGGAGCTTACAGTCTAGCCGGGTACACACATCAGATAGACTGTCATTATCATTCCAGTGTGATCAGAGCTCCAGCTCCATAGGAGAAGCTGCAAGAAGGCACACAGCAGAGTTACCTAACCCTTCCTAGAGCACCAGGGGGAATCCCCAGGATAATGTGAAGACTGTGCAAGGACTTGGTGGGAATTAGCCAGGTGATGGATGAGTGAGAAGTGATATTTCAGGGGAAAGGAACAATGTGAATGAAATTCTGGAAAGAGCATGGTGTGTTCAGAGAACCAAAAGCATCTTGAATTATGTAGAGAAAGTGGTCAGCAACGAGGCAGTGTAGGTAATCTTGGGAGCCAGACCCTAGACTTCAATCTTCATCTTAGAAATGGTGGCAAGGATGAAGCATTCAGTCAAGGATCTTGATCAGAACTGTTGTTTAGAAAATCACTTTTGCTGTTTGGAAAAGAGATTAAGGTTGGGTGTGGCTGGGGATCGGGAGACTGGATAGGAGGCTAGGCAATGACACGGGTGAAAGGTGGGGTGGTCCTAACTCAGAGGGTGGGAATGGAAGAGAGGGAGACATGATAAATATGAGACTTCTCTATAAAATGGAATTGCCTTGACTTGGTGACTGATTGGACCTGAGGTTTGAGGGAGAGGTGACATTAAGAGTAACTCTTGGGTTATGTCTAGGGTACCTGGGCAGAGAGTGACCACATTCATCAAAATGAGGAACACAGGAGAAGCAGGTTTGGAGGGGAAAAGAGATGAAGTCATTTTTATAGAGTCAGTGTTTTCTGAACTTTGTGTTGCCTTTCTTTTTTTTTAATTTTTATTGGAGTATAGTTGATTTACAATGTTGTGTTAGTTTCAGGTGTACAGCAAAGTGAATCAGTTATACATGTACATATATCCACTCTTTTATAGATTCTTTTCCCATATAGGTCATTACAGAGTATTGAGTAGAGTTCCGTGTGCTATATAGTAGGTCCTTATTAGTTATCTGTTTTATATATAGTAGCGTGTGTATGTGTTACCTTTCTTGATTTAATTTTCTCCTTCTGCTCTTTTCCTCTGTAATGGCAACTGTATTTCTATACTTGGTCCAATACATTGCCTAACTTTCTCAGAAAACAGAAATATGAAGGAGCTGCTACCATCAGCATATACAAAAGCCACATCAGTGAAGAAGGAATCAGTAGCTCCTCCAGACCAGAAGCTCAGAATTCCCTAATTATGCAAATTTTCTATCAAAGACAGACATTAAATAAAAACAAACAAGTTGATGGTATTTGAAGGTTTAAATGATTTGGGGACTAAACAATAGATTTCATGTGGGTGTTGAAATAGTGGTGCATTAGAAAAAAAAGGTTTAAGTCAACACTTCTATGCCAGTCATTTTCTTAGGCTTTCAAGCAAATTATCAACAAACCTTAATAAGGAGCCCACATAGGAAAAATCCTTTGATGAACCCAAATTATAGGAGAAAAACAATGGACTTTTTGAAACCAATTCCAGAGTTAGCCTTGCAAAAAATTAAGCTCCTTTCAGCCCAACATCTGCATTTAGTCCCTTTCTACCCTCCTCTATGGTCTCAGTTTTTAGATGGAGGAAAATACTCATCTGTCTACAGCAAATATAGCCAGTGGTGTCCAAATCACAGACTTTGGAAAAGTGAAAAGGAAAACAAATAAGAGGCAAAGAACACTAAATCTGTGACAAAGCTACTGGCCAGTGATGTTTCCTAAGCTCTGGGATTATTGACAAGTATTTACTTTCTTGATTCCTCTGATCTGATTCTCTTTCTCTGCATCTTTCTGTTATGTCATCAGATACACCATAGAGGATGAGAGGCATGGCCATTCATGATGGCTCACCTTCCAATGAACCCAGTTGAAACTTCAGAATCCTTCTCAACACAGTGTTCCAGGAGGTTGCAGGCAATTGTTAGAAACTGGCCAAGGCAGTGTATTAATTGATTGGCACCAATTGTTTATCCCTCCCTGTATCTATGCCCTTTGTCAAGGAATTTTGCATTTCTTCCCACTTTCCCTTCTCTTGACTGTAGAATTGGACATGTAGCTTGCTTTGGCCAATGGTATGTTATTAAACTGCTGCAAACAGAGGCTTGAAATGTGCAGTTGTGGGGACTTCCCTGGTGGTCCGGTGGGTAAGACTTCACACTTCCAATGCAGGGGGCCGGGTTCAATCCCTGGTGGGGGAACTAGATCCCGCATGCATGCTGCAACTAGGAAGCCAGCATGCTGCAACTAAGAAGTCTGCATGCCACAACTAAGATCCTGTGTGCTGCAACTAAGACCCAGCACAGCTAAAAAAAAAAAAAATCTCAAAATTATTTTTTAAAAAAGTGCGGTTGTGATCACACTTCTGCCTCATTCTGTTGGCCAAACGGAATAACAAGGGCCAAGTGGGAAGAGACTGGAAGGTTACAGGGGAAAAAGCGTGGGTATGGGGAAGGCTAACAAAATCTGCCACTAACTTAATCACTGTTTTGTTTTGCTGCTGGAATTAAATAGTGGGCTGAGAAAGTATTTGGAGTAAGGAAAGGTTGGTTTAAATAAGATGGTCAGAGAGAGCTTTGCTGAGGAGTGATAGATAAAAGGTGGGAGGAGCCAAACTTGCTTAGGGCTAGAGCAAGGATGTTCCAGGTCTGAGGTCTGAAGGCCTCTGTAGCACACACCGTGTCTTGCAAATGTGATCAGGTGGGAGTAATTATTTATATCACAGGATCATTCATTATATCATAGAGATGAATCCTGAGGGCACTATAAACATCTGGGTTTGCTAGACTAGTATGTGTCACTGCCTGAGTGAGGCATACTAGTCTATGAGAAAGCAATACAGACAAAAGAAGAAGATGGAACTTCCTAACAGGGTTTTTGAGATCATGAGAGCCATTGCTTCATCTTGGAATTGGAAAATGGGATGAAGGTAGATTAGTGAGGTTGGATCCCAGTTCATCCCATTCCATAAATTGTGCTATCAGAGCATCATGGCTGACCCTAACTGCTGAGTGGAACCTGCTTGTTCTCCCTCACATTTTAGAAATGTTTGGTTTGTGTCATACTAGGAATAAAAGAGGAAGGTGAAATGGAAGGCTAAAATTCAATGATCCTTGCTGGAAGCACCACAGATCTTGGTTCAGCATTTCATGGGGAATTCTGAGACTGCGTTGATGACTCTTGTTTCGCGGAAGAGACAGAGGAGAGAGAAAACAAGAGAAAAGACATTAGGAGAGATGAGAGAGTGGAAGCTGAGCCTTCTGCAGTGACTAAGCAAGCAGCTGGTGTGTGGCTGGACAGCTTGAATTCTCTGCGGGTAGATTGGTTATTTGGATGGAAGGGCATGAGTTCCTTGGCTTGAGCTTTCATTGAGAGCAGCAGGTGTTATAATGGGCAGCCGGGATCTTTTTTTTTTTTTTTTTTTTGAGAGGCTGGAGAGGAAACCAGGCTTTTGTCATTGCTACTTTTGTAGCAAAACATTTTTGCTATTGTTTCTAGTACAGCCATTCTGAATCTCATCTGATGGGGTTGGACAGAATTAAGCCATTTGAACAAAATTGGGCAGAATTGCGTACTTTAGGAGGGTCACGTTTGCAAATCTGAACACTTGGATTTTGTTTTATTTTATGGCCAGAGACTTTAAAATGAGCAGCCTTTTTTTCAAAGAACGATCATGTAAAAATGTCTTGATGTTCTTTTCTTTAAGAGAGGGAGATCCCACATTCACCTGAATTGTTATCACTGCCTCTGGCAGATTTTGGAGTAGAATCCTTTGCCAGGCATTTTTGCTACTAAGGGCAGTTATTCATTACATTTACCTGTTTCCTTTTGAAGACTTCCTGCAGCTTACACATACTGACGCTAGCATCAAATGGTACAGAACAAAAATTCAGTCAGTTTAAAAGTGAAATGCAAGAAAGGAATAATGGAAATCTCTCCCCACACTGCTCCTCTCCCCAGCAGGTGAGGTATCCACACTGTGATCTCCCCTGGGAAACACAGTGAGTACTTCAAGAGCCAGCTGGCTTTCCATGGGGTGTGTGAGAAGCTTTCATGCATATCTCACCCTTGCTCTCTGTCAACGACCGTTTTACTGCACTGGCTTTCCTCCCAGAGTCAGGTGGGAAGGATTTTCCCTGTCTGCCCTTTTGAAAAGAACGCCCTCTGTGATTGGTGATGCTGTTGTCCACCCATAGCATGAGTCAGGCAAACCAGCAGAGTCTTGCTTGAGCATCAGGATGGAAAGTCTCACTGGTTGGGTAATGGTGACAGTCTGGGAACAGGCAGTGACTTATGTTGATCAGCATCTCTCCTGCCCAAACTGATGGCTGGGAAGCCAAGCCCTTGGCCCGCAGAGAGGACAGCGTGTTCCTTCTCTTGCTTGGCTGCAGGGTGGGAATCACTGCTAATCTGAGCAATGCAAGCCCGTCAATCTTGGAATTATCTAAGAAAAGGCAGTTGCCTGGCACTTCCTCAGCTCACAGAGCAAAAGCCGCTATCAGTACTGCCACCAACAGCATCTAATTGGACAGAGGCATCAGAACAGCTGAATTATGTACACTCATATCTGCCGGTCCTGGAGATGTCCACTATCTGAGATCTAGGTGAAAGTGGAAAAGCACAGAAACACATGGAGGTTGATTAAGAACTCTAGAGAAGTTATTTTCAAACTTTGGTTATAGAGATTGTTAAAACACACATCCCTGAACACTTCTCTAAGAATTCTGAGTTAGTAAGCCTGGAGTGAGGTCTGAGCCTTTGAATTGCTACAACAAACTCCCAGGAGATGCTACTGCTGTCGACCAAGGGACCACATGTTGAGTTTCACTTCTCTACACTCTAGAGGATTCACAAGTTCCAGAAAGTTCCTGCTCTGCCCAAAAATGTCCTGAAACTCTGGAATTTCTGTTCACTGGTCTCTGAGCTCTGGTGGGCCCACTGCTTCATAAATGGCTCAATGATTATTAGGTTCAAAGCCAAAGAAATTTGATAAACACACATCCATTAGACACCTGATATTATTCCCCAATGACAGGATTTGTCCAGTGTAGCAAGAGGTACCATTATTAGGGGTGGAGAACAGGAAAGAGAGAGAGAGAGAGAGGCAAAAGTGTTTAGCTTTATTTCTACTTTTATGTTCTACTAATGCAATGGAATTTTAAAAAGTTCTCTCTCCCTCTACTTCTCACAGAAAGATGTTGGTTGAAATACAAGTGATGAGGGAATCCTACCCAGGCCACTTTGCACTTACACCTCTCACAAATGTTGATGATTTTGAGAGGATCCCTTGATATGGAAAATAGAGGAGTGCATTGAGTCCTGCTGTGACCAGGGCTGCTAGAACAGTTGACTGACTCAATAATAATTATCCCTGTAGTGTTCTCAGGTAACTATTGTGGAATTGCTGGCCCTACACTCAGATCCCCCTTCCCTCAATTAGTTTTACTCTCAACACTACTTAAACTGATTTTTAAAGAAATATCATACTCATAAGCAGAAATCAAATGCTAATGACCCTTGTTACATATATATTGACAATCCAGGTAAATAATTGTCTGTAGTCGAGATGGGTCTCCAAAAGAATGCAAAAATATTGTTAGATGAATAAATAAGATTGGTTGCACTTTCAGGCTATGCACACAGAGCAACAGATTGCCAACAGACACATGAAAGGATGGTCAACATCACTAATCATTAGAGAAATGCAAATCAAAACTACAATGAGGTATCACCTCACACTGGTCAGAATGGCCATCATCAAAAAATCTAGAACCAATAAATGCTGGAGACGGTGTGGAGAACAGGGAACCCTCTTGCATTGTTGGTGGGAAAGTAAATGATACAGCCATTATGGAGAACATTATGAAGGTTCCTTAAAAAACTGAAAATAGAAATACCATATGACCGAGCAAACCCACTACTGGGTATATACCCTGAGAAAACCATAATTCAAAAAGAGTCATGTACCCCAGTGTTCATTGTAACACTGTTTACAATAACCAGGACATGGAACCAACCTAAATGTCCATTGACAGAAGAATGGATAAAGAATATGTGAAGTAAAGCAATTATACTCCAATAAAGATGTTAAAAAAAAAAAGAAAGAAGATGTGGCACATATATACAATGGAATATTACTCAGGCATAAAAAGAAATGAAACTGAGTTAGTTGTAGTGAGGTGGATGGACCTAGAGTCTGTTATACAGAGTGAAGTAAGTCAGAAAGAGAAAAACAAATACCATATGCTAATGCACATATATGGAACCTAAAAAAAAAAAAAAAGGTTCTGAAGGAGCTAGGGACAGGACAGGAATAAAGATGCAGAAGTAGAGAATGGACTTGAGGACACGGGGAGGGGAAGGGTAAGCTGGGATGAAGTGAGAGAGTGACATGGACATATACACACTACCAAATGTAAAATAGATAGCTGGTGGGAAGCAGCCACATAGCACAGGGAGATCAGCTTGGTGCTTTGTGACCACCTAGAGGGGTGAGATAGGGAGGGTGGGACGGAGATGCAAGAGGGAGGAGATATGGGGATATATGTATGCATATAACTGATTCACTTTGTTATAAAGCAGAAACTAACACAACATTGTAAAGCAATTATACTCCACTAAAGATGTTTAAAAAGAAAGAAAAAAAAAGGAGCAAACTCTTATCTTGCCTGAGCATGCATTTCTCTGTCTAGATCAATTGTGGAAGTGTGTGTATGTGTTTTCAAATCCCACAACAAACTAAGAGAACCTTGATTGGATCATGTATTAGAGTGTTAGGATAGGCTTGGTAATTTTGCAGTGATAAATGTCCCCCCAAATCTCAGTGGTTCACATGACTCGCCCAGCAGTGGTCAGCTCTGCTCATTAGAGTCACTCGGGGACCAGGCTGATGGACAATCTACTTTGATGTGTGTAGAAAGACAGGGAAAGGGCAAGGAGCAAAGTCTTACAATAGCAATTCAGTGATTTGTCCCAAATGTGACACAGGTCATTTCTGCCCACAATCAACTAGCCCCCTGACAGACCAGGAATAATCATGACCTTGCCTATCTTCAAAGAGATGATGAAGCACAAGTTCCCATGAGGGAAATTGGATCTTAGTGAACAGTAGAACAGCTGGCCTCAGGTGGAATCTGTACAACAGCTTGAATCTGGAAGCAAAGGAGATGGGAATTCTTTGTCTAGCGACTACAAATGCATGTCAGTTCCATGGCATGAATCCAGGCCTGACTAGAGCCGTCTCTTAGAAAAGGTGAGATCTTTTTTGCCAAAAATGGTGTCATTAACAGTTAGATCAATCACTTTAAGATAAAAGATTTAGACGACCAGTTTAAACCTCTTGTGCTACTAGTCTATGAGATGTGGTGGGAACGGCACTGCTGGGAATGAGACCATGATTCTAGCCTCCTATCTACCACCCTGTAACTGTAGAAAAATTGTCTCATCACCTCCATATATGAAGTGGTTAGACGAAAGGGTTTCTCGGCTTCCTTTCAGTTCCAAGATTCTGTAATTCTATGAATTATAATCTTTACTTGGATTTATCTAAGACTGACCAGAATATGGTGCGGTGGGAAAAAGATATGAGAAATATTAATGATAATAGTGCTGGCCTTATAATGGAGCATATATAAGTTATGTAATGAGTTCCCTTTAACATCCTGCATATTTCTCTTTGGTGCCAGAGTTGAGTTATTACCCCCAAACCAACTGAAATGCCAAGATTCCAGTCTGGATGGAAGTCCCTTGCGTAATGCTGAGAGGGAGCAGAGCAGTAATGATTAATTATAAAGGACAGGGACTCTGGCTTTTCACCTGCCTGGGCTCTGTAGTTTTCCTGTCTATTCAGATCAATGGTTTGCTAATTACAAAATGTCTTTGAAAACTCCAGCACACTCTCTGGTGATTCATGTTTTTGCATTGATTTTCACATAAGCTGAGATGTAGTTGTACCACTTAAGCACCTGGAAATTGGTCATCAATGAACTATTTTGGACTTAATAGATTTGATAAAACTTGAAGACTCTTTATGTTTTGATTTTTGAATTGTTCTACCTAATATAGTGGGAGCTGAGGCTTATATCCTACTAATCTACATTTACAAAGAAATCCAGTAAGGATAGGGTCTGATTTATGGTTGGACTTCTATAGGCAGCCCGAGATGAAATGAAATCTAAAAATTAGTTTGGTTTGTCCCAGGCTACTTATTCAGAGAACATTTATCCTACTTCAACCTGAGGTTGGCCTTCCTAGTGAGGTGATTTTTGTTTGAAATGGGGAGTTCTCTGCACTATGATTGGACCTCAACCACCAAACTATAAACCATATTGAGTTCTTTAGATCATAAATGTTAATTCAAGAAAAACTTCAGTCACTAATTGATGTAACAGATACCTGGAGTGAATCTCTAAAACAATGTTTTTATATATATTTTTGAGTACTGGGAAGCAAAATATACTTGATAAATGTGGAGCTTGATCTAGCTGAAGTGAGGCTCCTGGTTGAGTCCTCCAACTCCAAAGCCTTCTTCTGATCTTCCCAGGTTGCCCTTAAGGCAAGTTGGTGGCATGCTAAGGAACACATTTAGTAACTCGTCCAGAATCAATAGTCTTACAGCTTTGGAATTGCACTTCAGCATATTGGTCAAAGGTCTGGACTTTGGAGGCCCTATCTTGAGACCTATATCCATTTTGAACTCTGCCATTTATCATAGGTGTCATCTCTAATCTCCTTAATCCTGCTTCCTTATATGCAAAATAGTGATAATTATACCTAACTTAAAAGAGCTCTCCTGAGGAGAAAATAAGGGTAAGGAAATTAGCAAGGTGCCTTGGCATGTAGTAAGCACACAATAAATGTTAGCTGTGTCTCCTTCTCTTAATAAGCCACATGTCTTACTCAGGGCTCCCAAGTGTAATAAACTAATAAGAAAATTAAAGCTGGTTTTACATCCTAAATTTAAGAAATAATTCATATGCAAAAGAAAAGCATCAACACAAAAGAACTAAATATAACGGATGAAACATTACTTCATTCATCAAATTCATTCCTTATTATGTAACTTGTGTCATTTGTCTGAGTATCCCCAAATCTTCCAGTATTGGGGGCCACTCTTTTTTAGTTGCTTAAATAAATAATCTGAAACCATCCCATGAATACTCAAGTCCCCCAGTGGGGATTCTTGGACTCTGATAATTTCTCCTAAATAACTCTTACTTTATTTCCTGCTTCTACTGAATTCTTCAAATCCTTCATATTTCTCCTCTTGTCCTGGCTATCCCTAAAGCATCACTTATGCAAAGCAGATGTGTGAATGCATGGAGATAGTGCAACACAGCCATAAATTTAAAACTATGCCCTATGCATCCTTTTTCCTACAAGTCATTACTTACCCCCTGTGATGTATGGTACATGTCAACTTGGCTAGTTATTCAATCAAATACTAGGTATTGCTGGGAAGATATTTTGTAAATGTGGTTGACAGTGATAATCAGTTGAATTTAAATAAGGGAGATTATCCTCAATAATGTGAGAGGGCCTCCTCCACTCTCTTGAGAAGTCTTAAGAGCAAAATGGAGGTTTCCCAGAAGAAATTCTACCTACAACTGAGATATCGGCTCCTGCCTAAGAGTTCCAGCCTGAGTACCAGTCCTACTCAACAATTGTGTAAGTCAATTTTTTGAAATAAATAAATAAAATCTATCAACTTAACATCTATCCATCTATCTATTGTACTGCTTTGGTTTCTCTGGAGAACACCAACTACCAGTACTGGCCCCACTCCCACTTGAAATTTCCCACCCATCTTATTTTCTCTTCTAAAGCAGGTTTTAGAGAAAAAACTGATGGCAATAATTTGTAACACTTATTATTATGAATAATACTGGCTACTATTTAGTCAACACTGGTGTGAGTCAGACAAGTGTTTATTCCTGTACCCTGCTGCCTACCTCTATTCAACCATCTCTCTGTGGGCTCGTAGTACATCAAGATCACATCAATTTCAACCCGATGATACAGTCTCAAATTGTCAGGATTCCCTACCCCAAACAACGTCCCCAAGTGCACTGGTCCAGCACTTGAAACTCTACACATTTCTTTGGACAAAGTTCTAGTCATAGAGAATCTTGGTGGAAACAACATATGAGGGAAGAAATAATATGTCAGCTGCTAAGTCATCGAGTATTTTATCAAAATTCTCTTGGTAGGCATAAACAATGACCCATATTTTTAATGAGTACCGTCTTGAAAATTGTCCTCAGGGAGCAGACCTGGATGCAGTTCCCCAGCTGGGGGCTGCTGGGCACCTGCAGGATGTGGTGGAAAAAAGTGAGAAGAAAGGTGGGAGGTTGCCAAAGGAAGCACTAGCTCTTTCACACTTGAACTGGTCCCAGTCACACCTACTCCCTTTATGGGAGGGCTTTCCATTAAACAGTGATTGTGACGATTGGCAGGCAGACTGGATTTGGATGCAGGTAGATTATCAAAGACATTTTTTCCCTGAGAGCTCTCCTCTCTCCTGCACTGAAGAATCATTTCTCTGCCCCTGCCTTCTTTCTCCAGAGCCTCCCCGGAAGGCAAAGATGATTATCTTCCAGTCTAATGTTAGTTCCTGCAATTCTTCCTTTGACCTCATCGTCTGCTCTTGCTTTTTCGAGGACCTTTTTCCATCTGTCTTTCCTCCAATCTTGGGTCTTCCTCCTGTAGTCTACCTAAGTCTCCTCCATCCTAACAAAAGCATTCCCACATCCTGCTGCCTCTTCTCTTAAAATGTCACTGTAAACAATGTCTTTATTTTCTGTTTCCACTTCTTCACTGTCCTTAACTCAAAGCAATGCAATTTCTGTACATCTCATTGTATTAGGACTCTCCAGGAATCCTTTAAACCAGTTGATAAAAGCAAGAGACTTTTTCAGTTTTCATCCTACTTGGCCTCTGGTGAGCACTCAGCACAGCTGATCACAGGGGACTCAGCGCCTATTTTCAATCTGGCATCCTTGACACTAGCTGATATTTCTTCATCTCCTCTTTAGTGATGACACTTTCTCTTCCCACCTCCTAAATGTCAATTTACTCAAAGATTTAGATCTTACTTTTCTGTAATTGTATTGAATCAAGATGTATTCCTCCATCAAGACTTTATTATCTCTAAATAGACAAGTCTCTTACTACTGGTCTAGGATACTCTCCTACATTTCATTTCCATAAAATTATCTGGCTGCCTACTGGTTGTTTCTACTTGTAAGTTTTTCTACTGTATCACACTTAGAATATCTTCAAACAAAGGTCTTATCCATATTCACAAACTAGTATCTCTTTCCCACATATACTTATTTTGCACCAAGGCACTGGGTTTACAAAATTTGAAGTTCCCCTATCCATACCTACAAAATAGTTTTGAGTCTTCCCTCATAATGACTTCTACAGCATGTCCTTTTATTCTATTTCCCACCACAATTGCATCTCCAATCTTCAGCATCTAGATCTATATTATAGCCCTCCTTCTCGCTGATCTGTCTGACAAATTGGTGCCCAAGAAAGTATGTTTATCATACCATGTTTTTGGCCAGCTATTTGCGCCTCTATAAGAAACGGTTAAAGAATAAGGTCTAATTTCCTTCCCGTTATATTCAGGACCCTCTCCCATTCAATCTTAATCTTACTCTCTAAGCATCCATCTACAGCGATCCTAATCATTGGGTGATGTGTCATTACCTTGCATTCCTGCCTCCAAGGGTGACATTTTTACTTCATTGGAACACATTCCTCCTGCTCTTTTTCCTTGCCTACCTTTGGTACCCACCCCAAATTTTGACACTTATTAGTCTGCTTTAGTTGCCAATAAATCCCATCTTTTCTGAATTTCTGAAACATTTATAAGCACAAAAGTGTCTTTATCTAAATATATTTATGCCAATATCTGTCTTGCTGAGCAGACCTTAAATTCTTTTAAAGTCAGGGACTAGTTCTCTGACTCTTAAATCCTTGTTACCAGAAAGAGTATTTGTTGCTGTTGATGCCAAGAGTCTTCAATAGCTTTATTTCTACAACAGAAAAAGAGCAGCATTTCGTAGTGGTTAAGAGTGCAGGTGTCAGACTTGAAACAAACATGGCAGCCATGTGACCTTGGTCATGTTATTTTAACTTACTAAGCCTTATCTAAAAAAATGCAGCTAACAATAGTACCTGCCTTAAATGGCTGTAAGAGCAAAAGAGATAATACATGTAAAGTGTTCAGCATACTGCCTGGCACATATTAAGGAGACAACAAATGTTACTTATTTCATAATGGGCACTCAATATATAGTGATGAAGGACTGAATTAGTATTGTATCACTGAATTAGAAAATTATACACTTTATAATTTTAACATGTCCTTCAAGTCATATTTCTACATTAGTTTATCAAAACTTGAAAGACTAAAATGAATTAAATGCTGAATTACTTTTCACCAGGCTTGGGTTGGAAAAGTCAGTAATATTTATTGTGATTGTTATGTGCACCATGCTGTAGGAAGCTTATAGTGCTTTTGGGTATAGAGTAGACTGACTTCATATTTCAGTAGAAAAGGCAGATTAGAAAAATTTTAAATCTTGACTGTTAATAATTAGGTTGCTGATTTGGGGGGTGGGTTGCCTTACCTCTGTGTTTTAGCTTTTTAGCCTTTCTGAAATGTAGTAAAATTTAAGTAAAAGAATATGTTTAAACTATTTAAATACTGTATTCTATAAATAAAAAATACTATATGATTGATGCCCTTGCTTGAATATTTTACCCTCAAAAGGTTGTAATATAATTTTTAATAGGTTTTAAGCTATTCTCCCTGTTTTATTATTTGAAAATATATCTTCTTCTGTTTTTTAAACCTCTGGACCTTTGTTTACTTGGAGCCTTTTTTCTGGATAATGCAATATAAATGTATTGATTAGTTAATAGGTGCCAGGAACTGTGCTAGGGATAGACAAATACATACACACATAGGCAATGTGATAGTGTTTAATTAAAGAATTACTGAAGTGAACACAGGAAAAGGAGTAATTAAGCAAGAGACAGAAAGACAAATACTGCATGATCTCATATGTGAAATCTAAAATAGTCAAATTCATAAAAGCAGAGAGTAAAATGGTGATTGCCAGGGGCAGGGTGTGGGAGGTGGAAGTAAGGAGATTTTGTCAAAGGATACAAAGTTCCAGTTATGCAAGATGAATGGGTTCTGGAGTTCTAATGCACAGCATGGAGATGACAGCTAATGCTGTATTATATACCTGAAATTTGCTAAGAGGCTAGATCTTAAATATTCTCACTACATACACATACACACACAATGATAACAGTATAGAGGTGGTGGATGAGTTATTTAGCTTGATTGTGATGATCTTTTCACAATGTATATGTGTACAGCATACCAAGTCATACACCTTAAACATACACAGTGTTATGTGTCAAAGATATTTCAATAAAGTTATTTTTATAAAAAGGGAAAGAGAATAATGAATTTTTCTCTTAAAGGGAAGTAGCAAAATTATGAACATTTAACATTTTTTCCTGGACCTTAGAAGTTAAGTAGAAGTTTGTCAGATACACATGTGAGTGGGTATTTTTGGCAGTATTCACAGCATAACCAAAGGCAGGGAAACTTGAAGGTACTATTGTACTCAAAATTACGGCTCCCCTGCTATGATTATGGTATTGAAGTGTAGATGCATGCTAGGGGCAGTGGTGTGCTGGTGTCAGCTCACACAAGCTCACTCATGAGAGCCAATTGTCCATATTTCTTCCTGTCTTTTCATTCACTGATACCATGCTGGTAGTTTGCAGTTGGCCATTGTGGGAGTATTTACACCTGGAAAGTAGGCAAATGGTCTAAATCGGGGTTTGTTGTTAATGTTGTTGTTCTTTTCCCTCAGAAAGCTAAATGTTAAACATTCATCAGTGCACAACTTGTTAGAACTGGCAGTTTTGAGAAGGTTAGTCCGAAAAGTTAAATAAGGGGATGTAGTGAATGGCTTGGTAAGATCAGCTAAGGAGGTTGAATTTTAAATAAGCTCCATTTATGATTTTTACAGACATGGGGCAATTCATGGGCAAAACCTCTGAAGAAAAATAAAACTTTGCAAAGGGGTAACACAAATGCATCTAACAAAAACCTGATTTTAAGGCCAAATGATTATAGCCTGGGTGAATATATCAGTTTTGGCAATGTTCAGGGTAAGAAGTAAAAAAATTTGGAAAATACTTGATTGTCTTGTCAGCCAAAATAAAATGTACTCTGCAGCTGTAAGAATTCTAAGAGTCATTTCTGCTTTGTAAACATTTCTTGGTACTGCTGACATTTCCTCTTGACAACATTTCATCTTTCATGCAATAACAGCAAACATTGAGCCTGTAAAATTATTTTTTAAAAAACCTTTTGTCCTGTGTTCCTTTTAGAAAAAGTGACTGGTGGAGTCTTTAATATGTAATATGGATATCTACTAAAATTTAGAAGTGGCAAATTAGATAATCTCCTTTGAACAGATGACTAATCACAGTTCTATGGTGCTTGGTTGTTCTTGAAATGAAATAGTCAATGAGAGCAAGCTAATTACTGCACTAATCTTGAACATGTTTTAACTGTGTTATACAATCTGAAAGGAAGACCAAGAATAAGGAGAGATCAAAGAAGAAAGCAGAGAAAAATTTTAAAAACACTATAGAAGAAAATGGCATAAGTTTGAACATTTCCATAGTGATGTTTATTAATAGATAATAACATATAAAGCCTAAGTTTGAGTAAAACAGTGTGTCAGTAAAGACAAATGCACTTATTGGGTGCTTACTATATACCAGGATTTGTTCTATAAGCTTTACAGGTATTCTCTTGTTTGGTATTCTCAACAACTCTATAATGTAGATAATTCTTATTATCTCTACCTTACTATGAAGAAGTAGAGGCACAATGCCAAAAGACAAGTAACTGGCAGACCCAGGATTCAAACCCAGGTGGTCTGCAGCTGCAGCAGCAACACCACTTAACTGCCATCCTATAAAATAGTGTTTCTCAAAGTGTGAGCTCTGGAACAACAGCAACAGCCTTACTTGGGAAATGTTAGAAATGCAGATTTTATAACAGGAGGAAAACTGGAAAACACAAAAATACATGGTAATTAAACAACACACACTTAAACGACAAATGGATAGAAGACAAAACCAAAAGGGAAATTTAAAAATGTCATGAGACAAAGGATAATAGAGACACAAAATACCAAAACTTACGGGATGCAACATAAGAAATTCTAAGAGCTAAGTTTTCAGCAGTAGATGCATATATCAGAGAAGAGAAAAGATCTCAAATTAAAAAAAAAAAAAAGAAAACTACCTATACACCTCAAAGCATTAGAAAAAGAAGAAAAAACTAAGCCCAAACTTAGGAGAAGGAAAGAAATATAAAGGTTAGAGAAAAAATAAATGAAATAGAGAATAAGAAAAAAATGGAAAAAATTAACAAAATTGGGCCTCCTTGGTGACGCAGTGGTTGGGAGTCTGCCTGCTGATGCAGGGGATGCGGGTTCATGCCCCGGTCCGGGAGGATCCCACATGCCGTGAAGCGGCTGGGCCCGTGAGCCATGGCCGTTGAGCCTGTGCGTGCAGAGCCTGTGATCTGCAACGAGAGAGGCCACAACAGTGAGAGGCCCACGTACCACAAAAAAAAAAAAAAATTAAGAGTTAGTTCTTTGAAAAAATAAACGAAATTGACAAACTTTTAGTTAAACTAATCAAAAATAAGAAATAGGAATCAAATAAATAAAATTATAAATGAAAGAGGAGACATTACAGTTGATACCACAGAAATATAAAGGGTCATAAGAGAATACTATGTACAATTATATGCAATAAATTGGACAACCTAGAAGAAATGGATAAATTCCTAGAAACATAAAACCTACTAAGACTAAATTATGGAGAAATAAATAATTTCAACATACTGATAATGATTAAGCAAATTGAATCAATAATCAAAAACCTCCCAACAAAGAAAAGCCCAGGGCCTGATGGCTTCACTGATAATTTCTACCAAGCATTTAAAGAAGAATTAATGCCAATCCTTGTCAAATGCTTCCAAAAATTTAAAGAGGAAGGGAAACACTCAAACTCATGAGGCCAGCATTACCCTGATACCAAAGCCAGATAAGAACACTCAAAGAAAAGAAAACTATAGGTCAATGTTCATGATGAATATAGATGTAAAACTTCTCAACAAGATACTAGCAAACCTAATTCAACAGCACATCGAAAGGATCACATAACATGATCAAGTCGGATTCATCCCTGGAATGCAAGGGTGGTTTAATATACACAAATCAAGAAATGTGAAACATCACATTAATAGAATGAAAGATTAAAATCATATGATCATCTCAATAAACACAGAAAAAGCATTTGACAAAATTCAGCATCCATACATGATACAAACTCTCAACAAATTGGATATAGAGGTATACCTCAACAAAATAAAGGCCATCTTTTACAAGCCCACAACTAACATTATACTCAATGGTGAAAAGTTGGAAGCTTTTTCTCTAAGATCAAGCACAAAATAAGGTTGCCCACTCTCACCACTCCCATTTAACATAGTACTGGAAGTCCTAGACAGAACAGTCAGGCAAGAAAAAAAAAAAAAGAGAAAATAAAAAAGAAGTAAGGTCCATAAAGCTCTTAGAAGAAAGCAGAGAAAAACCTCCTTGACACTGGTCTTGGCAATGAATATTTTGGATATGACACCAGCAACAAAATAAAAATAAACAAGGGGGAGTACATCAAACTAAAAAACTACTACATAACAAGAGTAACAATCAACAAATAGAAAAGTTAACCTATGGAATGGGAGAAAATATTTGCAAACCACATATATGATAAGGAGTTGATACACAAAATATATAAGGAACTCATAAAACTCAAAAGCATAAAAACAAATAATCCAGTTAAAAACTAGACAAAGAACTTCCCAGGTTGCCCAGTGGTTAAGACTCCATGTTTCCACTGCAGAGAGCTCAGCTTTGATCCCTGGTCAGGGAACTAAGATCCCGCATACCTCGTGGCACAGCCAAAAAAAAAAAAAAAAAAGGCAAAAGACTTGAATAGACATTTTCCAAAGAAGCTATTCAAATGGCCAACAGGTACATGAAAAGGTGCTCAATATCACTAATCATCAGAGAAATACAAATTAAAACCATGATGAAATATCACCTCACACCTGTTAGAATGGCTATTTCAAAAAGACAAGAAATAACCAGTGCTAACAAAGCTGTGGAGAAAAGGAAATCTGTGTGTACTGTGGGTGGGAATGTGAATTGATACAGCCACTGTGGAAAACAGTTTGGAAATTCCTCAAAAATTAAAAATAGAAATACCATATGATCCAGCAATTCCACTCCTGGGTCATATCTGAAGGAAATGAGATCACTATCTGGGAGATATATGTGCACTCCCATGTTCATTGCAGCATTATTCACAGTAGCCAAGACATGGAAACCACCTAAGTGTTCATTGATGAATGACTGGATAAAGAAAATAGGATATACACACACACACACACACACACACACACACACACAAAACACAATGAAATATTATTCAACCATAAAAAAGGAAATCTTGACATTTGTGACAAAAAGGGTGAACCTTGAATGCATTGTGCTAAGTGAAATAAGCCAAAGACAAAAAAATGCACAATCTCAAAGGCAGAATCTGAAAAAAAAACTGAACTCATAGAAACAGAGATTGGTGGTTGCTAGAGGTTGAGGGGAGGGTAACGGGCAAAGGTGGGCTACAAACTTCCAGTTATAAGATGAATACATTCTAGGGATCTAATATATAGCATGGCGACTATAATAAACAATACTGAATTGTATATTTGAAAGTTGCTAAGAGAGCAATTGTGAAAAGTTCTCAACACATACACATACACAATTGTAACTATTTGAGATGATGGAAGTGTTAACTAACCTTATTGTAGTCATCATTTTGCAATATATACGTATATCAACTCATCAATTTGTACACTTTAAACTTACACTGTATGTCAATCATATCTCAATAAAGCTAGAAAAAATAAATATAAAAAATAAAGAACAAACACAAAAAACCCAACTGGAACCACGTGGCTATTTTAAAAAAAAGAAATGCAGATTTTTAGGCTCCACCCCAGACCAACTGAATTGGAAAATCTGTAGTGTGGCCATCATCTGGATTTTTAACAAGCCCACTAGGTGATTCTCTTTTCTGCTAAAGTTTGGGAACCACTGCCCTATAGTATACTGCCTTTACAGCCATTTATAAGGATAACTAATGTTTTAATGACACTGATCTTATATTAAACAGCTTGTGGATGCATGTCGCAACAAATGGAGTGATCAGAAAAGCCTGTGTATGTTGGAAAGCAGAACTGACACTTTGCTCTATTTCCAGTATGACTATGCATCTCACATTCCACAGTCAGAAAAAAAGAATTGCATCCTGAGACAAACTCAAACTAACAGGATCACCCTGACTGATGCACACAAGTCCCTAAGAGAATAAAACCTTTCTTTTTTTTTTAATTTTTTAAATTTTTTATTATCCTCAACTCTCTGAAAAAAGAAAAAGGAAATCATTTGATCCCTGCTTTAGGCTCTGCTGATGTCTAAAGGTATGTTATAATCTTCCTGAGTAGGATAACCATCTGAGAAATTGACTGTTTTTCCACTATGATCAGAATAATATAAATATGTTTACATTCGTAATTTTGTATGTGTGGGTTTTAAAAATATTTGGTATGCCAATAAATAAATAAATAAAATACTTTGTATGCATTTTATTGGGTGAGCTAGGCGTTCTGAAGTCTGATTCTGTTCCATTTATCTATTGCTTCATAATACATTGCTTCATAATTCTGCGTATAAATTGTAGTCGGCCCCACGTATACATGGTTCCTTTGTATCTGGTTCCACATCCAGGTCTTCAAGCAATCATGGATCATGAAGTACTGCAGTATTTACCATTGAAAAAATCTGTATGTAAGTGGACCCACAGAGTTCAAACCCGTGTTGTTCAAGGGTCAACTGTATATCTTATTGGGTCTGTTTCTCTGGAGAATACAAACTATTAAACGTTTAGAGAAGAGTTCAAAGCCTTTAACAAGTTTTGCAAGGTCCTCTGTGGTCTGGTTCTGGTTCCATTCTCATCGCTCACCATTATCTTTCATACTTTACCAGTCATAGTCAACTGTTTTGTTCCTGTTTTCTTTTTTCTCTGAGACTGCATATGCTGAACTTCTTGCCTGGAACACCTTTTCCCCACAGCTTTCCTTCACTCTCTACTCCTACATGGGGCTCTAATCAAACTCCCTCATCCCATTTGAGCCCCAGTCATTTTAGAGCTGCTGTTAGATCTCGAATTACACCATAGACTCTCTTATTCCTGGGCCCTTGAACATGGTGTTCACTCCTTCTTGATCTATTCATTATTGCAGTCTCAGTGTAGCTGGTACTTCATTTAGAAAGACTTCCCCTCTCCTAAAGATGGGCAAGGTGCTCAGATCACTGGTCCCAAAAACCTGTAGAGCTTTGCTATTAACACTGCATTATAATCACTTGTCCATTGAAATATAAACTCTGTAAATCAGGAAATTTTTCGGTAATGTCTGCTGCATATCAGACATTCTACAAATGGTGGTTGAATGAACAAATAAAACCAATACAATGCTAAGTCCGGAGGACTTTCTCAAGGCTGCAAATGAGAGATATAGCCATGACTCAGAAACTGTGGGGACTTCCCTGGCGGTTCAGTGGTTAAAACTCTGCCGTTCCAATGCAGGCAGTGCAGGTTTGATCCCTAGTCGGGGAACTAAGATCCCACATGCCGCGCAGCCAAATAAATAAATAAATAAATAAATAAATAAATAAATAAATAAGAAGTTCAATTGAAATGGAATAAGGTCGAAGAGTGGAGAAGGGTTACTGAAAATAATGTCACATGGTGAGGTACCTCCTTATTGTTTATTGGCGCAAGGGCATATTTGGCATACTTCAAGGTATAGAGTTGAGTTCACTACTGCCTCAAAGAGAGGAAATAAACTGTGACAACACTTACACAAATATTAAATGATACTTTAATAATCTACAAATATTATTATTATTAGCACTTGTGATGGACTCATTTTTCCATCCGAAAGAGAAAAACAGCTTGGGAGTTTTCTTAAACAGGCATTCTTTTCTGGAAGAATGTTTGGTGATAAAGGTCACTGTGAACTTATAGAGGAGCTCAATGGGATGGAAGTGGCATTTATTTATGTGTATTTATGTGCTTATTCACTGATGGCTTTGCTGAGGAAAGCTATATTGTCAAGTGCCTTAATTAAGAAATAATAATGTAATTGATTTTTTATGGATTATCTTCAATTGAATCCCTTTACAACAGCAAACTCTCATTGACTACTCAGGATAATTGATGGTTTCTCAGAACAATGCCCTTGGCTGACTGCAGAGGAGCTGATGCTGTGTCTGACAGTGATCTCCAGCCACCTCTGTTCTCGCCATGGCTACCCCTAGAAAGGCAGCAGGCTGAAGTGAAAAGGGTACGCAGTCAATTCAATGAGTATCAAAGGTCAGCTCATTTTCATTTTTGTACAATGACAGGGTTGAACTAAATCAATGATTTGAAAAATAAAAATTCATCAGAAAAAAAAAAAAATTCAGCAGAACTCCTTCATCAAACAAATTCTATGTAGGAGCTGTGTATGTAAAACAAGCCCCAGTGGTGTTAACTCTCACTGAAGCAAGGTTGGAAGTGCAGAGTTTGACCCAGTTCTTGTCTCCTACCACCCAAGCAGATGCTGAAGAACTCCAGGACACATGGTACCAAGTCCAAGCTTGTACTGCTCACTGCACAACAGGGCAACAAATCAACAGATGAGGTGTTGGGGCAAGGAATAGTGACTTTATTTGGAAAGTCAGCAAACCTAGAAGATGGTGGACTAGTGTCCCAAAGAACCATCTTGTCTGGGTTTAGATGCTAGCTTCTTTAATAGAACAAAGAATGGGACATGGGGAGGGAGAGTAAAAATGTGATAAATTGTTGCAAATATTCCCTGGTCCCACCAGACTCCAGAGGAGATGTGTTAATTTCTTCTTTTCTGCAGCCATACATGGGTGGTCAGGATGTTTCCTGTGAGCTAAACAAAGGTATTTTAGCTTAATGCTCAGGCATGGGAAGGTTCTGGGAGATGGGCCATTATGTATACTTCAAGCTATAAGCAACATGACTTTAGTGATTAACTTGTAGCAAAAGCAACAGAATACAAAGGTTAAAGTAAAAGAAACAGATCTAATATGGAGTCAGATTTGTTCTTCCCTATTACTCACACAGTTTGAAAGCTGCTGGACTAGATGATCTCCAAGCATGATTCCCCTCCTAAAATTCCAGGATTTTGTAATATGACTTCAAGGATTCCAGGATAAACCAAAGTAGTCATTTGTCTCATCTTTGGAGTAGATGTGTCTTGAAGCATTTGCCATCATAGTCCAGTCCAAATATCAAACTTGGTTAAGAACACTCAGACTGTGGTTTAAGCAGAGTTAAGCTGTCTATGCCTCTGATTTTGGTGATTTCATATCATTGTGTTTGTGTGTGTGTGTGTGTTGTGTGTGTGCGTCTGTGTATACACACATGTGTAAGATAGTCTGCAATCTTACAGGAGCTCTGCCTTTTCTTATTTCAGCAGATATTTGTGGAATTGTGAGGAGGTTGTTGTTATCTAGGAGAAGGAAGCAACAGCTGTGAGTACCAGTGAGTTCCGTGCCAGACACTTTTTATAAAAGGAGATATATTAACCATATTCATTCATGAGGTAATTAAAGTTCAGAAATGTCAACCAAGGTCACAATAAGTCTCTGTGACTCCAAACCTCATACTTTTTACTAAATTATGATTTATATAGAAAAGGGAGAGACCTAGTTAGATTATTTGAGGAAGGGTTTAATTTAGATATATAATCATTTAGAAAAATGTAGGATTTTACAGTAGTAAAATCAGTAGTAAATTTCACTAGAAAATTCAGTCTTTGAGGGCTTGAAGAAATGGGGTAGTTGAATCAAATCCCATTAACATTATGCTTATATAGTCCTATAGAACAATGGTTCTCAACAGGGCATGATTTTACCCACTATAGGGTGCATTTGGAAATCTCCAAAGACATTTTTGGTTGACACAACTCAGGTGGGAGGTGTGTGCTATTGGGATGTACTGGGTGGAGGCCAGGGATACTATTAAACATCCTGCAATGCACAGAATTTTTTGGCCCCAAACATCAGTAGTGCCAAAATTGAGAAACTCTGATCTACATATTCCAGGAGCTTTAAAGGAGCAAGATAAGAGGGTTAAAAGACCAGGATGGGAACCCACACATAATTTTTAACCTATTTGAATTTTTTTTGCAAGTCTACTCTAAAGCTTCTTAGCTAGAGAATGACGCCCTGATTAAGTTTTCTGGGAATGATGATTAGCCTTCTTTCAAACCAAACCAAACCAAATTCCTCACATATTATAAGACGTTTTCATAAATCATCTGGAGTAGAAGTTACAATTATTAGAATTACAGAAACACCATCATCTGTGCCCACGTTTAATCTTGTACCAACTCATAAGGTCATCTACACCTCATACACCAAGGTGACAATTTTTGCTCATCAGATACCCAGGGCTCTTCCATTCCCTTGAAGACACACTTCCTATAAAATATGGACAAAATTAAAGCAGGTATTTACTTTAGGTTAAGTGAAGGTTGGTATGTGTGGTAGGCAGAATAATGCTCCCGACCTTCCCAAAGATATCCATGTTCCAATTTTAGGAACCCAGGATAAAAGGAATTTTCCTGATGTGATTAAGTTAAAAGCCTTGCCACGGGGTAATTAACCTGGATTATTTGGGTAGGCCCTGAGAAATGGAATATTGCCTGCCGTATCAGTAAACAAAGTATGTCACAGTCATCAGCAAGTGCAGCCACTGCAGAAGGTGAGCAAGTGAGCCCTGAGGGAACTCAGGAAGGAAAAGAACACCTGCCATTTAGCAGCCGTCAGACCACAGCCACTCCCCACGGTGAGCCTTGAGGAAACTCAGGATAGGAAAATACAGGATGCTGGCCCCAGATAGCTGAGGTGTCTATCAAACGAATGATTTCATTGAGCCCAGACTCTCACATCTTCCCATACAAAGAAAAGCGCTAAATTCCTTAACTTGAGATATCTGGTTTTCTTTAATTAAAAATAATCGTTTGACATTCAGACTACCTGCCCTTTGTTGCAAAACCCCTATATATCCTAGCTCCCCCCTGGTCTCCATGGAGCAGTTCTTTCAGGGCTACTTGAATTGCCGCCTCCCAAAAATTTCTGCTGATTAAAATATAACTCTCAACTTTTAGGTTGTACATTTATTTCTCAGTCAACAGCCAAGTGGAATTACAAGTCTTTAAACTGAAAGAGAGAGGCAGAAGAGGTCAGAGTGATGTGATGTGAAAAGGACTTGGTCTGTTTTTGCTGGCTCTGAAGATGGAGTATGGGGTCATGAGCCAAGGAATGCAGGTTGCTTCTCAAAGTTGGAAAAGGCAAGGAAATAGGTCCCGCCCAGGACCTACACAAAGGAATACAGCCCTGCCCAGGCCTTAGTATTAGCCTGATGAGATCCAGGTCAGTTCTGGACTACAGAACTATAAGATAATAAATTGGTTTTGTCTGAACCACGAAGTTCATGTTCATTTGTTATGGAAACAATAGAAAGCTAATACAGTATGTAACCTCCACCAGGTCTGATGGGATGATCTACTTAAACCTTAATTAACTTTGAAGGTATTAAATACTGATGAGGGACCCATCCTCAGGCATCTGTTTTAATTCTTTGGTATGCTTTGCAGAAATTAGATTCTTGCCTGAAGTTGGAGGAGGAGGTGCTGGACAGAGACAAGAATACTGAGAACGGAAGTATCAACAAGCTACTCCATGGTATTGATCTGAGAGCCTATAGCAGTGATGGCTGACAGAATTTTAGTGCAAGTCACACATGTATTTTTACATTTTCAGTAGCCTGTTAAAACAATAATAAGACAAAGGTGAAGTTTATTTTAATAATGTATTTAACCCAACATATCCCTCCTATCATTTTAACATATAATCAATATAAAATTATTGATGAACTATTTTACATTATTTTTTATACTAAATTTTTGAAATGTATGTATCTTACACTTAAGGCTCATCTCCATTTAGACTAACTACCTTTCAAGTGGACATATATTGGACAGTGTGACCTAGACACGAGAAGGAAGGGATACAAAGGAAAATGCACTGTTTTCTTCTACTATTCCACTAACTTATGTCACAAGATGTGTGGGATTTTATCCACACTGACCAAGTCTCTGATGCCAGCTGTCTATCCTACAACTTAGTTCAGTTCTGACAGTATCTACAGGGTGTTAGCATCGAATCTTACATGGTAAGGATTCAGTCCCACAAGACTGTCCCCACATCAGATGCCACTTGCTAGTCCCAGGTTGTCACCTGTATTTCTGACCGAGTGGCTATAAGTCAGGTTTCCCATGACCCCTTCTTGTGTTCAATAATTTGCTAGAATGGCTCACAGGACTCAGAAAAACAGTTTATTTACTAGATTACCATTTATTATAAGAGGATACAGCTTATGAGGTATGTGGGATGGGGTGGAACGTCCATGCCCTCTCCAGGCAAGCCACCCTCTCAATACCTCCACGAGTCAACCAACCAACCTAGAAGTCCTCTGAACCCTGTAATTCAGGGTTTATTATGGAGGCTTCATTATGTAGCTGTGATCAATTATTAACTCAATGTCCAGCCCTTCTCTCCTCCTTGGAGGATGGGGGGTAGGAATGAAAGTCCAAACTTCTAATCTTGACTTGTTTTTTCTGGTGACCAGCCCCCATCCAGGAGCCCACCAAGGGTCATTCGAATAAAAGACCTTCCTATCACCCAGGAAATTCCAAAGGATTTAGGAGGTTTGTGTCAGAAACTGGGGTCAACGATAAATATTAGAACAAAAGATGCATCTAGCACCTTTATCACAGGAAATTACAAAAGGTTTTAGGAGCTCTGGCCAGGAGCTGGGAACAGAAACCAAAATATATATGTATTTCTTATTATAGCACCATATCACAGAGATGTACGTTAAACATGAGGTCATTTTGATGGAGAAACTTGGGAAGCTCAGGGCATGGGAACTATTGCCTTAGGAGCCAGGTGAAGAGGTGGCACAAGTGGGATGGAGAACTCCTCTTTCCAGTGTTTCCATGGGTCTGCAGTAGGTCCAGTCTCTGCAGCAGAATCTGAAGGTGGGGGAATGTGGAGAGAGTGGTCTTGTGAAGGTTGCTCTAGCAGGCACATGATCAAAAGACCCCCTCAGATGAACTAAAAGCAGTGTACTTACTTCACGGGGTGAGGAGGAGAGGGGTGTATACACGAATTCCATGCGTGCATATCATGTCTCCCATTTCTGCTCACACATTTTAATTGGAGAAGATCCCTTAATGAGCTCCTAGGACATTTTTCTCAAAGGAGATGGTCTACAAGTGTCTTGAATAAACTAATCATCAAACAGATGAATTTAATTTATTTAAGTGGACTAGGAAGTTTTAATAATTTTCTTATCATAAAAATTAGCAAATAGCCCAGCCAAAGGAACGTTTTTGGAATTTTGTGTTATTTAACCTGTATCAAAATGCTTGGCATATAGTAGTGATATTTGCTCGTAGAATAAAATACTTGGCTTTTATTCAGAGAACACCCTAGATGAGCAACTAATGATGTGTTTGGCTAATGGAATATGGGCATAGAATATTTTTTTAATGAGAAAGGCAGTGGTTCTGTTATTCCCATGGAAAAATACGCCAAAACAAAAATCTAATACACTAGAACTAGAAACTAGAAAACTAGAACTAGAAAATCTAATACACTAGAACTTTTTAGATTTTGCTATTAATAGCCCCAATGAGTGCTGACAATGGAGTTGACCACAATATCCAAATCAAAACCCTCAAATGGTATGACCACAAAGGCTATGAACTCTCAAGCCAGTAAGCTAATGGACAAGATACTAAATATCAACCTAGGACCAAGATATATTTTTAATTACTGTCGGCATTTTGCTTCTGCTTAATCCATTACATAGGAGCCAACATGATGCCTTTTTATCCCCCCCAGTTTCTGACTTCATCCATTGATAGGACTCAGCTTCAGTCAGCAACATTAGGTAGGAGGCCAGCCACTAAGGAGAGTGAATGATTGACCTGCATGACACATTTGTACCACAGACAAAACCAAATGGACCCAAAGCAGCATACAGACAAGGTCCTTAGATAAGCATAGCTAATGCTTTAAAGCATTTTATGGTTCTTAGGCAAGGTACTCTATTGAATTCCATGTTGGAAGAAGTCCTTTTCTCTTTTCCTGATAAAAATGTGATGAAAAACATTGCTGTGAAAGAGCCAGGTCTCAGGAAAAAAAGACTTAAGGGTCAAGTTTTTACACCAGATAAGGCATTTCACTTTTCTGAGCTTTGTTTTTCTAATTTATGAAATGAAGACAAAAAAAAAATACCTCCTCTGGTTTCTTCATTTGCATATTGTGAGGGTCAAATGACAAAAAGTACTATCATATACCAGATAGAATTTTCTGTGTTTTTTTTATTTTTTTGGTAAAGGTTAATATAAATGTAAGTAACCCTATTTTTATGATTAACATCACAGTCCTAGCTACTGATGAGGTGTAATGGGATGGTGTCCATCTGTCCATGGTGATTTTCCTTTTGCTTGTTTTCTAAACTTGTTGGTCCTTCCCCTGACACTGGACCCAGTCAGATTTCCTTAGAAAATCAGATGTTTATATCAATTCCCCTCTATATTTTCTCTCTGTCTAGTGTTTGCTTAGTAGAGACAGAAATCCCAGTGTACACAGAGAGTATTTAGCAAATGATCTTCAAAAATCCACTTATCCCTTTCTCCCAAAATCTTCTAAGAAATTATATCGGTCAGATATTGTCATGTAACAGATATTCACACAATCATAGCAGCAGACACTAGAACCACTCATTTCTCACTTATCTGTGGGCCAGCTGAAGTTGAGATCTCTAGGCTGAGCTTTGGTAGGTGGATCTGCTATAGGTCCAGCTAGGTTTGGTATTTTGCTTTGAGCTGGTCTTGGATCTGTTCTGCATGTCTGAGGTTGGGGCTGAAGCAGTAGCACTCACCCCTGGTGTATTTCTTCTCGTGTATTTCTTCTCATGAAGTTGGAAGAGGCGTTAGATGGCAAGCACAATCAAACAAGGTACCAGGGTAGATTTGGCCTCAAACGATGTTGGGCAAAATACTTATTTTGTGGCTAAAGCTACCCCGGTAAGCCTGTCCTCAAATAAAATGTTCATTTCATCAAACATTTAATCGTTTTTTTCAGTTGAAACTTTTTTTGTGCTTTCAAGTTTGTAGCAACCACAATCAAAACTTTTTCATATGGTTGAAGACCATGCTGTTAGGAGATATGGGGGTATATGTATATGTATAGCTGATTCACTTTGTTATAAAGCAGAAACTAACACACCATTGTAAAGCAATTATATTTCAATAAAGATGTTAATAAATAAATAATTAAAGGTCCAACATTCTATTCAAAGTAAAAAAAAAGGACCATGCTGTTAAAAGTTTTGTGTGTGTGTGTCTTTGTGTACATGTGCACTCACTCTTTTGATTGTTTGTTATGGAAAGGTAAATTTTCTTCAAATACTTTGTTCTTAATTTTCAAACTCTTAACAAATTATAACACTGAAATAATATTTTTAAATAATTATTAAGACAATATGGATGCAGGAATATAGGAATGTCTTTTCCTCTGGCTGTGAGTCAGTGAATCTCTCCTGAGAATGCAAGTTTTATAAGGGGAGGAATATGCCTTCTTGGATATAGCGTGATAATTTATTTTTTTGGCCATACCACGTGGCATGTGGTATCCTAGTTCCCCAACCAGGGATTGAACCCATACACCCCACAGGGGAAACATGGAGTCTTAACCACTGGACCACCGGGGAAGTCCCAGGATGTGCCTTCTTATGTCATATTCACATCCAGTTTTGTAGTGCAGTACTAACTGAATACTCTGACCAGTTTGTTTGTTTTAATAATTAGCATAGTAATCATTAAAATAAACGGAGTTTATTCTACTAAGAAGCTGTTTCAGCTATTTCATTAAAAAATGCTTATGAATTGAATTGCATGCTTTATCATTATGATACTATGTTTTCATGGGACATAACAAAGATCCTAGGATAGAAATATGTGCAGTTTTGTGACTGAGAAGGAGCTCAAGATGATTTCTGATAAAAATCCAGGTAAAAATCTATCTTTTTTTTCTTTGAAGAAATGCTCAAGTCAACAGTATACTTACTAAAAGATCAGACTCAGTGAAGATAACTGCATTCCTCTACACAAACACACACACACAGCCCTTACAAATGTCTACTGGGTAAAAAGGGCTTCTTGTTTGGACCATTTCAATATTAAATGAATTGTTTATAGATTTTAGGAGATTTATATGGATCTTTGCTAAAAACTGAAGTTTACTTACAAAGTAAAATTGAAGCTTCTTTTGAGCAAAGATGTTCAGTTTCAACATTGTATCTAAAATGAATAGGTTTACCTTTCTTGGCCCTGGGGAGCTATTGTTAGGTACCAACAATCAAAGTATCCATCAATGGTCCATATTTGAGATTTAACACTTTTTCATGGTAGCGCTTCCGTTGATCAGCCTATGTGAAGACTTCCATAGGGCTGGCATCCAGGCTACTTAAAATATAATCCCTGAAAGAAGTCTTTCCAAAGCCAAGCCATATTTGGAAGAGCACTACTTGGCAAGTTAATTAACTAAAAGTACATAGCATTCAAACCACAGTCTTCTGCATCTCTCTCTCTCTCTCTCTCCCCACCCCTGTCTGCTTCTCTGTCTCTATCTGTCAGCCTCTCTTTCTCTTTCTCTCTCTCTCCCAAGTAATTATTTTTAAATTTTAGTTTTAAATTTTTAAATGGATAAGATACGATCACAGGACTTCCCTGGTGGTGCAGTGGTTAAGAATCTGCCTGCCAATGCAGGGGACACGGGTTCGAGCCCTGGTCTGGGAAGATCCCACATGCCACGGAGCAACTAAGCCCATGTCCCACAACTACTGAGCCTGCACTCTAGAGTCCGCGAGCCACAACTACTGAACCCACGTGCCACAACTACTGGAACCCACGCTCCTAGAGCCCATGCTCTGCAACAAGATAAGCCACCACAATGGGAAGCCCGTGCACCACAATGAAGAATAGCCCCGGCTCACTGCAAATTGAGAAAGCCTGCGCTCAGCAACGAAGACCAAACGCAGCCAAACATAAATAATAAATAAATTAATTAATTAAAAAAATGACGATCACATTGTTTAAAAATATTTTTATAGGGCTTCCCTTGTGGCGCAGTGGTTGAGAGTCCGCCTGCTGATGCTAGGGGACACGGGTTCGTGCCCCGATCTGGGAAGATCCGACATGCCGCGAGCGGCTGGGCCTGTGAGCCATGGCCGCTGAGCCTGCGCGTCCTGAGCCTGTGCTCCGCAACGGGAGAGGCAACAACAGTGAGAGGCCCGCGTACCGCAAAAAAAAAAAAAAAAAAAAAAAATATATATATATATATATATATATAATTTATTTATTTATTTATTTATACTTTGTGACCACCTAGAGGGGTGGGATAGGGAGAGTGGGAGGGAGATGCAAGAGGCAGGGGATATGGGGATATATGTATATTTATAGCTGATTCACTTTGTTATACAGCGGAAACTAACACCATTGTAAAGCAATTAGACTCCAATAAAGATGTTAAAAAAAAAATTCACCTAGAAAAAATATACATTTTTAAAAAGTACAGAGTGACAAGTCTCTTATTTGTGTTTCCTCTCCACCTTGTGCCCATTTTCCAATATATCCATGCTTATTAGTTTTTTATGAATATACAAAAGTAATCTCTTATCAAAAGTTTTATTCCACATCACTTCTCTCTAAATTACAAATATGCATGTATTTGTATTATATATAGTTACACATGAGCATACACCATACGCATAAACTGTGTAGGTTATCTGTTGTCTTACTGCACACTGCCTCAAGACATAGTAGCTTAAAAGAAAAACAATTTAATATTTTTCATTGTCTTGTGAATTAGGAATTTGGACAGTGCACTTCTGAGTAGTACTTCTGCTACATGGTGTCAGCTAAAGTCATTCATTTAGCTGCATTCAGCTACTGATAAGTCTAGGCTGGAAGATATAAGAAAGTTTCTCATGCATCTGGCACTGCAGCTCTCCTCCAGATAGCTTCTCTCTTTCCAAGTGACTTGGGCTTCCTTTCAGCATGGAGGTGTCACAGTGGTTGGGCTTCTTACATGGTGGCTGTGGCTTCCAGGAGCAAATGTGCTAAGACGTAATAGTGAGAGCCCTAGGGTTCTAAATTCTTATGTCATAGTAATCAAAGGGTCCAGCAACTACCAGTGGGTCATCTTTGAGATTTAAAAATTTTTCATGACTGCCTTTCCATAGGTGAACCTATTTTAAGATTACCATAGCGTTAATATCTTAAGGCTCATCCATGAGAGTTAAATAGAGTGATTCCTACCACATTCCACTGGACAAAACAAGTCCCAAAGTCACCCCAGATTCAAGGGGAGGGAAATAGATTCTATCTTTCAATGGGATGAGTGGCAAAAACTGTGCAGCCATCTTTAGTTCACCACAATATTTTTCAGTGTATACAATTTAAAGTCCACAGACATAAGCCAATCAGTGATAGAAAGATGTTTGCTAATACAGTATAAAAATTTTGATTCCAGTTCTCAAAAAATAATGAAGTTACTGAGAAATACTGATGTAAGAAACAGTACTTTTAGAAATAAAAATAGGTTTCTTTAAAAAAAAAACCCTCCATCACAAGCTCTTAGGTTTGCTTTAAAGTCCACATTTTTGTAACACAATGTGTTGTTAATTTTAAAAACAAACTCCTCACCACAGTATTTTTAATCACTTGGACATGTCCTGACTGCCAATTTGTGGACAGGCTATTTTCTCCATGCGTGCTTTGACATATACATTAAACCTTCTCTTACTATTCCCTTGATGAATCTAATATCCATGAAACCTGTGACATAACCTATAACTATCACCAGCTTCTTTGTGGGAGTTTATGATCTTTGTGATATATGCCTTCTGAAATATACATCGGTAGGCTTATGGTAAAATTAATAAAGCCGAAATTAAAACTGACAGCTCTGCAATGTTATGCTACCCTTAGCATATGGAATAACTACCGTGAACACTTATGGGGTTTGTTGCAAGATTATAGACAGTTACCCAATGGAGGATAACTTCTGAACTGTGTTCGTAAATCTCATTTGACAGGTTTTGGATTTGGTATAATTTTTCTATAGCGTTTGAGTGTTGGGTAAGCAATACATTAGCTATGATTCAGATGACATTTCATGTCTAAGCTCTTTAGTCTTTCCCCTCCAAGTTTTCACTCTCTTCCCTGTCACACCCTCCTCTTTTTTCCCCTTTCTCTCCCTCTATAAACACTCAATCACATCTAAATATTTTAGCAGTTAGCTCATGGCTAGGGGATTCTTTATGAAGTATGATAATACAAAACCCTCTAGACTGGCTGCAAGTCCAAGTGTGCACATCTACAAATCTGAGGGTGCATATCAGAGTTTTATCTACCTATCTATCTATTAATTTATTATTTTTTATTTCCCATACCCAAATGTATATACTCTTATTTCTTCTGTGATGGGAGAAATGCAAATTGCAAGAATTTATTCAGTGATCCAGTCTTTTATAAAATCTGTCTTAGTCCCACTTTATGTGTAGACACACACACACAGGTACACACACACACACACACACACACACACAGCCTTTTTTTTTTCTTTAATGAGTATATTTATCTCTTTTTCTGGTGAATGAGGGACTAGTGACCAGATGTTGACTTTGTAAAGAATAGCACTATCTGTACAAAAGAAAGATTTTTGCACTTTGGGGAAAAAATAGTTAAGAACTGGTTGTTACAGTAGCAAAGAAATACTCATATATTGTAATGATGCTAGAACTTCCGGATTCCATATAGTGAAGACTGTGTGGAATTATTAATAGATGAAAATAGGAAATGGGACCAGAAGGAATTAGAGGTACTTTTAAATGTTTTCCTCCTCCTCTATCCCCATTTTGCCTTGAAAACATAGAAGTTATATAAACATTATTCAAACAAAGTAAATTAAAACAAACAAATGCATATTAACAAATTCAGTGTTTTAGATAGGAATATGACTCATTTAAACTTATGGGCCTTTCCAAAATTTGTCTCTAATAAGGTAAGCTATTGCTTCTGATACTGTTTAGTTTGGGGTTGCCTTTAGTTACTTTTTAAAAAGTGCTCCCAAATAATTCTAACCCCACAGGGATCATCCTTTGATTTGAAACTGTTTTTATAAATAATAAGAGGCTACACCAATGCTGTTGATGTTCTTGGTTATCTACTCCTCATCTAATTCACTATTCTTTCTTGGCAACTGGGGTGCTGTAAGTCTGATTAAATGTTCATGTCTCAAGCCTTCATTTCAGTTAAGAGTGAACTTGGCTTTGAACAAGGAGTTTTGTAAGCAGAGATCCACTGACCATGTCTTGGGAAGAGTTTCCTTCCTTTACAGAAGGGATGGTGTCACTCCCACCACTTTTTCCTTCTTGCTGCCTTGAATGAGGTTGTGACAGATAATATGTACCAACCACATTGTGCCTATATGGAAAAAGTTAATACATTTACAAACCCTGACAGTGTACAACTGCTGAGCCCGTGCTAGAAACTGTCTTTTTCTATGATTTATTACAAACTAAAATAGCAACTTTCTACTTGTTTCAACTATCATGTCGTCTTGTTGCTATCAACCAATTCTAACTACTTTATATGAGTTTATATAAAGGTCTCATTTGTTGATATTAAAGTTATAATTTTGATGTTGTTTTCTGTTGTTATTGTTGGTTTGCCTGTACTTTTCTCTATTCTTCTATTCAAGTAGGTCCTATACTCTATGCTTTGATGCTAAGGATGTTTACAATATACTACCAGGGTGTTTCCTTCAAAAGCTTATACCCATTGAGAAGTTTAGATTTTGAGGAAAGGGTACCCTACAGTCTAAAAAAAAATTCCCTGATTTCCAGGATTCCAGAGGGGTCTGTGGGTCTCGTGAACCCTGAGGATTAAGAGTTGTGAGGATGTGGGTTTGTGAAATATCAAGGGGCTGATTTGAAGCCCAGGACTCCAAGCTTCACTAAGATTCTGTATTCTAACTATAGTCCAGAAGCAGCAGAGACAGGGAATCTGTTAAGACAAATTTTCTCAGTTGAAGACTTAATCATCCTCCTTCCTCTGAACTAGAATCTCCCATCTGCTCTCTCATTGCTGCATTTTCCAACGTCCTTACCACATGTGCCCTTCAGGTGGGCTGTCTCCCAGGATGACATCCTGGCTCCACAAGACGGTCATTCCATACTCTCCCATGACCAGAGGTGACACAAGAGGTCTTTGCAGGGCTGCTCAAGCCAGTCCATCCAAGCAAACAGGGCAAACACCCTTTCCCTAGGCTCCTGATCTATTAGCAAGAGGACATTCTGATGAGACCTGGGAACACCTAGAAAACTAGAGCAGAAATAAAACTTAAGCCTCTTCCACTCTTAGAGCCATAAAATGTTGTGGAGTCCCATTGTCCCTCCATTTCTTTGATAATATCTCTGGATTGGGGAGAGCGTGCATGGGCCAAGACCCTTTCTTAGAAAATGTGTCTTATTTTCTATTATGAATCATAATTCCCTTATAAAAAGGTACACAGAACATAACTATATAGCTCAGTGAATCCCCATGAAGTGAATACCCATGTCACTCCTTCCAGTTCAAAAAATAAAACTTCCAGATCCCCAAACCTTCCTATGGGCCCTCTCCATAATCATTTTATCATTCTACCCAAAGGTAATCCTGATTTTTCAATATGTTTTTCTTGCTTTTATTAATAGTTTCTCTGCTTGAGTATGAATTACTAGACACCAGCTTTGTCTATTTTTAAAATTTTACATAAAAGGAATAATACAGTGTAAATTTTTCGTCTGTGGTTTTTCTCACATACAAAAATTATGTTTTTGAAGTAAGTTTGTGAAACTGATGAATATGATTGTGTGTAGCTGCAATTCATTCATTTTCCATTGCTGTGTAGTATACCATTATATACAAACATCACAATATATTTAGCCATTTTATTGTTGAAAGGCATTTGTGTTGCTTTCAATTCTAAGAATAAAGCTCCCATGACTTTAGTAGGAGCACCCACGTTCAAACGAGGGTCTCCCCACTTCCCTAATCCCGCCCCCACTCCCCCCATACTCTCTTGTCGGACTCCCTTATCAGCGGACTGATCCACAGTTGAACCTCTGACATAGAGTTAATCAAGTGCCCTCAAGACATCTTTCCTAATTGGCCATAATGGATTGGTTCCGGATGATCCTTGGTCTCAAGTTTTACCAATGAGTGCCTTCCTGGGAATTTTGAATTGGAACAAAAGGAGAGTGTATGTCTCTGACTTGCTAGAATATAACCCGTAACTCTAGGAACTATTGGCAGCCATGTTTTCCAAATGGACAGGAGAAAAAAATTAAAATATCTGCAGAGGGAGAGAAGAATAAAGGAGCTGTCCAAAGGGGCACAACTGTAAGATTGTCAAAAACCCTGATGATCAGATTCCTGGTGTCGATTTGTCCTGAAGCGTCTATATCCTTATAATAAATTCAGCTTAGTAGAGTTTGACTTGAGCTTCTGTTACATGCAAATATAAGAGCCTTAACATTACAGATATTTTATAATTATAATTATTGTAAAATAATTTTATACATGAGGATTGAAGTATCTGGTAAGTGATACTAATGTGTTGAATGAACTTGGACAGGTAAAAGAACCTCTCTGTGACTCAAATTACTCATTAGTAACATATGGGAGTTTGGATAATAAGATCTCTAAGATTCTACTTCATATCAAATACAGAATTATTCTATCAAAACACCAGTAGAAAAAACTTATTATTTGTACTTGACTTCTCAGAGAATGCAATGGGGATCTTGGTAAAATCTATTCTCAAAAAATTTTAAAGCAAAATATTTAACTCCTCTACTTCTTAGTAAATGGTACATTCTTCATTAGAATATTTCCTGGTGCATAGCAGGCACTCAGTAAATATTTGCCAAATGAAAGAATAAATGAATGACTATCCACTTGAAATACTTTATATCCCAAGATCTAGAACATTAAGCACATGTTCTAATGATGTCAGTTTTTATTTGACCCTTGCCATAAATCACTAGTCTTTACAAAAGTCAAACGCAATCTTCCAAGCGTGTGGTCTTCTGCATCTGGGTTGACTCAGAACCGAAGGGGTTAATGAGGAGACGGATGCCTCCATAGGATTTCTGTGAAACACAAAAATACAGTGCCAACAAAATCCCCTGAAGAGTAAACAAAACTTGGAACTGTGGCAAACAATAAATTTTCAATACCTTATAGAAGCAATGGATAATGAAAACTTATCATGCCTATAGTTAGTATCCTCTTTAAAAGAATTTACAGAGTCTGTGAAATTAAATTCTGTGCACAGTTCTCTTAATTTGTCCTTAATTAAACAATACTCCATAAATGGTGCATTCAGTGACCAAATGTTCAGAGACAGCAAAATGGTGGGTCCCAAGCCATTAGGAATGAAATAAAGGAAATCCCAGGAGAGTCTGCAAGAATCTGGTCTCTCTAAGTGACAACTGATGGTTTAGGAAAGATAATTAACTTTGCAATTACAAACTGCAGCTTTCACCAATGCTGTTTTTCCCCCAGTATAATTTTTTAAATGTTGGATTATTTCCTATAACATGAAACAGTTTATTTGGAAAGGGGAAAAACAAACAAATACCCCACCTTAGGCTGCTGAGTTCATCAGGAATTAAATCCTTATTGATTAATTTAATGGGTATTATTTTTTATTTCTAATGTTAGATCAATATCCATTTAATGTGCAATGCTATGCAGATTCTCAACACTAAAATTTCAGCAGTAAATTTATACAAGTAACAGAAAATATTTAGATTTTAGTCAAAACTTGAAAGATAGATCTTTTATTTTTATTAGAAAATAAACATGAAATTACTGTTCAATAAAATAAGAGCTAAGACTTTTAAAGAACCCTTATTCTGCTATAGATTTAATAACTTCATACTATTTTTTCTGCTTAAGTGATTCTCTGAAAATCTCATTACTTTATTTATTATGGATTTTAAATTACCTCACTACTGGAATAATCCAGGCTTCCTCCTCCCCCAAAGAATTCAGTCTAAACTAACTCTACCTGGCCAACATTTCTTAATGGTGACTGACACTATGCATTAGGCAAATGTTAATGGCAAATAAAAAGTGCTTTTTCTCTGATTGCGGGAAGGACATCTTCACTGGCTCTATGCAGACAAAAATTGTGAACTGTAAAAATACCCTAGACTAATTTTAGACCCCAAATACCAGACTTCTCCTCACTATTGCTCAGTTCATCACATGACAGTGCCCCGCTCTGCTTTGCTCCCTTTCTTTATTATTTCTGTCCCTATACACAGTCATCCATTGGTGTGCAAGGGACGTTGGCTCCAGGACCCCCTCTGATACCAAAATCTGCCAATGCTCAAGTCCTTGTTATAAAATGGCATAGTATTTGCATATAGCCTATGTGTATCCTCTTGTATACTTTACATCATCTCTAGATTACTTATACATCTAATTCAATGTAGATGTAAGTAGTTGCTGGTGTGGCAAATGTGAGTTTTGCTTTTGGAACTTTCTGGAATTTTTCCCCAATATTTTCAGTCTGTGGTTGGTTGAATCCAGAAATGCAGGACCCACAGATACTGAGGACTGATGGATGTGCTTTTGTGTGGGTGTTCAGATGGGCCCTACATTCACAGCAAATACACCAGACAATTGTCACTGAAAGTTGACTCACTCGTGCAAATGCGAAATTGCCTTTTGTTTACACTATGGGATAAAGGTGAAGAATTAGAAAACATCTAAAAGATACACTGATTTTGATTTGGTGCCTCAGAAAAGTCAGAGAAAAAACTCGGGGGGCCATGTCTCATGTCATTAGGCATTTACATAATGTCCTTAGGTTTTATCAGGGACTCTCATGATGTTAAATAATCTTTGTGTGTTCTCTGATCTTGGGCAGAATTACTCTTCCTCCCTCCCGGCCCTTCCCTCTTTCCTTTCTTTTTCCTTTCATTCACTCATCAAATATTTACTGAATTCATACTACATACTAACACTGCATACTATTGCTGATATTGGATGGCCTCGGCCTGCAGCTGCTTGAAGCAGGGTTTCAGTTCGCAGCCGATCATTGAGATCGGGTCTCGGCGGTGACAGCACTGAATTCTGGCCCTTAGACCAGTGGTCAGTGACGAGACCCTAGCCCTACGGCTTTGCAGAAAAGAATTCCCACAGAGATGGAAAGTAGTGAAACAAGTATTTATTAGGAGAACAAAAGAGTACAGTACGTGTGGATAGACACAGGGGCGGGCTCAGAGAGAGAGTCACACCCTCGTGGCAGTTTGGATATGGGGCATGTCTTCAGGATGTCCTATGGCCAATCATTTCAACCTGCCTGGTTCTGAGTCCATATTTGGCATATCTCAGTATCTTCCCATGTGTGTGCACACATCTCTTAGCCAAGATGGATTCTACCGAAGAGGCCTATGGGTAGACTTAGCATCACTTAGTATCACTCCCCTTTTGACCTCCAAGGAACCTTTTTGCGAATGTGTAGTCAGGGAGGTCTCCAGACTTCGAGAATGGGAAATATGTGGTCTCTTATCTTCTATCTGGGCAGGGCCCAGCCTCCTCTCTCAATTGTCCTGTTGTTCTCATCTTGGAGTGTCGGTCCACAGGGAGTGAACTCCAGCCGTTTGCCCCGGGGGGCCCATCTACCTCCTGCCTCAGAGCTGAGCCAGAATCTATGGGTACAGAGGTATACACGACACACTCAAGGAAGTAGCCATTAATATGGAAGTTGAAGTTCTTTGCTTGTGGTTCACATGGATAGACAGCCACAGAGGTCTTAGCTAAATATAGGGATATGAGCTCCTTTTCTTCCCAGAGGTCAAAGCTTCTACACAGCTACAGAAAACCCAGACAGCTTTCCATATCCAAATCCATTTCCATGTCCCCCTGGCAACATTTTCATCTCTCCTTAAAGAAAAGAGCAATGAAAACAAATTTTTCATCAGGCCACCTGAAAAAGGTCTATCTTCGCTGTAAGACTATGCCTGTTTCCACCCTCATCAGCCTCCAAACTGTAAGGATGCTTCCTCTCCAATGCCTTTAACCTCATTTCCCTTTAAAGTAACCTGGCTTTGATCACATACACTGAACTGCAGTCCTAATGGAATCCATGCATCTCCCACTTGTCTTAACTGTGACTTCTCTTTCCTCTTTATGCTATTTCCTTAACCAACTTTTTATTTTGACTTACACCTCAGCTTCCACTTGGATCTTTCCTTCTAGCCCTCTTACTTTATCTCCTGGTTTGCATTCACTCTCCCAGCTCTGACCTCCTGACAAGTTTTCTCAGATGTCAAGAATTGTCCAGGGTGCAGCCTTACCCAGCCTCTGGGTCTCAAGCGGTTTCTCAGATGGCCTGGACCCCATTATCACCACTGGAGAAAGGGGATAAAGGAGCCCATTCACTGTTAGTTCCTAACTCAACGCTTCACTCTCTCCTTTTTGGACAAGTGTAGATGTTTCATAATTGATTTCTCTGTACATATTCCCCAACTCTCAAGTTTATTATCTGCCATTTCAAGATGAATAGGTCAATGTTCTTATTCTGATTATATTGTTCTCCATCTCTAAATCATGCCATAAACTTTGGGCTTTTCTCACTCCACAGCATTACATTACTCATGGTCTGGAATATATAGGATTCATCCTTGTATTTCCTTTATAACTACCAAAGGAGGTTGGTAGAGTACTTCTCAAAATTTATCCATTGGATGCTGGATATCAAGGTGAGTTTTGCACAATTTTCCACCAGTAAATATGGGAACCACCAGCTTAACAAAACTTAAATAAATTACTTGACTGCAGCATTTCCCTGAGACAAATATGGTGATGTATTTGAAATATTCCCAGAGGAAGAGAAAGGATATTGTTCTTGACCAGGAATACCTTTTTATTCCCTAGGGCATCTTGAATAGGTAGTGCTAGGGCTCTGTGGAGCACGCATTTAATGAAATATTGTTCAACAGATAACATTTTAATATTTAGAGTAATTAAAAGGCTTCCATGCTTTAGTCCTTCTTTCTCAACCCATTCTATCTTATTTACCTTCTACAAATTTCCTGTTACTAAAGCTTCATTGCAGACTATGTTATGCAAACATATCCTCTGCTTTTCTGAACACCTGTGTTGTTTTTTGTTTTGTTTTGTTTTAATATTTTTATTGGAATATAATTGCTTTAAAATGTTGTGTTAGTTTCTGCTGTATCACAAAGTGAATCAGCTTATGTATACATATATCCCCATATCCCCTCCCTCTTGTGTCTCCCTCCCACCCTCCCTATCCCACCTCTCTAGGTGGTCACAAAGCACAGAGCTGATCTCCCTGTGCTATGTGGCTGCTTCCCACTAGCTATCTATTTTACATTTCGTAGTGTACATATGTCCATGCCACTCTCTCATTTCATCCCAGCTTACACTTCTCCCTCCTGGTGCCCTCAAGTCCATTCTCTACATCTGCACCTTTATTCCTATCCTGACCCTAGTTTCTACAGAACCTTTTTTTTTTTTCAGATTCCATATATATGTGTTAGCATATGGTATTTGTTTTTCTCTTTCTGACTTACGTCACTCTGTATTACAGACTCTAAGTCCATCCACCTCACTCCAAATAACTCAATTTTGTTTCTTTTTATGGCTGAGTAATATTCCATTGTATATATGTGCCACATCTTCTGTATCAATTCATCTGTCGATGGACCCTTAGGTTGCTTCCATGTCCTGGCTGCAATGAACATTGTGGTAGACGACTTTCTTAGAATTATGGTTTTCTCAGGGTATATGCCCAGTAGTGGGATTGCTGGGTCATATGGTAGTTCTATTTTTAGTTTTATAAGGAACCTCCATACTGTCAACCATAGTGGCTGTATCAATTTACATTCCCACCACAGTGAAAGAGGGTTCCCTTTTCACCACACCCTCTCCAGAATTTATTGTTTGTAGATTTTTTGATGATGGCCATTCTGACTGGTGTGAGGTGATACCTCATTGTGGTTTTGATTTGCATTTCTCTAATGATCAGTGATGTTGAGCATCCTTTCATGTGTTCGTTGGCAATCTGTATATCTTCTTTGGAGAAATGGCTATTTAGGTCTTCTGCCCAATTTTGGATTGAGTTGTTTGTTTTTTGATATGGAGCTGCATGAGCTGCTTGTATATATTGGAAAGTAATCCTTTGTCAGTTGCTTCGTTTGCAAATATTTTCTCCTATTCTGAGGGTTGTCCTTTCATCTTGCTGATGGTTTCCTTTGCTGTGCAAAAGCTTTTAAGTTTCATTAGTTCCCATTTCTTTCTTTTTGTTTTTATTTCCATTGCTCTAGGAGGTGGGTCAAAAAGGATCTTCCTGTGATTTATGTCATAGAGTGTTCCGCCTATGTTTTCCTCTAAGAGTTTTATAGTGTCTGGCCTTACATTTAGGTCTTTAATCCACTTTGAGTTTATTTTTGTGTATGGTATTAGGGAGAGTTCTAATTTCCTTCTTTTACATGTAGCTGTCCAGTTTTCCCAGCACCACTTATTGAAGAGGCTCTCTTATCTCCATTGTATATTCTTGCCTCTTTTATCAAGGATAAGGTGTCCAGGGGCTTCCCTAGTGGCGCAGTGATTGAGCATCTGCATGCCGATGCAGGGGACACAGGTTCATGCCCCGGTCCAGGAGGATCCCACATGCCACGGGGCAGCTGGGCCCCGTGAGCCATGGCCACTGAGCCTGCGTGTCTGGAGTCTGTGCTCCACAATGGCACAGGTCACAGCAGTGAGAGGCCTGCATACCGCAAAAAAAGATAAGGTGTCCATATGTGCGTGGGTTTATCTCTGGGCTTTCTATCCTGTTCCATTGACCTATATTTCTGTTTTTGTGCCAGTACCATACTGTCTTGATTACTGTAGCTTTGTAGTGTACTCTGAAGTCCAGGAGCCTGATTCCTCCAGCTCCATTTTGCTTTCTCAAGATTGCTTTGGCTATTTGGAGTCTTCTGTGCTTCCATACAAATTGTGAAATTTTTTGTTCTAGTTGTGTGAAAAATGTCATTGACAGTTTTATAGGGATTGCATTGAATCTGTAGATTGCTTTGGGTAGCATAGTCATTTTCACAATGTTGATTCTTCCAATCCAAGAACATGGTATATCTCTCCATCTATTGTATAATCTTTAATTTCATTCATCAGTGTCTTATAGTTTTCTGCATACAGGTCTTTTGTTTCCTTAGGTAGGTTTATTCCTAGATATTTTATTCTTTGTGTTGTAATAGTAAATGGGAGTGTTTCCTTAATTTCTCTTCAGATTTTCCATCACTAGTGTATAGGAATGCAAGAGATTTCTGCGCATTAGCTTTGTATCCTGCTACATTACCAAATTCATTGATTAGCTCTAGTAGTCTTCTGGTAGTCTTTAGGATTCTCTATGTATAGGATCATGTCATCTGCAAACAGTGACACTTTTACTTCTTCTTTTCCAATATGGATTCCTTTTATTTCCTTTTTGTCTCTGATTGCTGTGGTTAAAACTTCCAAAACTATGTTGAATAAGAGTGGTGAGAGTGGGTGACTTTGTTTTGTTCCTCATCTTAGTGGAAATGATTTCAGTTTTTCACCATTGAGGATGATGTTGGCTGTGGGTCTGTCATATATGGCCTTTATTATGTTGAGGAAAGTTCCCTCTATGCCTACTTTCTGGAGAGTTTCTATTATGAATGGGTGTTGAATTTTGTCAAAAGATTTTTCTGTATCTATTGAAGTTATCATATGGTTTTTATCCTTCAGTTTGTTAATATGGTGTATCACATTGGTTGATTTGCATATATTGAAAAATCCTTGCATTTCTGGGATAAACCCCACTTGATCATGGTGTATGATCCTTTTCATGTGCTGTTGGATTCTGTTTGCTAGTATTTTGTTGAGGATTTTTGCATCTATGTTCATCAGTGATATTGACCTGTAGTTTTCTTTTTTTGTGACATCTTTGTCTGATTTTGGTATCAGGGTGATGGTGGTCTTGTAGAATGAGTTTGGGAGTGTTCCTTCCCTTGCTATATTTTGGAAGAGTTTGAGGAGGAAAGGTGTTAGCTCTTCTCTAAATGTTTGATAGAATTCACCTGTGAAGCCATCTGGTCCTGGGCTTTTGTTTGTTGGAAGATTTCTAATCACAGTTTCAATTTCATTTCTTGTGATTGGTCTGTTTATATTTTCTATTTCTTCCTCATTCAGTCTCAGAAGGTTGTGCTTTTCTAAGAATTTGTCCATTACTTCCAGGTTGTCCATTTTATTGGCATAGAGTTGCTTGTCATAATTTCTCATGATCCTTTGTATTTCTGCAGTGTCAGTTGTTACTTCTCCTTTTTCATTTCTAATTCTGTTGATTTGAGACTTCTCCCTTTTTTCTTGATGAGTCTGGCTAATGATTTATCAGTTTTGTTTATGTTCTCAAAGAACCAGCTTTTAGTTTTATTGATCTTTGCTATCATTTCCTCATTTGTATTTCATTTATTTCTGATCTGATCTTTATGATTTCTTTCCTTCTGCTAACTTTGGGGTTTTTTTGTTCTTCGTTCTCTAATTGCTTTAGGTATAAGGTTAGGTTGTTTAGTTCAGATGTTTCTTTTTCTTAAGGTAGGATTGTATTGCTATAAACTTCCCTCTTAGAACTGCTTTTGCTGCATCCCATAGGTTTTGGGTTATCGTGTTTTCATTGTCATTTTTATAGCTTTTTTTAATTTCATTTTTGATTTCTTCAGTGATCTCTTGCTTATTTAGTAGTGTATTGTTTAGCTTCCATGTGTTCGTATTTTATGCAGTTTCTTTCCTGTAATTGATATCTAGTCTTATAGCGTTGCCATTGGAAAAGTTACTTGATATGATTCCAATTTTCTTAAATTGACCAAGGCTTGATTTGTGACCCAAGACATGATCTATCCTGGAGAATGTTCCATGAGCACTTGAGAAGAAAGTGTATTCTGTTGTTTTGGGATGGAATGTCCCATAAATATCAATGAAGTCCATCTTCTTTAATGTGTCTTTTAAAGCTTATGCTTCCTTATTTATTTTCATTTTGAATGATCTGTCCTTGGTGAAAGTACAGTGTTAAAGTCCCCTACTATGATTATGTTGCTGTCAATTTCTCCTTTTATGGTTGTTAGCATTTTCCTTATGTATTGAGTTGCTCCTATGTTGGGTGCATAAATATTTACAATTGTTATATCCTTCTTCTTGGATTGATCCCTTGGTGATTATGTAATATCCTTCCTTGTCTCTTGTAGTATTCTCTATTTTAATGTCTATATTGTCTCAGATGAGAATTGCTACTCCAGCTTTCTTTTGATTTCCATTCGCATGGAATATCTTTTTCCATCCTCTCAGTTTCAGTGTGTATGTGTCACTAGGTCTGAAGTTGGTTTCGGAGGCAGCATATATACGAGTCTTTTTTATGTACCCTTTCAGCCATTCTATGCTTTTTGGTTGGAGCATTTAATCCATTTACGTTTAAGCTAATTATTCCTTAAATGTAATGTTCCTATTACCATTTTCTTAATTGGTTTGGGTTTGTTATTGTAGGTCTCTTCCTCCTCTTGTGTTTCCTGCCTAGAGAATTTCCTTTAGCATTTGTTGTAAAGCTGGTTTGGTGGTGCTGAATTCTCTTAGCTTTTGCTGTAAATGTTTTAATTTCTATGTCAAGTCTGAATGAGATCCTTGCTGGGTAGAGTAATCTTTGTTCTAGATTTTTCCCTTTCATCACTTTAAATATGCCCTGCCACATCCTACTGGCTTGCAATTTCTGCTGAAAGATCAGCTGTTATCCTTATGGGGATTCCCTTGTATGTTATTTGTTGCTTTTCCCTTGCTGCTTTTAATATTTTTTCGTTGTCTTTAATTTTTGATCGTTTGATTAATATGTGTCTTGGCATGTTTCTCCTTGGATTTATCCTGTATGGGACTCTCTGCACTTCTTTGACTTGATTGAGTATTTCCTTTCTCATATTAGGGAAGTTTTCAACTATAATCTCTTCCAATATTTTCTCAGACCCTTTCTGTTTCTCCTCTTCTTCTGGGACCCCTATAATTCGAATGTTAGTGCATTTAATATTATCCCAGAAGTATCATAGACTGTCTCCAATTCTTTTCATTCTTATTTCTTTATTCTGCTCTGCTGTAGTTATTTCCACTATTTTATCTTCCAGGTCACTTATCCATTCTTCTGCTTCAGTTATTCTGCTATTGATTCCTTCTAGAGAATGTTTAATTTCATTTATTGTGTTGTTCATCATTGTTTGTTTGCTCTTTAGTTCTTCTTGGTCCTTGTTAAATGTTTTTTGTATTTTTTCCATTTTATTTCCAAGATTTTGGATCATCTTTACTATCATCACTCTGAATTCTTTTTCAGGTAGACTACCTGTTTCCTCTTCATTTCTTCAGTCTGGTGGGTTTTCACCTTTCTCCTTCACCTGCTGTGTGTTTCTCTGTCTTCTCATTTTTCTTAACTTACTGTATTTGGGGTCTCCTTTTCACAGGCTGCAGGTTTGTAGTTCCCGTTGATTTTGATGTCTTCCTCCAGTGGGTAAGGTTGTTACAGTAGGCTTCCTGGTGGAGAGGACTGGTGTCTGTGTTCTGATTGATGAGTCTGGATCTTGTCTTCCTGGTGGCAGGACCATGTCCAGTGGTGCATTTTGGGGTGTAAGTGAACTTATTATGATCTTAGGCTATGGGTGGCATTGTGTTCCTGTCTTCCTAGTTGTTTGACATGGGATGTCCAGCAATGGAGCTTGCTGGTCATTGAGTGGAGCTGGGTCTTAGCATTGAGATGGAGATCTCTGGGAGAGCTCTCACTGATGGATATTACAAGGAGCTGTGAGGTCACTGTTGGACCAATGTCCTGAACTTAGCTCTCCCACCTCAGAAACTCAGGCCTGATACCTGGCCAGAGCACCAAGACCCTGGGTCATCCTGGAGAAAATGGACTGAAATCAGGAGAAGGCTAGAGGATGGGAGACCTGTCAGAAGGCCTGTTTGATGAAATCAAGCAAAGGATGGTGACATTCTGTACCCAGGCTGTACTCACAAAGGGGAAAGGGGTGCCTCGAGAAGCCAAGTGCATGTTTTCACAGCCTGAACACCTGTGTTTTTTCCTCTTTTTACCACTCTCAAATCCAAACCTCTCCAGTTAATTTTATCCATAATTGAAGACTCCCCAAGAAATGTCTTCTTATCCATAACGTCTTGGCTTATTGTTTAACTAAATATGACTTCCCTGTGGTCTCAGATTCTATAAGTATCATTTTATGGCCTATATCTTTTTTTTTTTTTTTTTTTTTGCGGTGCGTGGGCCTTTCACTGTTGTGGCCTCTCCCGTTGTGGAGTACAGGCTCCAGACGCACAGGCTCAGTGGCCATGGCTCACTGGCCCAGCCTCTCTGCATCATGTGGGATCTTCCCAGACTGGGGCATGAACCCGTGTCCCCTGCATCGGCAGGCGGACTCTCAAACACTGCGCCTCCAGGGAAGCCCTACGGCCTATATCTTAACCTGTTAGCTATTGTGGCTAATGGTGGACACATTTCCATGACCAGTTTACAAATTCATAAAAGAATACTCTCCTATATTGAGTTCTCACCATGAACTAGCCAGTCTTGTAGGCACTGTGTTCATTTATTCATTCATCCATACATACTCCTCCTGTTTTCGATACATCAATCTATCAACTTCAACTTAGTGAGCACCAAAGCCTGTTCTGGGGCCAGGCATTGGGTATACAATTGTAAACAAGGTAGATGAAGCACATTCCTTCATAGAATTTATATCCTAGTAGAGGAACATAGATCATAAATATGTGCAAAAGAAATAAATAAGGTGATTTACAGGGTGATAGGTGATATGTAGAAAATAAAACAGAATAATGGTCCAGAGAATAAAAACTCAGGATGATATGATTGCATTAAATCAGAGTGGTCAAGACCTTTTGTATATGCCAGCTCATTTCACCCTCAGAATAATACTCTGAGCTACTTCTTGCTGTTATCAGTTTACAGATGAGCAAATTGAAGTTAAGTGAAGTTCTATAGGTTGACCAAAGTCATTCAGATCATGAGTATTAGAACAGGGATAATGTCTATGATGGCACAGGTTGTGCATTGCAAAATTCTAAAGAGCCACATTCATGTCATAGTCTATGTGAATGGTGTCTCTATCAACCAGGATTTGATAGAGGGATAGAACCACCAAGAGTGATGTGAAATAAAGTATCTGGTAAGAGATTGAACCATACATAATTTTGAGAGCTGATGAAGAGTCTATGAAAAGTCATCTCTTTGTCTGGTGTGGGATGGAATTCACTATATGTGACCAGGGCTAATAGTCCTAAGAAAATGTTATATAAAGTGGAAGACAAACTGGAAGCCCAAGGAAAAGGTGGGTCCCACAAGAACAAACTGGATCCCAAATGAGGACAAATTGGAGCCCAATTTGTGTTTCCCTGACCCCAATCTGAGTGAAGCAAGCAATGCTAAGGAGAGACTGGTACATTTCACCATGTGGCTGTAGATGCATCTGCACCTGGAGAAGCTGAAGGAGGAGATGGTAGGAACTGGGGGACTGTTGCCTGGCTGCTGCCAATGTCCTTGAGGTGAGCCCTGAGATCAGTGACAAAATGCACAGTGCAAGTTGCCCTACAGTGACTTAGGGTATAACGGTTTCTGCTTCCAAATCTTGCACAAATTTCTCTTGTGTACAATCCTAGCTGGAATCACACACAGAACAGACTTTCTGGAAATGTAGGTCTAGTTTAGATAAATGACATAGTGGCCCTGGGGTGTGCAGTCAATACAAATTAGGCACAGCCATACCTAGCATCCCTTGTAGCAGCGATGAGCTTTCACCTAGACTTTGGGACTCCAAAAGTTGCGGGCTTTTGACGACATAGTATTACCTCCATCATACAAGGTGCAGTATGTCTCCTCTTCATATATCTCATAATACCTACGACAGAAAGTAAGTGCTTACTAAATATTTAGTAAATAAATAATTCAGCTGACATTGCATAAGCCTGACTTGAAAGTAACTACAGAATCAAAATTCTTACATTCTTTCAATTGTCTAAACTGTAGCAAAGCACATGGGGTGGAAAACAAATAACCACTTTTGACAGAGAAAAATAGAATGATCTCTTTGTCATGGAAACACTTTCGGGGGATCAGAACTAAGTTTCCCATTTCTAAATGTAAGCATTTGTGTTCTGGCATTGCTAGACGAACATCACCTGGAGAAAGAAGCATCAACATCAACTCGAGAAATGTTAGAAATGAAAATTCTCACATTTCACCCCAGATCCACTGAATCAGAAATTCTGGGGGGTGGGGCCCAGCAATTTGTGTTGGAACAAGCCCCCCCTCCACCCCCTTGCCCCAGGTGATTTTGATGCATGCTCAATTTTCAGAATCACTGATCAAGAAATGCTGAATTCCTGAACAAGTGAATAAAAGAAGTGGAAGCAGATTTCATTGGGTGAATCTACACATTTGGTGAGTATAAGAAACGATACAAGAAACCACAGAGCTGCAATTTAGATAATTCAGGTTAGCGAGGCAAAAGTGGAAATGGCAGAAATCAGCCGGTAGAAGCAAGTGCTCTTAGGAACAAATAGCCTATGCGGTTGCAGGTAAGGGACAGCGTCACTCAGAGGCAATGTAGGGGATTTCTCCAGTGGTATATGGCAGGAACTTTTCCACGGATGCCCCTGGTTGCTGATTTCTTGTTATTGGGCAACCTCTGGTGAAACTGAGGAATGACATCATGGGTTCCCACCCTGTTACTCATACACTTTGTTGTAAATGTTCATGAAATGGTAACACGGCTGAATTGCCATCTCAAGCTCATGTGTGACCACATCTTTCCTTGGGAACATCCCTAGTCCGCCCAAAGGAAAGTCAGTGCCTGTAGATTCAACCATTAAAAAGGCCTGGAGATAACTTGTTTCTGATTCAGGCTGGTATTCCCAACTTCCTTACCTCCATCTGTCTGCAGCTACTTCTTAACCCAGTCCTTATCTCATTAGCTCCAGATTCCTGCTTCATTTCTTCTTCAGTCAGGCGCTTACCTCTCCAACTCAATGTATGACATTATGGTAGGATAATATTTTAAAATTCCAATCATTGTGGAGGGGTTTTTCACCTTTTATTTCCTCCCAGCTCCGCTGCCTCTGTGATCAAAGCTGAAGACATAATTCTCTGTGGCTTTTCTGTTCCACCATGCTAAGAATTTAGGGGACTTCAGCAAACATGTCAAACAGCTGAAGAAAGAGAGTTGAGCTATAGACAAGATGTTTTAGTGAAAATCATCAAGGGGAAGAAACATACCTTTGGCTGAGGATTGGAGAGTCAAAAGGGAAGAGCAAGGGAAGACTGGGGTAGAGCTTCCATACAGTCTGGTAGTGATGAAGGATTTCAGAAAAAAAATGGTTTATCAGGCATGCCTAAGCCTATAGGAGCAGAGGAAGCCTCAAAGAAGTATGTTAGGGCCCCAAACCTGAAACAGATGAAACAGAGATGTTCCAGGACAGTGGAGACCTTGGCATAATTCTGTGGACAAATGACCCATGACTAGTCCCACAGCATCTTTTCCAAACATCTTGTCACTGTGTAAAATTTCAGGAGTGGAACATGGAAAATTGCTAAGGTCCAATTTTCCTCTAAACCTGTGAAATAGGTTGATTTTTGGAAAAAGAGAGTGGTGTTTCTTGCACAGTTATTATATGGAATGAAGTTAACACTTTTACCTTTTTTCTCACTATGATTATATCTTTTCAATTACTTAATTTTGATAAACAACATGCTATACAGGGAAGACCTATTATCTGGAAATAAACATTGCTAACTTGGCTGCTTTTAGAGGTCAATTGCTAGTGACAGAGGGAAAAAGGAGAAAGAGGCAGATTTAATCAAATGCCAGATGTAGTCATTCTAATTGGGTACGTGAATTCTAAATTGAAAAGACAGGATATCGTTGTTACCTCTGCAGTGGTCTAACTTGATAGTTTCCTCCTCTTAACCTAATAGGAGAGTCAGGCAGATGTAGACCACTATCGACACAGAACGCAATGTATGATATTCTATGGGTTGGCCAAAAAGTGCCTTTGGTTTTTAAATAAAAATAAAAGACACATTTTTCATTTTCACCAAGAATTTTATTGAACAACATATTCCCCCTTTTGTTCCGCTACCTTCTGCCATTTTTTCAGGCAACTTCATAATTCTATCTTTCCAAAACTTTTTATCTTTTTGAGCAAAGAACTATTCCACGTACCTTTTATAGTCTTCCATGGAATTGAAATTTTTTTCCATTAAGAGAATTTTGTAAAGGTAAAAAAAAAAAAAAGGAAATCCAAAGGTGCCATGTCTGGTGAATATGGCAGATGAATTAGAACTTCCCAGCCAAGCTGTAACAGTTTTTGCCTGGTCTTCAAAAAATATGTGGGCTTGCAATATCCTGATGGAAGATTATTCATTTTCTGTTGACTAATTCTAGACACTTTTCGTCAAGTGCTATTTTCAGTTGGTCTAATTGGGAGCAGTACTTGTTGGAATTAATCGTTTGGTTTTCCAGAAGGAGCTCATAATAGAGGACTCCCTTCCAATTCCACCATATACACAACCTCATCTTCTTTGGATGAAGACCGGCCTTTGGTGTGGTTGGTGGTGGTTCATTTCACTTGCCCCATGATCTCTTCCATTCCACATTATTGTACAGTATCCACTTTTCATCACCCATCACAATTTGTTTTTAAAACAGAATATTTTCATCATTACATTTAAGAAGAGAATCACATGCAGAAATACGGTCAAGAAGGTTTCTTTCACTTAACTTATGTGGAACCCAAACATCAAAGCAATTAACATAACCAAGTTGGTGGAAATGATTTTCAGCACTTGATTTGGATAATTTGAGTATGTCGGCTATCTCTCACGTGGCATAACATTGATTGTTCTCAATTAATGTCTTGATTTGATCGCTATCAACTTCAACTGGTGTACCAGACCCTGGAGAATCGTCCAGCGAGAAATCTCCAGCACAAAACTTCACAAACCATTTTTGACACGTTTGATCAGTCACAGCACCTTCTCCGTACACTGCACAAATCTATTTTTTGCGTTTCAGTCTCATTTTTACCTTTCTTGAAATAATAAAGCACAATATGCCAAAAATGTTCCTTTTTTCTTCCACCTTCAATATTACAATGGCTACACAAAAATTCACCAATTTTGATGTCTGTTTTTAAATGCATGCTGATATGACAGCTGTCACATACAATCTAACAAAATTTTTTTGAATGAAGTTAAAGAAAACTAAATGCTACTAGAGCCATCTTATGGAAGGTTTCTCTTTTGGCCAACCCAGTAGACAAACAGAATTAAGTCCAATATACTAGAAGGATAGAGGAGGGAGTGATTAAATTTGTGTATTGCAGGATGTATCAGTCAAGCTCCTAACACAAAACAGATAGGACATTTAAAATAGAATAATTCTAGGAGAAAAATTTTAACCCAAGTGTGGATGTAAAGAAATATAGGGCAAAGAACCCTCACCAAGGACATAGAAGAAGCTGAGTTATTCTCATCCAAGGTTCAAAGGAGATGAAACAGTACCAGGGGAGGAACATTTGTATAGAGTCAGAGGCCTTGAGAGGAATAATTGTGTTCATTTGAGACAAAGCCAGACATAAGATCACAGGAAGGATCTGGGGAAATACATTCCCAGATCTCACCCACTTGATGCTCTCCCATCTTCTCCTAGGTCCCCCACAGGCTGATCCCAGCCTGAAGTCACAAGACTTGGAGCCCAGTTGATGTGCCCATGAACTTGCTTTTCCAGGCAGAGGTCAGTGGGGAGAAACATGGAGGTGGATTTGGAGCAAGAATCAGAGGATAAGTGGGCTAGAAATGGTGTCTCCAAGAAAGTGATATCTCAACAACATTTTGAAGGACTCATAGGAGTTTGTTAGGTACATAATGGGAGGGATTAACTTAGACTTATTTTACAAGTTGGTTTTATGTTGATAAAATGATAAACTCTGACATTGTCTGAGTACATTTCCACCTATTAGAATAAGAAGGATGTAAGGGGTATGCTGGAGCCTTTTCACCGAGGACATTGACTTTCTTAAGATAGTTCATATATTAATATTGTGTCACTTGGTGTTATGGATTGAGCTGTGTCCCTCCAAATGATGTTGAAGTCCTAACTCCAGTACCTATGACTGTGACCTTATTTGGAAATAAGGTCTTTGCAGATAATCAAATTAAGATGAGGTCATTAGAGTGAGTCCTAATCCAATATAGCTGTGTCCTTATAAGAAGAGGAAATTTGGACAGAGACAAATAAGCACATAGGGAGAACACCATGTGAAGATGAAGGCAGAGACCAGGGTGATGCATCTACAAGCTAAGGAACACTGAAGATTACCAGCAGAACACCAGAAGCTAGAAGAGAGGCATGGAAGAGATGCTCCCTCACAGTCCTCAGAATGAACCAACCCTGCTGACGCCCTGATCTTCAACTCCTGGCCTCCAGAATTGGGAGCAATATATTTCTATTGTTTAAGTCACCCAGTTTGTGGTATTTCATTTCAGCATCCCTAGAAAACTAACATACCTGTAACCAGTATATCGTCTATAATTATTTTTCTCTGCTACAAAACACATAAGTCACTGATCAATGTCCTGTTCATGTTTATACAAAACAATATAAATTATCAGGTCATATATGGTTTTCTGATAAGATTTTGATCCCAACAAAGGTTAATTTGCCATGAAACCGATGAAACTTAAGCTTTAAGGTTCTCCAATTACACTGACTTCTTCTAAAGCCCAGTACCTAATTTTATATTCTTAATTTGATTTTTTTTCTTAAAGGGAGTACCCCAGCTTATATAAGCTTTGGACTCCACAAAACCTGGATTCACTCTTTTTTTTCTTTTTTGCGGTACGCGGGCCTCTCACTGTTGTGGCCTCTCCCGTTGTGGAGCACAGGCTCCGGACACGCAGGCTCAGTGGCCATGGCTCACGGGCCCAGCCACTCCACGGCATGTGGGATCTTCCCGGACTGGGGCACGAACCCGTGTCCCGTGCATCGGCAGGTGGACTCTCAACCACTGCGCCACCAGGGAAGCCCTGGATTCACTCTTTATCCCAACCTCTTTTATAACCTCCAAGCTCAGCTAGTTATTCAACACAGCTGGATATGACATCTTTATATCCTAATTCACTCCTAACATGTTTTTTTTTCAAATACATTGTTCTTACAAACAAGTCATTAAAAATAAATTCAAAGGAAGGAATAACAAACAAAAAGAACAAACAATTTTGAGAGCCCTTCAGTATAGAGTGTTCTAGGCCCAGTGGGACTCCAAAATGAAGACACGAAGGCTTCTCTAATCTGCACCAAATGGTAACTTTTATATTTTATTTATTTATTTATTTATTTGCATGAGGGTTCTTGTTTCAGGTAAATTACCTCAGGGAGAAAGCCCATTTCTAATGCTCCTTGTCTCGTACCACATTTTTTTTCCAGATTGTGAAACTTCAATTGCTTTGGAAAGAAGAAATATGGAGCAAAATTAAAATTATGTTCATTAGCATATCTAAGTGGAAGCATCCTGCCTTACTGTATTCATTCATTAGGAATGAGCATCAACGGATCCCAGAATTTGCCTCATTAATTAGGTAGTGCAGTCATACACATCCTCGGTACACCTTGGCAGGATGGGAGGAGCTTGGGTGTTAGGACCCGACCTGGCCATGCCTCTTGGGGCTTTCTGTATCTGTAATTTATATAACGCCCCTACAACATGGACCCTACTCCCATCAGTCATTAAAATAACCATCTTCAGGCATCACAAGTATGCACTCAAACTTAAATCCTATTTTAGAAGAAGAGCTGACATCTCTCGAAAAACTCCACTGGGAGTTAGGCAAGGTAGCTGAGGTACCGCGGAGATTATCTCAGAAAAACAAACTCATTTGGTTTTGTTTGTTTTGTTTTGTTTTATTGCCCTGAACAGCAACATCCTGGCACTTTTCCAGGCCATGTTGACTAATGGGAAGTTGTAGAGTTTGTGTACACCACCTGATATTTTTGGGGGGGGGGGTTATTTATTTATTTATTTTTAATAGCTCTTTATTGGAGTATAACTGCTTCACAATACTGCACTAGCCTCTGCGGCACAGCAAAGTGAATCAACCACATGCACACATACATCCCCATGTCCCCTCCCTCTTGAGCCTCCCTCCCACCCTCCCTATCCCACCCCTCTAGGTCATTGCAAAGCACCAAGCTGATCTCCCTGTTCTATGCTGCTGCTTTGCACTAGCTATGTTACATTTGATGATGTATATATGTCGATGCTACACTCACTTCACCGCAGCTTCCCCCTCCCACCCTGTGTCCTCAAGTCCATTCTCTATGTCTATGTCTTTATTCCTGCTCTGCTACTAGGTTCATCAATATCATTCTTTTTTTTTAGATTCCATATATATGCATTAGCATACAGTATTTGTTTTTCTCTCTCTGACTTACTTCACTCTATATGACAAACTCTGGGTCCAACCACCTCACTACAAACAACTCAATTTCATTTCTTTTTATGGCTGAGTAATACTCCATTGTATATATGTGCCACATCTTTATCCATTTATCTGTTGATGAACATTTAGGTTGTTTCCATGTCCTGGCTATTGTAAATAGTGCTGCAATGAACACTATGGTACATGTCTCTTTTTGAATTATAGTTTTCTCAGAGTATATGCCCAGTAGTGGGATTTCTCAGTCATATGATAGTTCTATTTTTAGTTTTTTTAAGGAACCTCAATACTGTTCTCCATAGTGGTTGTATCAATTTACATTCCCACCAACAGTACAGGAGAGTTCCCTTTTCACCACACCCTTTACAGCATTTATTGTTTCTAGATTTTTTGATAATGGCCATTCTGACCAGTGTGAGGTGATACCTCATTTTAGTTTTGATTTGCATTTCTCTAATAATTAGTGATGTTTAGCATCTTTTCATGTGCCTCTTGGCCATCTGTGTGTCTCCTTTGGTGAAATATCTACTTAAGTCTCCTGCTCATTTTTTAATTGCATTGTTTGTTTTTTGATTTTGAGCTCCATGAGCTGTTTGTATGTTTGGGAGAGTAATCCTTTGTCCATTGTTTCACTTGCAAATATTTTCTCCCATTCTTAGGGTTGTCTTTTTATCTTGTTTATGGTTTCCTTTGCTGTGCAAAGTTTTTAGGTTTAATTAGGCCCCATTTATTTATTTTTGTTTTTATTTTCATTACTCTAGGAGGTAGGTCAAAAAAGATGTTGTTGTGGTTTATGTCAAAGAGTGTTTTTCCTATGTTTTCCTCTAAAAGTTTTATAGTGCTCAGTCTTACATTTAGGTCTCTAACCCATTTTGAGTTTATTTTTGTGTATGGTGTTAGGGAGTGTTCTAATTTCATTCTTTTCCATGTAGTTGTCCACTTTTCCCAGCACCACTTATTGAAGTTACTGTCTTTTCCCATTGTATGTTCTTGCCTTCTTTTTCATAAATTAGGTGGCCATATGTGTGTGGGTTTATCTCTGGGCTTTCTATCATGTACCATTGACCTATATTTCTTTTTTTGTGCCAGTACCATACTGTCTTGATTACTGTAGCTTTGTAGTATAGTTTGAAGTCCAGGAGCCTGATTCCTCCAGCTTCATTTTTCTTTCTCAAGATTGCTTTGGCTATTTGGGGTCCTTTGTGTTTCCATACCAATTGTGAAATTATCTGTTGTAGTTCTGTGAAAAATGCCATTGGTAGTTTGATAGGGATTGTATTGAATCTGTAGATTGCTTTAGGTAATATAGTCATTTTCACAATATTGATTCTTCTAACCCAAGAACATGGTATATTTCTCCAACTGTTTATGTCATCTTCAATTTCTTTCATCAGTGTTTTATGGTTTTCTGAGTACAAGTCTTTCACCTCCTTAGGTAGGTTTATTCCTAGGTATTTTATTCTTTTTGTTGCAATGGTGAATGGGATTATTTCCTTAATTTCTCTTTCTGATTTTTCATTGTTAGTGTATAGGAATGGCAGAGAGTTCTGTGCATTAATATTTTGTATCCTGCAACCTTACCAAATTCACTGATTAGTTCTAGTAGTTTTCTGGTGGCATCTTTAGGATTTTCTATGTATAGTATCATGTCATCTGCAAACAGGAAAATTTTACTTCTTCTTTTCCAATTTGTATTCCTTTTATTTCTTTTTCTTCTCTGATTGCTGTGGCTAGGATTTCCAAAACTATATTGAGTAAGAGTGGTGAGAGTTAACATCCTTGTCTTGTTCCTGATCTTAGTGGAAATGGTTTCAGTTTTTCACCATTGAGTATGATCTTTGCAGTGGTTTGTCTTATATGGCCTTTATTATGTTGAGGTAGTTTCCCTCTATGTTCACTTTCTGGAGAGTTTTTATCATAAATGGGTGATGAATTTTGTCAAAAGCTTTTTCTGCATCTACTGAGATGATCATATGGTTTTTATTCCTTAATTTGTTAATATGGTATATCACAATGATTGATTTGCATATATTGAAGAATCCTTGCATCCCTGGGATAAATCTCACTCGATCATGGTGTATGATCCTTTTAATATGTTGTTGGATTCTTTTTGCTAGTATTTTGTTCAGGATTTTTGCATCTATGTTCACCAGTGATATTGGTCTATAATTTTTTTGTGTGATACCTTTTTCTGGTTTTGGTGTCAGGGTGATGGTGGCTTCGTAGAATGAATTTGGGAGTGTTCCTCTCTCTGCAATTTTTTCGAGGTGTTTGAGAAGGATTGGTGTTAGCTCTTCTCTAAATGTTTGATAGAATTTACCTTTGAAGCCATCTGGTCTTGGACTTTTGTTTGTTGGAAGATTTTTAATTACAATTTCAATTTCATTACTTGTGATAGGTCTCTTTATATTTTCTTATTCTTCCTGGTTCAGTCTTGGAAAATTGTACCTTTGCAAGAATTTGTCCATATCTTCATGGTTGTCCATTTTATTAGCATATAGTTGTTTGTAGTAGTCTTCTATAATCCTTTGTATTCCTGTGGTGTCAGTGGTGATTTCTCCTTTTTGATTTCTAATTTCATTGATTTTTACCCTCTCCCTTTTTTTCTTGATGAGTCTGATTAAAGGTTTATCAATTTTGTTTATCTTCTCAAAGAACCAGCTTTTAGTTATATTGATCTTTGCTATTATTTACTTTGTTTCTATTTCATTTATTTCTGCTCTGATCTTTATGATTTCTTTCCTTCTACTGAATTTGGGTTTTCTTTGTTTTTCTTTCTCTAGTTGCTTTAAGTATAGGGTTAGATTATTTATTTGAGATTTTTCTTGTTTCTTGAGGCGAGATTGAATTGCTATAAACTTTCCTCTTAGAACTGCTTTTGCTGCATCCCATAGGTTTTGGGTCATCATGTTTTCATTGTCATTTGTTTCTATGTATTTTTAAATTTCTTCTTTGATTCTTTCAGTTATCTCTTGGTCATTTATTATTATATCTCTTGGTCACACTGTTTAGCCCCCATGTATTTGTGTTTTTTACAGTTTTTCTCTTGTAAATGATATCCAATTTCATAGCATTGTGGTCAGAAAAGATGCTTGATAAGATTTCAATTTTCTTAAATTTTCTGAGGCTTGATTTGTGACCCAAGATGTGATCTATCCTGGAGAATGTTCTGTGTGCACTTGAGAAGAAAGTATATTCTGCCACTTTCAGGTGGAATGTTCTACAAATATCAATTAAATCTATCTGGTCTACTGTGTCATTTAGAGCTTGTGTTTCCTTATTTATTTTCATTTTGGATGATCTGTCCATTGGTGTAAGTGAAGTGTTAAAGTCCCCTACTATTATTGTGTTACTGTTAATTTTCCCTTTCATGGTAGTTAGTATTTGCCTTATGTATTGAGGTGTTCCTATGTTGGGTGCATAAATATTTACAATTGTTATATCTTCTTCCTGGATTGATCCCTTGATCATTATGTAATGTCCTTCCTTATCTCTTGTAACAGTCTCAATTTTAAAGTCTATTTTATCTTATATGGGTATTGCTACTCCAGCTTTTTTTTTGATTTCCATTTGCATGGAATATCTTTTTCCATCCCTTCACTTTCAGTGTGTATGTGTCCCTAGATCTGAAGTGGTTCTCTTGTAGACAGCATATACATGGGTCTCATTTGTGTATCCATTAAGCCAGTCTGTGTCTTTTGGTTGGGGCATTTAATCCATTTACATTCAAGGTTATTATCGATATGTATGTTCCTATTACCATTTTCTTAATTGTTTTGGGTTTGTTTTTGTAAGTCTTTTTCTTCTCTTGTGTTTTCTGCCTAGAAAAGTTTCTTTAGCATTTGTTGTAAAGCTGGTTTGGTGATGCTCAATTCTCTTAGCTTTTGCTTGTCTGTAAATGTTTTAATTTCTCAGTCGAATCTGAATGAGATCCTTTCTGGGTAGAGAAATCTTGGTTGTAGGTTTTTCCCTTTCATCACTTTAATATATCCTGCCACTCTCTTTTGGCTCATAGAGTTTCTGCTGAAAAGTCAGCTGATAACCTTGTGGGGTTTCCTTTGTATGTTATTTTTCCCTTGCTGTTTTTAATATGTTTTCTTTGAATTTAATTTTTATTAGTTTGATTAATATGTGTCTTGGTGTGTTTCTCCTAGGGTTTATCCTGTATGGGACTCTTTGTGATTCCTGGACTTGGGTGACTATTTCCTTTCCCATGTTAGGGGAATTTTTCTACTATAATCTCTTCAAATATTTTCTCAGACCCTTCCTTTTTTTCTTCTTCTGGGACCCCCTATAATTTAAATGTTTATGTGTTTAGTGTTGTCCCAGAGGTCCCTGAGATTTTCTTCAATTCTTTTCATTCTTTTTTCTTTATTCTGTTCCTTGGCAGTTATTTCCACCATTCTGTCTTCCAGCTCACTTGTTCATTCTTCTGCCTCAGTTATTCTGTTATTGATTCCTTCTAGTATTTTTTCATTTCAGTTATTGTATTGTTCATCTTTGTTTGTTTGTTCTTTAGTTCTTCTAGATGTTTGTTAAACATTCTTGTGTTTTCTCATTGTGTGCCTCCTTTCCATTTCCGAGATTCTGGATCATCATCTTTACTATAATTACTCTGAATTCTTTTTCAGGTAGATTGCTTATTTCCTCTTAATTTATTTGGTCTTGTAGGTTTTTACCTTGCTCCTTCATCTGTGACATATTTTTTTGCCATCTCTCTCTTTATTTATTTATTTTTTTGATGAGTGGGATTGTGTTCCTGTCTCATTCGTTGTTTGGTCTGAGGCTTCCAACACTGGAATTTGTAGGCTGTTGGGTAGAGCTAGGTCTTGGTGCTGAGATGAGGACCGCTGGGAGACCTCACTCCAATGAATATTCCCTGGGGTCTGAGGTTCTCTTTTAGTCCAGTGGTTCGGACTCAGAGCTCCCACCGCAGGAGCTTCGACCCAACCCTTAGCTTGTGAACCAAGACCCTGCAAGCCATGCAGAGTGGCACACACAAAAAAGGGGGAGAACAGTAACAAAGTAAAAGATAAAATTAGACTAAGAAACTAACAGATATGTTGGAAAGAATATAAAAATAAAAATATAGATGAAGCAACAACTGGAAGGTAAAACAGAACCACAATAGTAAAAAAGAGGAAGAGCAAAAAAAAAAAGTGGAAAAGGCCTTGTCTGTGGAGGATGGGGCCTAAGCATGGGTGGTGTTTGTGTAGTGGGTGGGGCCTATGCTTAGGATCCACAGAAAAGGAAAAAGCCTGGGAGCTGTGGGAGGTGGGGATTAGGCTCAACAGAACAGCAGGGCCCCATGTGTTCCCCCTGCCTCTGGTGTCAGAGGGCAGGGGACCCCACCTGGGAGCCCAGCAGGCTTCCTGGGCTTGAGTGGGCAGGGCAAACATCCTCCACTCATCTCTCACTCCTCCGGTACTCTCCCACAGCCTCCCTTCTGTGCCCCCAGGACACACATGGCCCAGAGGGGACCTCTGAGGTTGTAGGACCCGGCCTGAGAGCCGAGCAGACTTCTCCAGCTGATTGGGCATGGGATACGCTGGGTGTGCTACCCCCTGATTTGAGCACCCAAGAGTCCCTCCAGATATGGGAAAACCCCCCTCAGCCACCCCTCAGGGGCTCTGATCCTGTCTGGCATCCACTTCTCCTCCCCTTTCAGTCCCCCCATATCCTACCAGTTTGCTTGGGACTTCCTTCCATCACCTTGGACGTCAAGGTTCCCCACCAGCATCCTGCAGGTGCCCTAGTTCTTACCTGATATTTTGTTTTGCAAACATTGCATGTGACTTCTACCTGGTGTCCACTTTTCCCTCAACCTTCAATAAGAAGGAGCTCTCCCTGAGAAATATCCTAGGCTCCACTCCACTCTCTTATTCATTCCTTCCCCAGGGAAGGAGAACTCATCTGATCAGTGAACTTGGGAGAAATAATTTGGAGTTCTTGGAGTGGTGCCTTCCTTATCCTCACTCTTTTATTAAGATTTATTTTAATGAACTATAATTGATTTACAATGTTGTGTTAATTTCTACTTTACAGCAAAGTGATTGTTATGTATAAATGCATATATATATATATATATATATATATATATATATATATATATATACGCCTATATAGTTATGCATATAAATATGTACATTCTTTTTCATATTCTTTTCCATTATGGTTTATCACAGGATATTGAACATATTTCCCTGTGCTATACACTAGGACATTGTGATTTATCCATCCTATATATAATAGTTTGCATCTGATAATCCCAAACTCCCAATCCATCCCTCCTCCAACCTCCCACCCCCTTGACAACCACAAGTCTGTTCTCTATGTCTGTGAGTATGTTTTTGTTTCATAGGTATGTTCATTTGTGTCATATTTTAGATTCCATATGTAAGTGATATCATGTGGTATTTGTCTTTCTCTTTCTGACTTAGTTCCCTTAGTATGATAATCTCTAGGTCCATCCATGTTGCTGCAAATGGCATTGTTTCATTCTTTTCTTTTTGGATGAGTAATATTCCATAGTATATTTGTACCACATCTTCTTTACCCATTCATCTATGGATGGACACTTAGGTTGCTTCCACATCTTGGCTATCTAAAATAGTGCTGCAATGAATATTGGGGTGCATGTATCTTTTTGAATTACAGTTTTCTCCAGATATATGCCCAGGAGTAAGATTGCTGGATCATATGGTAGCTCTATTTTTAGGTTTTTGAGGAACCTCCATACTGTTCTGCACAGTAGATGCATAATTTACATTCCCTCCAACAGTGTAGGACCTCCTCTTCTCTTTTGAATCCTTGTCTGTAGTAGGTACCTGTTCTGTCTTCTTTCTGCCATACAATCAATGTCCCTGGGTCAGAGAGGTTATCTGGCTATAATGAAGATTAGTTGTGTAAGTCTGGAATTGTCCCCCAAAACAGACTGTTAACAATTCCTCCTCTTCCTGCCTTCCTATTCTCTCAACAAATAGTGGAATCCATTTCCTCACCTCTTAAGTCCAGGCTGGCCTTCTGACTTGTGACACCAGTAGAATGCAGAGGAGATGATGTTTTATGTGTTCCAGGCCTTGTCCTTTAAAGGCCTGATAGCTTCCATTTTTCCCCCTCTTAGAATCTGGCCATGCTAAGGAATTGCAGGCTGTGCTACTGGAGAAAGAGAGGATGTGGAGAGAAAGTACCACATGAAGTAAGGAGCCATTTGAAGGGGACCCAAAGTACCACAGCCAACTCCCAGCACCAAAGCCTCCAGACATGTGATAGAGCTCTCTTGGACCATCCAGTCCAATATGCCTGCCACCTGAATGCAGCCATAAGAGTGACCCCACATGATACCACTTGGAGGAGCAGCACTGTCTAGTCAACATGCAGAATCATCAGAAGTAATAAAATGTTTCAACACACTACATTTTGGGGTTAGTTACACAGCAGTAGATAACTTATCTCCTTTTTGTAATTTTAGGGCTGAAGACTTAGCAAGCCCATTTGGACACACACTTAAATCATATTCTACAAATGGCTTTACCAGCAATCAAAATGACATTTAAAAAATCTCCATTTTTCTACTCTAGGGTCTGCTTTCCAATTGAATCTAAACTCTGGAGAGGAAGAAAGCAATACTGTATACTGACTGGTCAAGACTCCTCAACTGGAAAGTATCTTTTTTAAATCTACCCCAAAATCTGTATCTCCTCCAAGAATCAGCCCAAAGGTCACCTCCAAAAAGTCTTACGAGATTCCAATCCCTCTTCTCTGTATTTTCCCAGAGTATAACTTTACCACAACACATGTTTGCACTTTGTTTTCCATATTCCTCTATGCTCATTGAAATCAGAAGGTATGTTTTATTTGAATTCATATCACCACACTCAGAATTAAGCCTAGCCCAAAGTTATGTTTAGTAAATGCTTATTAAATGTAATACTTGAGAAACTTTACATGATTTGCTTCAGTAAATAGTATGAAACTACTGTATTACCCAAATCTTTTTTCTAAAAAATATTTCTTTCAATGCTTTGGTCTACAATTTGGAGATATGCAAAAAGCAATAGCTTTTGACTCAGATGGAGCTGCATTTCAAAATTATCTCTGCTACTTTTTGCTTATGTAGCTTTGGGCAACCACTTTCCATTTCTGAACTTTAATCTCCTTATTGTAAAATAGAAATGATTATTGATAGAGTTTCAGTAATGAATTTTTAAGACAGTTTTATTAAGATAATTCACATATCATACAATTCACCCATTTAAAGTGTACAATCATTATCATACCAAGTGAAGTAAGTCAGACAGAGAATGACAATAATCATATGGTATCTCTTATACGTGAAATCTAAAAAAATGATACAAATGAACTTATTTACAAAACAGACATAGACTCACAGACATAGAAAACAAGCTTATGGTTACCAAAGAGGAAATGTTGGGGGCAGGGAGGATGAATTAGGAGTTTGGGATTAACAGATACACACTACTGTATATAAAATAGATAAACTTCAAGGTCCTATAATACAGGAAACTATATTCAATATCTTGTAATAACCTATAACAGAAAAGAATCTGAAAAAGAATATATATATATATATATATATATATATTGCTGAATCACTTTGCTGTACGTCAAAACACATTGTAAATCAACTATACTTCAATTTTAAAAATTAAAAAAATTAAGTATACGATCACTACAATCTAATTTTGAAATACTCCCATCACTCCATAAAGATACCCAATGCCCATTAGCAGTCCCTTCCCATTTCCTCCTTCCTCTTAACCCTAAGCAAGCACTAATCTGCTTTTGGTCTCTAAAGAATTGTCTATTCTGGATATTTAATATAAGTGGTATACATTATAAGATCTTTTGTGACCATATTCTTTCAGATAACATAGTGTTTTCATCCATGTTGTAGTATGTATCAGTACTTCATTTCTTTCTATTGCTGAATAATATTCAATTGTATGGCTATACCACATGTTTGAGGGCCATTTATTAGTTGATGGACACTTGGGTTGTTCCTAATTTTTGGCTATAATGCTGCTATGCTGCTATGAATATTAGTGTGTAAGCTTTTGTATGGACATATGTTTTCATTTCTCTTAAGTATATACCTAGGAGTAGAATTGCAATGTATGAGCATTCTAATTTCTCCACATTCTCATAAATGCTTGTAATTGTCTACCTGTTTAATTTTAGTCATACTAACTGATGTGAAGTGGTAGCTCATGGTTTTAATCTGTATTCCTCTAAAGAATAATGATGTTGAGCATTTTTTTCCTGTGCTTATTTATCATTTGTTTCTCTTCCTTGGTGAAATGTCTATTCATATACATCATCTGTTTTTTAAATTGGGTTACTTGTCTTTTTGTTTTTGAGTTATAAGGTTTCTTTATACCTTCTAAATACAATTCTCTTATCAAATATATGTTTTGAAATATTCCCATTCTGTGAGGTATCTTTGCATTTTCTTGATGGTGCCCTTTGAGATGAAAAGATTTTTTTTTGAAACAAACAAGAAAAAATATTTTATTTTACTTTGATGTTCAATTGGACTTTTGAATATAGGTTGGGTTAACCACTAGAAGGTATAAGATCAGTAACTAGTTAAGGACTCCATAACTTTACATAGTAAGCAGTGAAATGGTCATAAATAAATCAGTCTTTGCGAAGGTCCCTGTGAAGGGGATGCTTGTTGTCTAAATCTAGCTGTGATCTGTGATGTATTTTGGCTCCCTCATCTTAGGAAGAAATCAGGAAACGAAAAAGCAAGTGACACTGGATGGAAAAAAGAAAAATAAACGGAACTTATACTTAAAGGTTTGGTCTTGGTCTGAGTGCCATGAAACAGTAATTCCATTAAAAAAAAAAAAAAGTCAATCAGACAAAAACCCACCCTGAGTAACTGAAATCCTATAACTACATGGAAACTCAGTGTGGAAGCTACTAAGGCATTTATGAAAATATCCTGGAACAGTCTTCAGCATGCTTGCCATCAGATCTCCATGTCTCTTATGTTTCAGACAGTTCCTTTTAATGGACCATTATTTTAATCTTCGGAAAGTTTTTTAAATTGAATATAGCCTGAGCATCTACTTATGAGGCGTTGTGAGTTCCACAAGCAGTGCCATCCCTTATGGTACCCACTGAGTGATGCTAGAAGGTCCAGGAAGCCCTCTTATAGGCCTGAAACTGCTAGTCACTGACCGGCCACAATGTCAGACAACAATGGAGGAAAAGCAGGCTCGACATCATTCACACCTCTTCCATCAGCGTGGATGATAGGTTTAAATGTCAGGTAATCTAGTCAATGTCTCTCTAGACTTTCAGATTTACTCATAACTTTAAAAAATTAACCTGGGATACCCAACACAGAGGGGCAAAGAAAGTGCACAAAAAATAAAACAACTATTGGGTTGGGAGATGCAAAGCGTTTTAATTTTGTTAAGTCCAATTTACTTGTTTTACCTTTGGCCACTCATGTTTATGGTGCTCTATCTAAGAACAATTTGCCTATTTTGCCCATGATATCCAGCCTTATATGTGGCTCTTCAGAGGATGCAACCTTGGACATACACACAGTCACCCTGATTTCCCCCTCTCTCCTCGTCTCTAGGTTAACAGTAGTTTTAGCCAGTCTGTCTTTATCTCTTTGCCTTATTTCCATGATAAGCCCCTGGCTGGTCTGCCTGTATTGGTAATACACCCCGTTATTAGTCTTCACTAATTGCTAGTCATTTGCTCTATTGTTTTAGCAATGTCCCAGTGCATAAGCTACTACATAGCAAATGGAATCCTTTGCAGGGAAACTCTTTGAGCCTTCCACAGACCCCTGAAGATAGCTTCTTAGGCATCTCTTTTCCTAGTTCTCTTTGTTAAATTTCTGGCTGTTTTATCACTTTGCTTATTGTTATTATGGAGCTACTAGACTTTTCTGAATTGCTCATCACCAAAATCTTCACTGTCTTTGACAGTGCCTCACCCCACCCCCTTTTTTTTTTGAAGTTTGAACTTCCCTATGTTCTGTTCCAAATAAAGTTAGTCTCCTTACAGAGAGCTGTGGAACACTCTTACAGCCTGCCTCTCCCCCTGGACAGAACCTCAGGATCATTGCTCTGGAGCTGGGACATGGAAAGTGACCAACTTCTCTCAGAGTGAGGTGCCCACTCTAGGAGGTGGGCACTAGGTCCAGGAGGTAGCCCTATGAATGAGCTGGGAAGAGGGCAATCAGGGCACAATATTCTTGACCTGAAAAGCTTGGATAAAGCTCCCACCCTACGAGTGGGGAGTGGGTGAAAGAAGGAGCTCCAAAACTTGGGCCACACTGGAATAGAAATTCTGACAGCTGGAACATAGGAGAAGAGAGATGCTGGTATCCTGTCTCTCCAGAGAAAAACCTTGGCCCTAGACTGATCACTGGGAGGAGTTGGGACCCTGCAATGTTGCTACATCAACCAGGAGCAGAGCGTCCCTCACATTAACAGGGGTCGGAAGTGGAGTAAATCTGGGTGTAGTTCAAATACCACAGACTCTCACTATTCTTACCAAGACCAAGTAAATTTTCTTAAATAACTGTCACTTCATTTGCTGCATGCCCTTAGGGTAATTTCCGAAAACTTTAAATATTTTTTTTCTTAATGCAATTTTCACCAGTTATGGTTGCTTTGTGGAAGAAAGCATCTGCAGAGCTCCTCACACTGCCATTCCAACTCAGTAATGGATTTGTGTTCACTTCATTATAAGTTCAAATGTCTTCCAGAGTCTTGTTCAAAATGGGAATTTTTCATGTTCTTGAAAACTCTTAATAGAAATGTAATAGTTTAACTTCCTTCCTAATTGTATAATGAGTCAGAGTCAAGGATATGAAATCTTCAAATATCAAGAACAGAAACTGACCATTGAAATTTGGGGAATATCTAGAAATATATAGAAGAAGAATACCATTATCCCCAGAGAAATGAGCATGTAATTTATACTGTTAGTGTAAACCACAAAAAACTGAGTAACCTTGTGGTCCAGTCTAAGCTTGAGATACATTTAAAAAATTAGTCCAACATTTAATTTAAAAATACAATTTTTTTTTTAAGTTTCCTGTAAATGTGGGAAAAGGATGTCATTTGATATCATCATGTTTTTAAGTTCTTTTACCTTGGCAATCCTTTCTTTCATCTAAGTCAAGTCCTAAGTCTTCTATTCTCTCTAAAAACTCATTGAATTCTATTCCCCCACCCTCCCCAAAACAACCCACATGGGCTTTTGTCTTCCCTACTTTTTTTTAAAAAACTATTTGGATATGTTCATTTCTCTTCCACCACTAACCCTCTGCTTTTTCCAATGTCAATCACTCAAGCAATTGTCAGTGACTTGCTGTTCTCTCCTTCAGTTCTTTTCATGATTCTATACAAGAAAGACTCAGGATCCACGCTGGAAGATACAGCTTTCTCCTGAATAGTGTGAAGGGATAAGAGGTTTTGGATACTTAGACATTAGTTTTGTGTTTCCTTTTCACTAGAAAAAAAATTACCAATGTTGAAATACTTCTGAAGTGGTAAAAATGTCAGTCATGGGAATGGTGGGCTGGTACCCTAACAAAGTGTTGACAAAAAAAGTTATTCTTGTGCTAATTCCTCACTGATTCTATTCTTAACCACTTTGAGGAAACTAAGGCATTTTAGCAGACATTTCAATAATACCTATCTTGTAATATTTAAATTGTATAGCTAGCGTAAAAGCCAATTATTTAGTAGGTGTTCAATTAATGCGGTTTTACTTCTTTTCTCTGCCTACTACTGGGTATTAGAATTTATACATACCAAGAATGGGAGAGTGCCACACCCTTTATGGAGGCTTCTATTGGCTGCTTTGGATCTGCCTGAACATATCAAAATATGCCTAGAAAGCTGGCAATGATTTTCTAGGAAGTAGCAGTTGAGAAAAGAATCTCTGACAGTGGCTGAGGGTTATTCACTAACATATTTACTGTACAGATGTACTTTGGTAGAATTCAAGCAAGAACTGATGCAGTGTTCCACATTTGCATTAATTAACACAACACTGGCAAGTGACACTGTGCATAATTTTTAAAATATTTTTTAACTCACTATTGTTTATGTCGACCTCTTGAAAATATAATATGGAAATATTTTCCTTACCAAAATAGTTTTTCTTCCTCTTTTATGAGCCTTCTGTTTTCTCATTGGAGGTTTTCTCCTAACTGTGTTCTATCTCGTAGAGTTAAAAATTAAATATAGAGAGTAGTTGAAGATAGACAGATAGATGAATAGACAGACTTATTTTAAGGTTCCAAAACATAAAGTTAGTATAAAATATTAGAGTCTAGAGATGAGCACACTTGGGCTGGAGGATTTCTGTTCCCAAAATGTACATAGAATGGCATTTACCAGGAGAGTGAATCTAGATTCTACAGGACCATCTGCAAACGTATTATGTACCACTATCACAACTACCATTTCTAGCACATCATCATCACTCCCACTGCTACCCCCAACTCCCATCTCTCACCAGGAAGATGTCACTGAGTAAGAAGAACTCAAGGGAAGTCCTCTTATCAAATACACAGTCTGTGTCTAACTAAATTAGCTAAGGTGGAACTGTGGGAATTTTCTGTTTAAACTTCATCAATGGAAGCAATCAAACATATATCCATCTTTTCAATGTAGGAAGGATCCTGCTTGACTTTGATCATTAGCAATATGTAGTATAAGTGGGAAATAACATTGGTCTTTTTAAACCACTGAGATTTCCCAGTTATTTGCTACTGTAGCAGAACTTGCCCTTTCCTGACTAATGCAAACTCCTTAGAGTCGACCATGACAAGTACAGATAAGGGCCAAGTAGGTGCTTACATAAATCAACAAACTGTTGTTGAGTGCCTGTTATGGGGAGAAGTTGTTGAGCATTGGCGCTGCAAAGATAAAAACTATATATATTGTTGCTGACCTCAAAGAACTCACAGAATACTGAGGAAGAGAAAGACAAGTGGAATACAGTGTAGTTGATGCTCTGATAAAGGAAAGCACAGAAGAATGAGCTATGAAAATGTCACATATTGTCTGGAAGCAGAAAGGAAGTAAGCTTGACACTTCTAAGGACATCCAATAATGGGTTAGCTAGAAAGGAGGAGGAAGAAGCAGCATGAACAGAAGAATCCATCACAACAGTGTCAGGGGAAACAGCAAGTATCAGCATATGGAAGGAAGCTAGGGTGCAAGACAGAGAGTGGTGAAAGGTGAGGCTAAGGCCAGAGCATGAAGGGCCATGTGTGTTTGCATTTTACCCTAAAGGCAAAGAGAAATCATGTCAATGTTCTAAAATGGAGAAGAGTATAACAAATTTCAGTTTAGACAGATCACACTGGCAGTGTAGCTTTTGCTTTTGTGCCCTGCTCCACATCCCCTCAGCCCACTTGATTGCACTGTACTTGGGATAACCCACTCTGTGCTTTTCTGCCAGCTTGCCACCTCAGGTGTACACAATAGTGGTTTCACTTTTCTGCCTCACAACTTTTTCTAAAGCCATGGAAAGTACAAGGGAGTTAATACTGAAACTGAACAGGATCTTATGATGCTCCTGGGCACAGAAGCCTTTCTGTGTCCCCCATTTCTTGACCTTCCCTGAGTTCCAAAGAGCAGGTTCAAACAGTTGCTGATCAGGGAAGGGAGGGAATGTAGAGAAAGAGGAGAAGCAGACAAGAGACAAGAGTGCAGCCTTGAGGCAGGGTCCTGGTTCGACCTCAAGGGATTTACATAACAATATTTTTGAGCTCATCTGCAGAACTAAACCCCCCAACAAATGGAAGATGCTAACTACTTGATGAAGCATTCTTCATTCTAAAGAAGGTCTTTGTATAATAACCTTGAGAACCAGAGAAGCTCATCAGGAGGCCACCTGAGGCCAGGTTAAAGGAGTGCAGGCCCTGCACATACCCTGATCCCTGATCCTTATCAGAAACTCCACCCTTGAGATGTTGCTATAAAACTCCTCACCAAATCCTCCTGGGTTGGAACACACAGTTTTGAGGGCATGAGGCTGCTGTGTCCCCCTTTGCCTGGCAAAGCAGTAAAGCTATTCTTTTCTACTTCACCCAAAACTCTGTCTCTGAGATTCGATTCGGCACTGGTGCCCAGAGGCTGGGTTTTCAGCATCTATACCCCTTGAGCAACCCTCAATCAATAGGAGACAGTGGTCGGAAGAGAAACGTCCCAGCCTCTTACACTTTGGAGGGACGATTCTGAGGTTGCTTATTCTACATTAATCCTCAGTGTCCCCCAGAAGGACTGAGCTCCCACAGCAGTAACCAACTCAGTAGCACACCCTTGATTGATCTTTTCCCTCTTGCCTGTCTTGTTCTCCCCACATCACTATCATAGCTTCCTGGTGTCACCTCTGGATAAATACTTGCAACCATATTTGTGCCTCAGGCTCTGCTTTCTGGGAAATCCAAATTAAGATAAATAGCAAAGTCAGGTAAGATGTGTTATGTGTTAAAGGTTGTTTTAAAAAGATGAAACCATGACTCTCCTACAAATATAAAATGAACATAAGTCAAAGATTTTATTTAACTTAGTAATTAATAAGGGAACTAGTAAGATGTCAGGACTAGTTCAAAGGAGAATTCAAAGTATTACACAAAAATAGCTCAATCAGGATTACTGAAATTAATTGAATGCAGAACTGGTAAGATTTTGTGGTGCTTGTTGTTGTTAGCGGTGGCTTGTTTTTGTAGCAGAAAGGTCAATTGATCCTTTACCAAGTAAAATCACTTGCATGTGTATGGACTGTATCTATTTGTATTGTTATCAGTTATCTATTCTTAAAGAATTGTAAATAGGTCAAAGACAATGAAAACAAGAAATAACCTGGGAGCATGCCAGATAGGACACTGGGCAAACTAATTTGTTTGAAGTCTTTTTTACAACTTTTCTTACAGATGAAAGTAGGAAAGATCAGGAGAGAAACCTCAGTAGGAACTAGTTCTACATCCACATGACAAATAAAGAGTGCCTTAACTAATTGGGAGAGAGATAAACTAAAGGTAAATTTGAAAGGTAGAAAAAAAGTGCTTGTCAACTGATTGGATGTGGGGAATGTAAAATGGGGAACTGAAAGATAGCACCATGTTTGTGAAAGGTGTTTGAACATTCCCATTTATTGAAGTGAAAATAAATGGAAAATTATGGTAGTAGAAAGATGTCGAAAACTTTGGTGGGGGAGAGGGGTAGCTGTCCCTAACCAAATCTGGTTTTAGCAACATCTTACTGCCTTCACCTAGGTGAAGAGGTTAGGAAGTGGGAGGCAGTGTAGCTTAGTAGTTAAGAGTATAGGTCTTGGAGTCAATCAAACAAGGGTTGAAGTATGATTTACCACTTCCTCCCTATGTGTGTTTGAGAAGCGGTGTAGCCCTTCTGAGATGCAGTAACATTTTTTTTTCAAAGTTGATGTAACAACTAACTGAACTCTTTTTTGTAAAGATCTTATCTTGCTGTGAAGCAGGTAGCACACAGCTATCTCTTCATACGCACTAGCTATGATTATTTAATCAGAATTAGAGGAGTATTTTGGGCTCCGCCTGTAAGCACTGAGAGTCTGGAATTGTACTGTTCCAGAATTAAGGATATTAAGCCCTTGATGTGAATTTCCCTATCTACTAAATAGGGACACCATTATAACCTGCACTTACCTTTGAAAGGGTTTTACTTTTCATTAGTTAAGTGAGATTTATATGAAGTTACCATTTATCTGAAAATAAGGTAAAGATCTGTCACCAAGATGCCTGGTTTAATGTGAATCATTCACAACTACTAGCTCACAAAGAGAAGCCACCATCATTTTAAAATTTAAGCAGAAACTTTAGTGTCAAGCTGATTTATTCCATCATTCCTGATAATATTCCCCCTTTCCCATATAGCATGGCAGTTCTCAGTTTTGTGTTGAAAGAAAACTTGATGTGGTGAGAAGACTGTGAAGGATTGTGCAAGGGAGGAATTTCTTGGTACCTATATACACCTTGGTTGAAAATGAATGTTATTCAGGCTTAGAGTTTTGCATAGTCTGTCTCATGTGTGTCTCTTTTTCTTTACAAGAACAACAACGTCTCCCAAGCCAATACAAGTCTGACTCCTCTTTGTCTTCTTTTAAGAATTGCAAAGTGTCATGGCTCATGGTATTGGTGGCATGGATGATGATGATGATGATGGTGGTCATGATGATGGTGATGATGATGGTGATGATGATGGTGGTCATGATGATGGTGGTGGTGGTGATGATGATGGTGGTGGTGATGATGATGGTGGTCATGATGATGGTGATGGTGATGGTGATGATGATGGTGGTCATGATGATGGTGATGGTGATGGTGATGGTGATGGTGGTCATGATGATGGTGATGGTGATGATGATGGTGGTCATGATGATGGTGATGGTGATGATGATGGTGGTCATGATGATGGTGATGGTGATAATGATGGTGGTGGTGATGATGATGGTGGTGAGATTATGATGGTGATGGTGATGATGATGGTGGTGGTGATGATGATGGTGGCGATTATAATAGTGATGATGATGGTGATTGGTGATAATGATGGTGGTAATGATGGTGATGGTGATGATGAGGAGGATGACAATGGTTACGATAACAATGATCATGGTATTGACTATGGCAGAGGATTATTATAACATGTTTATACATTGACACTTTCTCTCACTCATTTCTAAGCATTATTCTCCTTTTTCTCCAGAAATATGTGTCTAGCTCTTCTAAGATTTCATAAAGTTCTGGGTATCCCAAAGTGGAATGGTAAGAGAAACATAAATCTGAGGGCAAAAGGAAAGAAAAGAGTGAGGAAAGAGAACGTTTTACCCAGACTGGAAGAGGGTAGAGATTGACATATCTCTGAGTGGACACTCTAGCCTCAGATTCTGTGATACTGGGGAGCATGAGAGTAGACTCCAGGCATGAGAGCTCCTATTCTCTACAAAGCATCTCATGGCCTGAGTAGGACTCAGAGGCTGGACAGTGGGTAGCCACTGACCAGCAATGATGGAAAGTCTTTTTCACTGTTTTATTGCTTGGAAAATAATAGGGCCTTTGGGCACAACTCTGGATGTGTGTGTGTGTGTGTATAGGGTGAAACCTTGATAACTAAAATAGAACTTTTTACTTATTTACATAAAATAGAGAAATGCAGCATTTCTTGTATCTTAGATTTGGACTAAGAGTTGATGATGATGATAACAAAAAAGTAAGTGGTGTGATTGGTTTTACGGGCTCTTTATCCCAGGGAAAACTCACATTCTTAGAACAACACCAAGATAGCTGCTATAAAAAAATACAAGAAACTGGAGAAGTGAAGTAAGTTATGCAAGGTGGAGAAGCAAAAGACTTACGCAGTCAGGACTAAAGTGTGGCTCTGTTTGACCCCAAAGTGGATCATTTAATAACGATAACAGACACTGTCACATCTGACCTCAAAGCTGGCTTTATGGGGCAGACAAGCCAGACAGCTAGCATTGTAGTGGGATTTGAAAGTTGAGAAAAGATGTCCCTGAAGAAAAGTATTTCCCTCGGAGGTTTGTAATTCTGGGTGATAAAGCTATTCCAGGAGGAGGAGAGCATGAATTACTTTCTTCTAATTAAGCCACAGTTGAACTGGAGGTGGACAGTCAGTGCAGGGATAAGGATTAGGCATTTGTGTCAAAACAGCTGAGGGCCATGAGGTTGTGGAGGACCAAGGGGGAGTGAGGAGGGAGCTATTCCCCGAAACTGCAGGGACACAACAGGCAGTCAGAGTAAGAAATCTGTAAGTGAGCAGGGCCATCTCTACATAGAAATGAAAACTGAGAATTATATGCCTACTTAAGAGTTTTCAAAGAGCTGACTCTGCCCTGTAGCCACCTTGAAATCTCACGGTGCCTCAGGCAGCCTGACAGTCTGCCAAACTAAAGTTTGGAAGAGGTGACAAAACCTTCACAGAATATGAGAGCTGGAAGGGATCTCAGGATCATCTTGTCCAATCGTTTGCCAAGTTCTAGATGAGGGAGCTTTTTTAGATATCCAAGTTCTAGCCAGAAGCCAGGTGCCCAAGAGAGATAAAAACTGCTCTTTTGGTTGAAGGAGGGTTGGGAGGCTAGTGTGCTGTCCATTCTTTCTCATCCCTCTCCCTTTCCCTTCCAAAGCGTCGGTCTGTTCAACCCCAAGGTCTGCATGGTTCTAGAAGGGTTAGTTTGAAAACCTCTGAGAGTCTCAGCACCTTATTTTTAGGTGAGCAAACCTAATTCTGAGAAGACAAAGTAGCTTCCTGGATGCCTTGACCCCACTTCTTCTGATGTCTGAGTCAATATTTTTTATATACTTTTATAGATAGAGTTTTCAACACACTTATCTATCGCTTACATATCTCGTTAACCTTCAGAAAGGATGAGTAAGTTGATGCTACTAGTTCTCTGGCAATAACACTAATTCATCTGGTGCCTCTTTTATGCCAGGATACAGGGAGTTATTTATCTACATTATTATAACCTCACAACCAAATTAAGAGCTAAGTTTTATCCCCATTTTATTGACGGGGAATCTATAGAGTTCAGATAAATTGACTACTTGAAGATTACAATTAAGTCAGTTCGGGAGCCATAATTTGAATGCAATCCATCTGACTCCAAAATCTGTCATTCTTCCCACTGTATCTAATTGGGATTTTGATGCAGTGTTTTCTTTTATGTTCTTGGGTTCCCTTCCCAAAAATCTATCTGCATAAAGAGTACCCTGTAAGTCTAAAATTCAATCCATGTGAAATACACACACACTCTCTCTCTCTCTTTCTCTCTCTCTCTATCATACATATTCACACATGGTGATCATATAGGTCTATACTAAAATAAATTAAAAAAACAATTAACTGAACAGTTTTAATCCCCTTAATTGTATGTACTGGACAAGCCAATCAAAATCGTTCTAGAGCCCCGTGAAACTACAGCTTTTGTACTTGGATGGACAGTGTCCCAAATCCTCACAGAAGGCAAAGGACAAGAGAGAGGTAAAGGGAGGGAAGACACCGCCCTTGAAAACACTGCAGTTCTGAGCTCAGAGCTTACTCCACAGGGGTGCCAAGCAAGATGAGAAACTGACCCTATATATTCAGTGGGAAAATCAAAAAGTAGGCCAAGTGCACATTAGGTAATATTAAAGTGAGAGTCTCTGGAATTGTTTTTGCAAATCCCTCACTCACTGGTCTAATTAGGGAAAATGGAGGACCCCAATGTATCAGTAATTTCACACCAGTGGAAAGCATTGGAGTTACATAAATGTTTACCTAATAATCCAGACACAGGGTCATGCCTGCCCCTGACCTGTGTGTGAAGGAGCCACTGCCCGAGGCTAATGAAGTTGCTTCCCAAATCAGAAAATCAAAGCTAGCCACTGGTCATTGGCCACTCTCAGCATGGTATAAAATAACTCCCATAAATTCCAGTTGCTGCCTAGCAGGCTGCTTCTCTCCCACTCAGAACCCACCCTCGTGTTGGGCAGGGGTATGGATGCAGTGAACACTGATCATCTATCATTTCTGCCTAGGCAGCTCTAAGATGGGGGAAATGAATTGACCCCTCTGTCCCTTTTTCCCCTTCTTTAGATTTAATTGTCTTAAAATATCTCTGGAAACACATGCAATGAATGACTGCAGAAAACGGCATCACTCATCATCCCAATATTTTTTGTCCCCAGCTTTGTGCAATAATAATGCATAAGTGCATAGCTCTGTACAGCTTACACAACTCTTTTACCAGCATCAATTAATTACACTCTCATTTGAATCCAGCTGGGAACCAGGCAGTGCTTTTAAGCTGGAGACATAGAAACGAACTCTCAGACAAGTTCAGCAACTTTTCCAAGATCACACAGCTAATGGATGTGAAGCCAGAGTTAGATGCCTGGGTCTTCGACTTCTAATTCAGCTGCATTTCCCTTGCTATTCTACTCTACTTCCTTTGTCACCAAAACGTTAGTTTTCTCTGTCTTCTGTTAATTATATCTCTCCTCATAAACATCAATCTCCTAGCCCACGATAATGTAGTAGAATTTTTTTTCAATCTTCACTGAGTGATTTTCCAATAATTTTTAAATACTCATCAGTAAAAAATTTCTACAAGGTTATTAAGTCCTTTACAAGCATGTTAGAGGGCCACTTCTCCAGCAGCCAAAAAATGCATTAATACATTCTTGTGTGTGAAGTAGGTTAAAAATAATATGTACACTGGAGATAATGGAAACATGTTGACATTATTAAGGTTATAACACATTTGAAGTTACCTTAATTGTAATATCGAGCAAATTAAAGATTATCAAGTACAATGTCCCTAAACACCCAGGAGCAGCATCTTTCCCCATCTGACTAATTGCCGTGACACTTGAGATCTCAGTGTGACGTTTTCCTCCACACAAGTGCACAAGTGGAGGCCACCGCACCTCTTCAGATAAACAGGCAGATGTGCTTAAATAATAAATTAATTTATCAAAAGAACTCAGACTTGCAGCCCTGATCCTTTGGCTCTGCCACAAACATCCTGTGCCAGTTGAACAAAAGGGAGGTACTTGCGATGTTTTGCTCCACTGAGCATACGTGAACAGGAGAGTTGTTCTTACTGCATCACCTATATGCAAGCCCAGGAGAACCTGATCCCCCATGATACAACTACGATGTAGTGCAGGGGTCGGCAAATTTTTACCCCCAGAGGGTAAGTACTTTGAGCCTTGTGTGCTGGATCGTCTCTGTCTCAACTAGGCCTACCCCATAAGGTAGTGGATGGACCACAACCCTGAGGATCAGGAGAGGGAAGCTCATTCAGTCTTTTGAGTCAATGATGCTGTGTGACCTCAGACAATTCACCCGTCGTCCTCCATCTCTGCCTCCTCTAAGGTCATTTCTGTCTCTGACAATCTGAGACTGGAACTTACACTTGAAGAGCAATTAAGACCCAGAAGATGGTCTAAATCAGAGATGACAAATTTAGTGGGTTGCAGGTCCTGTCTTAGTTTGGGTTCCCCCCAAACAGACCCTGAGACAAGGATTTGGGTGCCATGACTTATTTTGGAGGTGACCCCACGAAGCATGTGAAAGTGTGAGGAAGTGACTCTGGAAAGTGAAGACCATTAAAGTGTGTTAATGGTAGGTCACCACAGTGGGCAACGGGGACTCAGTCCTGCTGGGAACTCTCTGGGAATCTACCTGGAAACGTGTCAGAATTGTCTCAATGAGGTGGAAAGGAAGTTGGGTCTTTCCTAATAACTCCCATTTCTCACTGGTTGATGGTTATTGGGGTGGGGAGTAGCTAGCTCTATGGCCTTGTCTACATCTGTGCCAAGTGCACTCCTATGGGAACAGAAGCGCCTCAGGCAGAGAGGTACAGGAAGCCACCTACACTATCTGAGGGCAGCCTCTGGTGCAGGCCAAGGGATTAGGCTAGGGTTAGGACAGCACCTGCTACAGAGAGGTCATGCAGGAAACATGACTGAGGGAAATAGGCCTGTGAAGGAGGCAACAGGGAGTGGTAGGGAGTGTGCCAAATTGGAGGACACACGTCTGGTGTAAAGGGATTATTGATTCAGGCAGATTTTATTAGGATTCTCCAGAAAAGCAGACCCACGAGGATATATAGATGATATAGATACAGATGTAGACGTAGATATAGATAGATACAGATAGATATAGGTATATAGATATAGATAGATGATATAGATATGGATAGATATAGATAGATGATATAGATATTGATACAGATATAGATAGAGATATAGATAGAGATAGACATGTAGATATAAAGATATAGATATGTATATATAAGAGGAGATTTATTGTAAGAATGGGCTCATGGGATTATGGAGGCTGAGAAGTCCCACAGTCTTCTGCCTGCAAGCTGAAGAACCAGGAAAGCTGGTGGTGTAATTCAGTCTGAGTCTGAAGGCCTGAGACCAAGGGAGCTGATGATGTAGGTCTTAGTCTGACCCAAAGACCTGAGGATCAAGGGGCCAGTTGTGTAAGTCCCAATCCAAGTCCAAAGGGCTGAGAACAATGAATGCCAGTGTCTAAGGACAAGAGAAGATGGATGTCTCAGCTCAAGCAGAGAGAGCAAATTCACCCTTCCTCCACTTTTTGTTCTGTTCAGGTCCTCAACAGATTGGATGATGCCCACCTGTGTAGTGAGGGTGCTCTTCTTTACTTAGTCTACTGATTCAAATGTTAACTTCTTCAGGAAACACCCTCAAAAACACACCCAGAAATAACATTTTACCAGCTATCTGGGCATCCCTTAGCCTAGTCACGTTAACACATAAAATTAGCCATCACACAGATGTTTCAATTTTTCAATAGCAGTCAGAAATCCAGATTTTTATGTAAAATGCTTCTTATTTTTAAATCTTAGCAACTAACTCAAAATTTTAAACACACAGTGCTGGCTAAGAAAAAAAAAAGTCAGGCTGGCAGGACTATAATAATGAGAAGACAGCCCACCCTATACCAATATAAAAGCAAAGAATCAAACTTTCAAAGTGAATAAATGAATGAATATAGGTTCAGCTGCTTCAGAAACATTTCCTTTCCTGTGCTTTATCTCCAAACCTACTTGTTTGAGTTACTGGTGCCTACCTTCAGCCACCCACTTACTAAATAAAGCCAGAAGAGAGATGTTTTAGAATTTTTTCTAATCCCCTTTTAATCACCAAGTACTTTTTTATTTTGTTTTCTGGGTGCCCTTGAATCGTTTCCTATCATTTCCATTCCCAATGCCTCTGTTGCCTTCAATCAGGACCCCATCAGTTTTTTTTTCCTCTCTATTTTGTGACCTTATCACTTTTACTACTAGCGTAGGCTGTGAGCAGATCATCCTGGTGCCAGTTGTGTCTTCAACCTATGTTTCAAACTGTAGGTAAGTTTCTCTCAAACACTGATCTGATCATGTGGCTTCCCAATTTAAAACTCATGGGACAAGCTCCACTGCCTAATTACTAGCAAAAGCATAAACTCTTGGCATGGTTTGTAATGTGCGTCATTACATTTGGTTCCATTTGCTACCCCTCCGCCATTGTGCGGGGCCATACCCGCACAGGCTGTTCTCCATGGTCTTTTTCCCACTGGCTGCAGTCTCCTTTTGGGACCAGAACTCCTTCCTTACCCCACTCAAATTCATATACACACACTGTCTCCATCTCCCGGTAGCCACGAGCTACCTGGACTTTTCCTGATACCAGATAACAGAAAGACCCATTTTCCACAGAGAATTTGAGGAAATATGATGCTCACCTTCCCTCACAGGGAATAGAATCTTCCCAGCTAGGCTCAAAGGAATAAAATTTTCTTGATGCTTATACATGCCAGGTACCTCTTCCATACTCTAGTATCTCTGGTCCCATACTCCTCCTAATTTAGCCCACTCCCATCATTATGGCAATCCACTTTTCATAACTAACAAATCGGATGGAGACACCCTTGAACGTTTCTTTTTAGGGATCCCATGAGATGCTTATTTCTTGAAGCTTGGGAGATCTTTGTATTTGTACAACACCTGCCAGTTAGCTGTGTAACAGTCCCCAGATACATTTGGGTGCTCAGACTCTGAGGCACTTCGTATCACTTAAATCTATGCATGTCCCCACGCCCCTGCCCCACCCGGGTCCACACATCAAATTAAGAGGAACATTACAGTTACATAAATCTGACATAATATCACAAAGGGGACTGTTTGAGCAAACCAAGACAAAAGGAAATGTGCCATGCTACCAGATATTTAAATACCAACTGTCAGGTGGTAAGAGGACTGTGTGATCCATTATAAACGTCCTAACAAGGGGGACCCAAAGGTTCGGAACTCAGTCTGAACAACTCAGGCAGCTCTAGAACATCTGTGGCCCTAAAAAAAATACAGAATGCAAGAGAGATTGTAAAACTGCCAAACCTGAGAACAAAGGGACAAGGAAGAAGGAACAGGTCAAAGTGGGTCTGAGATCCTTTGTCCCTGAAGTTGGAACCAAGTGCAGTTTCCCTGGTTCTGTTCACATGTCCCTTTTTTGGAGGAACCAACACCACATCATGTACCAAGAATGCCCTCTTCATTCTCCACGTGGGTCAGTGGTCCAGATGCATCTCAGGTGTCATCCTGGAAAAGCCTCCATCTCTTTGCTTTCTTCTTCATTGTTCCTATTGAACCCTGCTCAGAACTTTGCAATACTCACCACATTGCTGCTATGCGAACCTTTATCTCTCCACTAGATTTTGGGTCCTTCCAGAGGAATAACTTGAATTCTATGAATTCCCAGCCTCTAGATAACTGACCTTCAATAAAAGTCTGTGGAATAAAGAAGTAAATGAATCTCTAGGTGAAAGGTTAGCGGCCCCTCAGGGCTAGATTACTCCGTAGGAAACCAAGCACATGGTTAGGATACCAGCAAAGCAGAAGCACCAAAAAATTAGAAAAATATTTTGAAAGATTTTATTTTATAGTCTTATTAAAAAGTACCATGGGGAAAATCTCAATGTTATTAGATTTTCTTACTCTTGTTTTACAGTTCAGAATTGCTTTCATATTATTTTGAATTACATAGAGAGGCATATCATCTTTTCAAACCTTAGGCTCTTAAAAATCTAAATTCATCCCTGAATCTTCTTTTTTCTTTTATCTTTCAACAGTTTAACCCATTCACAAGTTATCAAGCAATTACTGTATAACAGGCCTTTGTTAAGTGCTAGAAATTAAAAAAAATATTATTCACCACTTTCGTTTACATCTGCTTCAATCTTGTACTTTAATGTTATACAGGTTATATTTTCCTCCTGTCTTTTCAACATTTCTAGGAAGACCATCAAATATTTTCTTCTAGAGTACCAATCCTTCAAGATCTTCACTCTAAAATTTTGCCTTGTCAAGCATCCAGGCTCTAGCAGGGAAGATACTGCAAATTTGTGAATGTATTTGATGGTGATCACAACTTTTCCCAAAATATAGGAATACATCTGTCATAATAAAACACTTAAGAATTCATTTTGGCTCTCTGAAATATTTATTGCAACAGACCCAAACTTGCTCAAATTTTTTGCTTTGAATTTGCTCCCCCAGAAGCATAACTATTTGTTATTATTGCTGAGGAGAAAGAAAATGATGCAGAGATATCAATGGAAGGGACTTGTTTCCTTCGGTGCCTGGAGGAATGAAAGAAGATATGAGATAGTTATCTATGACCACCGTGCTTTTCTGCATGCTAGTGAAGAATGTTAACATTTTTGTCAAGTTCAGTTGATTAATGGATCCACACTTTTTGGTTGATAGAGGTTCTTAGAAATGTGCAGGTGTTTCTGTATGGGAAATTGTTTTGCTTTGGTGAAGGAAAGAGAGAGTTCAGAGAAAGTTTTTTGATCCCTGACAATGTGCCCAAAGGCACATGCAAGAAGACAGTACCCAACCCTATTCCTTCTTCATGGGAACATAAGACTAGAGTATCACTTATGGTTTCCAATGGGATGATCATAGTCTGGAAGTCATGTGGGTTTCCAAAGCTGCTGCATTCATTAGCTCAGATCCAGCTGGTTCATTTCTATGTCCTAAAGTTCAGAAGCCAGAGAGGATGCCTGCCTAAGCTATCCAGGGTTGGGGAAAATGAGGCTTAAACGCCTTTTAAAAATAAAACCCTGTTCCCAGTACTGGTTTAATGGCATACATGCACACTAATGTGGAAAAAACAATAGAAGAACAGAATTTTCATTCATTTTGCAAACAGTAAAACCTGCTAGTTTCCTTAGGATAGCTGCCTTTTAGCTCCTGTATTCATTCAGATTTGTTGATCTCAAGACACAGATCACGAAAGTATAGATCCAACTTTGTCATATGTTTTTTTTTATTTTTTAAAATATGTAAAGGGTGGGTAAGATGGCAGTCTGATTATCCTGATAATCTGTTCCCTTATATCCAGGGGAAGTTGAAATTGGGAAAGATGCTAGTAGTGGTCAAGGAAGAAAAGGGAAGAAAGGCAGTTTTTTTAGTGCCTGCTATGTGCTAGCCACTGTCCTCATAATCTCTGAACCCTTTAGTAAAATTAATGCTTATTTTACTGATGGAGAATTTATACTGGAAGAAGTTAAATAACTTGACCAAAGACTGATAGTTACCTACCAACAGAGAATTCAGATCCAGGGATATATAACTTTTTTCCCTTTATCAATACCACCTCCACTGAGCCCAGGAGTGATAAGCAGTTATGATACTGAACAGAACAAACAAATGAACACAGGCATGCAACTGAGTTCTTACATCTTGAGGCTTTTTTCCTCTTTCTCTTCCCTGTCTCTCTTTTCACCTTTTTTTATATTTGAAGTTTACCATTCCTGGTATAAATTCCAAAATGCACCCAAACTCTTGACTCTGTTCTCTCACAGAAGATGAAATGACTCTTTTTCCAGAGACATTAAGTTAGGGGTATGGCAATCAGGACGAGTGACAGATGATTTCTTAAGCTAAGAAGAATGGCAATATATCTTTGGTGTCGAATATACATATATTTGGGTGGGCAGGACTACTTACCAGCAACTCTTTTTTTGTTTATTTCTTTCCAGCTTTATTTATTGCAATATAATTGACACATAACATTGTATAAGTTTAAAGTGTACAATGTGATGATTATATTATCACAATAAGGTTAGTTTACACTTCCATCATCTCACAGAGTTAAAATTGTGTATGTGTAACTCTGTGAGATGGTACTTCCATTTTTAATATTTTTGAGGAAACTCCAAACTATTTTCCACAGTAGCTGTATAAATTTATACATTCGTACCAACGGTGCATGAGTTCTCTTTTCTACACATCCTCACCAACACTTGTTATCTCTTGATTTTTGAATAGTAGCCGTTCTAACAAGTGTGAGGTGATATCTCGTTGTGCTCTTGATTTGCATTTCCCTGATGATCAGTGATGCTGAATATCTTTTCATACGCCTGTTGGCCTTTTGTTTGTCTTCTTTGGGAAAATATCTATTTAGCTACGCTGCCCACTTCTAAGTTGGATTTTTTTTTGCTATTGACTTGTATGAGTTTCTTATATATTTTGAATATTACCCCCTTATCAGATATATGATTTGCAAATATTTCTCCCATAGTGTGCATTATTTTGTTGATTTTTTTTGTTTGCTCTGCAGAAGCTTTTTAGTTTGATGTACTCCCACTTGTTTATTTTTGCTTTTGTTGCTGTGCTTTTGGTGTCATATCCAAAAATCATTGCCAAGACCAATGTCCAGAAGTTTCTTCCCCATGTTTTCTTCTAGGAGTTTTATGCTTTCCAGTCTCATATTTAATCTTTAATTTATTTCAAGTTAATTTTTATGAGCAGTTTAAGATACATGTCCAGTTTCATTCTTTTGCATGTGAATATCCAGTTTTCCTAACACCATTTATTAAAGAACATATTTTCCCCAGTGGGCATTCTTGGCTCTCTTCTCAAATATTAGTTGACTGTATATGTGTGGGTTTACTTCTGGGCTTTCAATTCTATTCATGCCAGTGCCATACTGTTTTGATTACTATAGTTTTGTATTATAGTTTGAAATCAGAAAGTATGATACTTCCAGCTTTGTTCTTCTCTCTCAGGATTTCTTTTGCTATTTGGGATCTTTTGAATTGCTATACAAATTTTCAGAATGTTTTTTCTGTTTCTGTAAAAAAAAATGCCTTTGGAATCTCGATAGAGATTGCATGGCATCTATAGATGGCTATGGGTAGTGTGGACATTTTAATAATATTAGTTCTTCCAATTCATGAGCACAGGATATCTTTCCATTTATTTGGGTCTTCTTCAATTTCCTTCATCAGTGTCTTATAGTTTCCAGTGTATAGATCTTTCACCTTCTTAGTTAAATTGATTTTTAAATATTTTTTTGATACCATTATAAATGTAATTTTTTTCTTAAGTTTTCTTTCTGATACTTTGTTATTGTTGTTTAGAAATGCAACTGATTTTTGTATGTTGATTTTGTATCCTGCAACTTTACTGGATTACTTGATTAGTTCTATCAGTTTTTTTGGTGGAGTCTTTAGTAGTTTCTATATATAAGAAAATGTCATCTGCAACAGAGACAATTTTAGTTCTTCTGCTCTGATTTGGATGCCTTTCATTTCTTTTTCTTGTCTGCTTGCTCTGACTAGGATTTCCAGTGCTATGTTGACTAGAAGTGGTAAGAGTGGGTATCCTTGTCTTGTGCTTGATTTCAGAAAAAAAGCTTTCAACCTTTCATCATTGAGTATGATGTCAGCTGTGGGCTTGTCATGGGTGGCCTTTATTTTGTTGAAGTATGTTCTGTCTATACCCAACATGTTGACAGTTTGTATCATGAATGAATGTTGAATTTTGTCAAATGCTTTTTCTGTATCTATTAAGATGATCATATGATTTCTATCTTTCATTAATGCAATGTATCAAATTTATTGATTTGCACATATTGAACCATCTTTGCATCTTAGGGATGATGCAAATGATCATGGTGTATGATCATTTTCATGTGCTATCAAATTAGGTTTGCTAGTAGTTTGTTGAGAATTTTTGCATCTATAGTCATCAGAATTATTGTTCTGTAGGTTTCTTTTCTTGTAGTATCCTTATCTGGCTTTGGTATCAGGATAACGCTGACCTTGTACAATGAGTTTGAGCGTGTTCTCTCCTCTGCAATTTTTTGGAAGAGTTTGAGAGTGATTGGCATTAATTCTCCTTTAAATGTTTGGTAGAATTCACCAGTGAAACCATCTGGTCCTGTACTTTTCTTTGTTGGGAGGTTTTTGACAGCAGTTGAGCAGGGCTGCATATTTGGCTTCCTACCCAGGAGGGGCAATAGACCAGGCTCTACAGCCAATATGGCCCCTTGACCGAGGACCCAAATCAGGCAGAATTACTAATTGAGGTCTTGGCCAGTCGGAGCTACCTGCCTGGCTCTGCAGGTGGCCAGAGCTGCTGGCTGGGGTCTCTGAATGGGTTCTGCTGCTAGCATGAATAATGTTCACCTAGATCTGAGTGCTAGTTGCTGTAATCCCTACCCCTTTGTCTCCATCACTATCTGATCCCCAGCGATAGAGACCTGCAGAGGTCCCCAGTGATCCCTATGATTCAAGAATTGAGTGGACCTCACAGGAAGTGTCTTGCAATGCTGGGTGAACTGGATGTCCACTTAGAGCTCTCTTTTTCCTCATTAGAGAAACCATAGGACCAAGGGGCCCCCTTAGTGCAGTGTTGAGCTGGCCTGGAGGAAGGACAATGTTGTCAGAATGTAGCCACTCTCGTAATCCTTCTGATGTTGTCCTCTCTTTCTCTCTGTAGTCCAGGGAGTGCTTCAGCCTCATCCCTGGGTTCCAGGATTTTCACAGTGGTGTCTTGTCCATGGATAGTTCCTAGTTGGTCTTCTCATATAGGGGACTAAAGTCAGAAAAAGCCTTTGTCACCATCTTTTTTTTTTTTTAAAGTTTATGCTTTCTTTTTTATTTTTAATTTTATTTTTGGCTGCATATGGTATTTGTTTTTCTCTTTTTGGCTGCGTTTGGTCTTCGTTGCTGCTCTCAGGCTTTCTTTAGTTGCAGTGAGCGGGGGCCACTCTTCGTTGCCGTGCATGGGCTTCTCATTGCGGTGGCCTCTCTTGTTGCGGAGCATGGGCTCCAGGCATGCAGTCTCAGCAGTTGTGGCTTGCAGGCTCCAGAGTGCAGGCTCAGCAGCCATGGTGCATGGGCTTCGTTGCTCCACGGCATGTGGGACCTTCCCGGACCAGGGCTCGAACTCATGTCTCCTGCACTGGCAGGCGGATTCTTAACCACTGCGCCACCAGGGAAGCCCTTTGTCACCATCTTGATGACAGCACTCTGTTAAGAGTCTCTGCAGCCAGGATGTCCAGGAACCTCACCAGAAATTCATTTTTAGAATGAAGTTGCATCCTATCGTATCTAACCCCAAATATTAAGATGTTCATCCTGACATGTTTGACAGGTGGGCAATTCTATATGCCAATAATAACAATGAGTTATTTAAGGACACAAGTGGAAGAGCCAAAGATTCAAACTGACATCTGCCTTATTCCACAGATCATGCTCCTAACATAGTTTGCCATATTAACGATGAACCTGGTTTTAACCACTTATAACACATCACACACACACACACACACACACACACACACACTTATTCACATGTATTCACACACACACATATGCACATGCATATTTTCCTTCTGAAAAACATCAAGAAGCAGTTTCCTTTTCTTTGTTTTTTCCTGAGGATATCTGTAGATCTGTGCTATCCAATAGAGTAGTTATAAGCCACATGTGGCTATTTAAATGTAAAATAATTAAAATTGAATAAAATTTAAAATACAGTTCCTCAGTCACACTAGCCATATTTCAAGTGTTCAATAGCCACAAGTGGATAGTGGCTCCTACATTGGACAGCACAGATATAGAACGTTCCCGTTACTGCAGGAATTTATATTGGACAGTGCTGCTTTGATCTTTTTATTTGACATTCTCTGTAAAGAGAACCATTAGTAACAGGTCATGGAATATACGCTCGTCAGATACCACTGTTTAAATGCAATACCTTTCTCCATAAGGATGCTCTTACTTTAGCTGAAAAAATTTTGAATTCATTCACACGCATATTCAGTCACTTAACATTGTTTTTCTGTATCTGCTATTTACTTGGCATTGTGAAGAATCAATTGAATACAAACATAGTTCCTTTCCTACAAGTAGCTCAGAAGTTAACGCTGCAAGCAAACATAAAAATAATGTAATTTCTGTGTAGTCTGGAGCATGCTGTCACAGAAGTAAGCAGTGTAGCTGCAGGACAACAGAGAAACTGTGACACTGTCACCGATGTTGGAGTCACTAGGGCTTGCCCTCTGTTCTTTGAACAATCCAACAGAACTGCCCTGAACAAATAACTCGATGGGAATTGCACAGAAATCCCTTGCCAGTCCATGATTTAGCTGCTTTCCTCAGACTTGATTCTTTTCATTGCTGCGGAAAATGGCACCAGGCAGCTGCATTAAACACTGGCGAGCTCTATCACCAAAGCAGGTGGGCATTTCTCCTCTTCCTATTACTACTCTTTTACAACAGAAGACAACGTCTTCAAATCACCCTGAGATACAGAAAGCCAAGTACAAACAGACTTAGATCAGATGGACCTCCCACTTGGCCCCAATAAATCATTTGAAATTAAGAGCACTTCAATTTGGAGCCAAGCAACATGGGAATGCTAGAGGGCAAATGCCAGGCTACATGGCAGGATGTAAGAGCTGGCCCACAGGCAAGGTGGAGGCCTCACACTGCTCTGCATTAAGATGCCACTTTTATTATAAAGGAGAGTGAGCAATCTTTATCCAGCGTCTGTGTGTGTCGGATTGTGGCTTTAAATAAATAATTCCTATAGCTCAATGTTTCACTCTCCCTTGTCTAGTTAGAGTTGCAAAGGGGAAAATAAAACGGCAAAGTTGTACCATTGGATTACCCCAAGGAATGATCTTAACATTTGACTTGCAAACTCTGATTAATACTGCATAGGTAATGCTTTTTATGGAAGGCAGGGATAGCAACCCACATGTTGTTTGGGGAAAGTGGAAGCCAATTACACATAAAAGGAATCTGAAGAGTTCCTCCTTGGGGTCAAAGAGACACAGTGGATATCTGAGGATTCTGCAATTCTTCTCTTGAAAAAAGGGAGCCCTGAGCAGCAAGGAGAAGAGAGTTATCCTGCTGTTTAGGGAGGGTGCTCAGGTGGGAGTGTTTCCTCCAAAAGACCATAGAGTCTGCCTCACATTTTAGTTGCCACCAGTTCTGCAGCTCATTTGCATATAAAGCATCTGGAATAAGAAAAACTAATTTGAATTTTCTTTTATAAAATGTTAGCAGGATTAACGGATCAGGTAGCTGGTTCCCTTACAAGATTCACTGGAGGGAAGTCAAAGAATGAGATAAATCATTAGGCCAGTCCCACACTGGCAACTGTTCCTATGTAAACTCAGTCTCTAAAAAAGGTATATTGATCTGGTAGCTTCCTCTCTGCCCCTCTGGACTTCAGAGTGATCTAGAGCACAGAATTCTTTAACTGTAAACACACCTGTGACACTCTTATCTTGCCCCAACTTCTTAGGTCCTCTGATCTTCGGCCTCACAGCAGCCCTCTGGGGGCCCCCCTGAGGTGTCCTACTTTAAACACCTGGGTAGGTCATCACTACAGTTTTCATCAGGGACCTATTTTCTGGGTTGTTTCTTTCCCATCCCTTGTGTTTTTGGTGAAGACAACATCTGGCACCATTCGTGTGTCTAAAAGAGAAGTCGTTTTTAAGTTTACCTTGTAAAATTCATAACAAAACACAGGTTTACAGATGGCAGGAATCTTAAGACATTGCAGTTAATTCTAACTCCTTCATGTAATAGACAAAAAAAAAAGCAACCCAAAACCCAAAGAGGCAGAGACTTCTACAGGGTCATAGAACTGGTTAATGACTGAGTCAAGCTTAGAACTCAAGACTTCTTATTTCTAGTTTATGGTTCTGTCTATTATAGTTCCATTTTATTCAAAAATTTTAAACAGATAGTTATTGAGAAACACCTGTGAGAAAGACTCGCATCCTCACTCTGGGGAAATAGAAGGATGATCAATGCATAATCCTGTCCCCAAGGGTTTACGGTTGAATAGAATGATAAAACTATGAACACAAATAAAAGCCAGAGAAGTGGCCTAAGAAAGGGAGATAAAAATACCTCAATAGAAGTTCAGAAGAAGGAGAAAGTGGAGAGGGTTTTAAGGCTCTAGAGGATTTGAAAACAGGAAGGTAAATGCTCATTATCATATTGGGTAAGTTTTGATGTTGTTTCAACTCGTGAGACCAGGCCTTCCACCTTCTTTTTTTTTCCGAAGATGTTGGGGGTAGGAGTTTATTAATTAATTAATTTATTTTTGGCTGTGTTGGGTCTTCGTTTCTGTGCGAGGGCTTTCTCTAGGTGCGGCGAGCGGGGCCCACTCTTCATCGTGGTGCACGGGCCTCTCACTATCGCGGCCTCTCTTGTTGTGGAGCACAAGCTCCAGACGCACAGGCTCAGTAGTTGTGGCTCACGAGCCTAATTGCTCAGCGGCATGTGAGATCCTCCCAGACCAGGGCTTGAACCCGTGTCCCCTGCATTAGCAGGCAGATTCTCAACCACTGCGCCACCAGGAAAGCCCAGGCCTTCCACCTTTTAAATTAATCCATTGGCCCCCTCCTGCTGGTAGGGGACAATGTTCCTTTTGAGGAGGCCATGGTCTGCAAGTGTACCGAGGAATGAGGAGTGATGTAGGTACAGCCTAGTGATGCCTGCCCTTCCTCCTGTCTCCTTCCTTTTGTTTTGCTTCCTGTACCTTCAAGATCATTTCCCTGGGCCTGCTAAAAATGTAAAGTGTTTTGCAGAAGATCCCTTGATTTAGTTGTTTGCTGAGGCTTTTTATCATGAATGGCTGCTGCGGTTTATTAAATGATTTTCTCCTGCATCTATTGAGATGATCTGATCAAAAGGTTTTACTTTTTTTAGTTTGTTAATATGCTGAATTACAGTGATTAATTTTTGAATGTCAAGCCAACTGTGAATAGGTTCTCCACAGACATTTACCCTGTTATTTTCCTTCTTTTCACCTTTCCTCCCTCTCTTTTTTCCTTCTTTCTTCCCTTCCTTTTATCTCTTCCTCTTCCTCCTCTTCCTGGGTTTTTTTTTTTAAGACTATTTCTCAGGCCATTTGTTTTCATCTTCCTCTTGCTTAATATGGAAAGTTCTCTTAAGATTTCATTGTTTTATGCACTGTGGGTACATTTTCCTTGACACGTATTGCTTGATCCAAAGTCTGTTTCTTTTACTATGCAAGGTACAGTTCAAGGACGGTGCATAATATCCTTTTGTCATCTCTGTGGCCCTACAGTGCAGAGAAAGACAGAGACAGAGAGAATGTGTATATGTGTGTGTCTGTGTGTGTGTGTCTGTGCTCATGGGAAGACTATGACTCAACAGGGCTGTCTTCTCCTTTTACAAGATGACCTCTGCTTTCTCTCCAGACATGTTGTTCTCCATCTCGTACTAGGGTTCACTTCCCTATTCAGGAATGTACTTCCTTTTTAAGAGAAATATCACTAAGCTTTAACTCTTTCTCTTGTCTTAGCATGGAGGCTTTAAAAATGATGAATCAGATTTTCACATTAGTTTGGTAGGAGGAGTTTCTACTCACAGGGATTTCTCTTGGTTCCCTGAACTCTACTCACTTTTTTTTTTTTTTTTTTTTTTTTTTGCGGTACGCGGGCCTTTCACTGCTGTGGCCTCTCCCGTTGAGGAGCACAGGCTCCGGACGCGCAGGCTCAGCGGCCACAGCTCACGGGCCCAGCCGCTCCGCGGCAGGTGGGATCTTCCCGGACCGGGGTACGAACCTGCGTCCCCTGCATCGGCAGGCGGACTCTCAACCACTGCGCCACCAGGGAAGCCCCTCTACTCACTTTTTATTGAACTTTTCTTCAAATCGGGGTGAGTGTGAGTTTGGAGGGAAAATGTTAGGACATTTTTTCAATCATTAAAAAAAAAATTCATCCTCTTCCATTCATAGAAATTGTTTACAAAATTGTGAGATGGAGTGTTGGAACGCAGATGGTTAGGAGATGTGTCAGACAAGATCAGACTACCACATTCTCTTTCTCTCCTGCCATTGTTTGATGTTTACCCCCTTCCTTGTTTTGTGATTTGAGTCTTTTGGCTTATTTGTTTTAAACCAAATGTTAAATGATTCCACCATGTATTTGGAGCAGTGAATTCTACGATTGGGCTTCACTCTGACTTCTTTATACATCATAGAACTTTCTGTTATTTTTGAAGGTAGAAAGCAGAAATACATGCATTTTTTTACAGGTTCCTATCCTTAAACAATTCAAAATAATACATGCACACTGCATGCCTAGAAGGTCTTATAATAAAAAGGTTCTTCTATTCCACAGTCCAAAAGGTACAATTTTAACAATTTCTATGTTTATTTGTTGATTTCCTTCATACCCTTAAATAATAGGACTTTACTTCATTTTTTTTCATTTGTTGAATTTAGATGTTATTTATTGATTCTCCACTCCAAATAAGCCACTGAAAAGAAAATGATCCTCATGTCAAAATCTATCGGCATCTTGTCTTAGATTGGATTCCTTAGGAAACAATTCTGAGAAAGAAGTTTATATGTAGGAAATTTATTGCAGAGCACTCTTGGAAGGGACGCGTGTAAGACAATCAGGATGCAGCAGAGAGAAAGGTTCAACTGTGAAGCAGAACCTCAGCTCTGAAGCTGGAATGGCCCTTTAGAATTGTCCTCAGTTGGGCTTCCCTGGTGGCGCAGTGGTTGAGAGTCCGCCTGCCGATGCAGGGGACACGGGTTCGTGCCTCGGTCCGGGAAGATCCCACATGCCGCGGAGCGGCTGGGCCCGTGAGCCATGGCCGCTGAGCCTGTGTGTCCGGAGCCTGTGCTCCGCAACGCGAGAGGCCACAGCAGTGAAAGGCCCGCATACCGCAAAAAAAAAAAAAAAAAAAAAAAAAAAAAGAATTGTCCTCAGTTGAATGAAGCAAGGGAGTTGGACAATTATACATCCTCATAGACCCAACATTGGCTGTGGGCTACCTTTGAAGCAGGGGCTTAATTTTGGCTGAAGCAGCTCCATTTGGCAGATGATGATTCTTAAGAGTGGGACTCACTTGTGAGCCATCAGCAGGTAAGTCTCTTAGTTGTTGGTCACAAAGAGGGATCTGGGTAGCACACCACAGCATCTACTACACTTCTTTTCTTAAAACACCATTCAGTGATATTTAGACTATGAGCTTCTTGTACATATTATTTGATTCTCTTGTAGTTTCTAATTAACTTAGTTTTTCTTGGTGATAAAGCAAACAGGCGTACTCTAGTCTGAGATGAGCAAAACACATTTCTACTGTTGAAAAACCACTTATGAAGAAGAAACCCAAGCATCACTGCTATCCAGTATCCAGCATCATTTCCTTCCTCAGCCAATTTTCATGAGAAAGGATCACTCATAGTTCAGTTTGAAAAGTAATGAGGTTATCCCCAAACTGACTCCCATCAATAAATTTTTCATCCAAAGAAGAAGGGACATTAAGTTCACACCACCATACATAGTTCATTTTTTAAGTTGTTAAGCATAGATTGGTATATTTTAACATGATTTAGACATCACAAAATCTTTTCCAGTTGTATTAGAAAGGCAATTATTCCTATATTATGGACGAGGAAAATGAGAAACGTGGAGATTAAGAGTTAGAAATTTTTAAAAAGTAATCATTTCAGCACAAACTAAAATGGTTAAAAACAAAACTGCACCCAAGATCTAGCAGCCCTACTATGTGTTATGGCCTCTCTTCTTTATGTGTGTATTGGGATTTTGAAAACAATTAATTAAAGAAACTCAAATGTCCTATTAGTGAAAGGGTTAGTAGTTGTGAGGGCTGATGTGTATGCTTTTAGCAGAAGTAATTGGCCAAATAAATATATATTTTTTTCTATTTCCAGATTGGCCAAACAGCTAATTCTTTTCACAATATTGCTCTGTTTGCCTGGAATTCTCTATCTCCTGACCTAATCTGCTTCTTTTCAGCTTTTAAAAAACATTGTCTTCTCTACTTGTGTGCTGTCACAGTGAATCTTAAAGAGTAAAGGTTAAATTGGAAGAAAATATACATGAGCCATGTATCTATATACCCCTATCTTTATCTTTGAAAAACATCTGGCTGAATACACATCAAATTATTTGCATTTTCTATCTTTTGAGCATGGAATTATGGGACACTTCCATTTTCTATTTTATACTTGTTGTATGTTAATTTTTGTGCATATTTTCTTGATGTATGATTATTGAGGTGTTTTAATTATTTTCCCTGAACTATGAAGGAAAATTATGGGGCAGGTAGATTTACTTTTGTACTTTGTTAGAGAGTGTAAGAGATAAATGGTGACTGTCTTTCATTATTAAATGAAACACAAAAGCATTTTTCCAACTATCAATGGGTATTCAAAAATATTTCTTGGTCATGTGACTACTCACATTTAAATTTCTGTAAATTTTTCTTCATTTGTATTATTCTCTTTCAAATAATAAAAATATTTCAAATGAATTGTGAAAATAGCTTTGTGGATATAGATTTTTATCCCACTTGGCTTTGGCTATTTTTCCTAATTCCTGAGAAAAGTTTTGAGTTTGAACCCTAGCTTCTCCCATGAGGATATGGTTATCAACAGATTTTGGAGAGAGAAAAAGAATGATATTTAAAAGGAAAATATGCTGGATTCTACAATCAGACCTGGGCATTATCTCCCACCTGCCCAAGGATAAGATGGCCTTTCATACTATTTATAATATTTTACTTTCCTCTACCTACCAAGAGGGGGCAAAACATATGACTCGGATCATTAAGTCTCTGGAGACTTGGTTACTGAAGGGCAAAGGCCTGAAATTGGATGACCTTTTACTTTAAGGCAAATCTTATATTCTTGGGACTCTTCTTTTATAAAGGAAAACAATAAGAATCTATAATTAAAATTTATCATTCCTAACTAAGCATTACAGCCATAGAAAATAGCTAACTATTCACTGTGGGTGATATTGTAGAAATCAGATTTACTGATTAACAAATAAACTGACAAAATATTTCCAGAAGGTTTTCTCATAAACCTATTAAGAATTCATTTAGCCTCGGAAACCCCTCCAGATCTGCAAGTTACTCTGAGGCCTCTAATATAATCCTTTCAAACACATTCTTAAAATCCTTCAGCATGCATTGGTAGTTATCAAATATATTTAAATATTTGGCAAGAAAATTAAAATATGAAAACTAATATAGCAATTGCCCCAAACACACAGTTTTCCAAAGAGATTTTGATGATTCAGAAAGAAATCTATGAAGACTTTTTGGTATTTAAACGATAGGCATGCATTCTGACAGTGCTTTTTATAAAAATAAACGTGTCCAAGAATATAATAAAAATAATCTGTATAAACTATCTATACTTTATCTGAAAGACAGGGGACAGGAAGAGCAAAGTTACCTGCAGGGCCATCTTCTATTAAGTAAGTTTGATATATAAAATTCACATTCATAAGTGAAGCATTTTATAGGGTATTTAATCAATTTACAAAAAAAAAAAAAACTCACCAAAGAATATTTTTTTAAATAACTGTACTCTGTTAGTGCGTTGAAAATATGATTCAATTTAAGAAAATAATTTTTAAGTTTAACTTTTTAGGAATGCAAATATTACATGAAATTAAACCTACATGATTATTTTAAATGTTAATTTTCAAGCTGGCCACACTTACATGTATGTATATATGTATAGAGGTGTGGCAGTGGCAGTATTTGTTTTATAATTCACTGGAGAAAGTAAACTTTGGGATCTTTAACAAATTCACGTGGCTATACTACACGTGCTTATTTATGGCTGCAGAACAAATAATTTCCTACCCTTTTTCTTTTTAAAAATTAAAAAAAAATAATCACAGCAATGCCATTTGAATATAAGTAAAAAATGTAACCAATACACATGGAGTTATATGTCACCCTTAACTGTCACCTCTGTTCCTATGCTTTCCCTAAGGATGCCAAAGAATTTTTTTGTTCATTAGATCAGTTTGGCATAGGAGTTTCTCCTATGAATGTACACCCAATAATATATAGTTGTATATAGTTTTATTTTGCATGAATTTTTTAAAAATGGTACAATACCATATTTGTTCTTCTGCAGTGCTTTTGTCACTCAACAATATGTCCTGATAATCCTTTCATATCGTTTACATAAATTGACCATATTCAGTCCAAATTACACATAAGACCCCATCGTATAGCTCTATTTTTTCCTTCTCATTCTGATGAGAATTTTCTCCCTAAATGTTCTTGTTGTCACAACAGTGCTGAAGTAGTCATCACCGCATTGGCCTCTTTATGCACACATACACGTGTTTCCCAGGGTAGATCATGAGAAGTGGAATTCCTGGGTTAAAGGCAATTCATTCATTTATTTAATTTTAAAGGATTCAGAAAGACCCCTTCAAAGTCGCTGTGTGAATTGATTTTTCATCAGTAGTATTACAAATACCGAGTTCCTCACATTTTACTACCTCTTCATATTATTGTTTTGCAATTTTTATCAGTCTCATTGTATTCTTTAGCATTTCCCCGGTTAATGGTGCTAACCGTCTCCTAAGTGTTTGTCATGAATGGTCTGTTCACATTCTTTACCCGTTTGTTTTTGTTTTTTGCGGTTGGGTTGATTGTCTTTTTATTAGTAATTTTTAGAAGTTTAAAATATACATTCTGGTTTTTAGTCTATTCTGGTTTTTAGTCCTTTTCAGTTAAAAACAATGAAAACACATTGTCCCCAGTGTGTATTGTAAATTTTTTTAGTTTTCGTTTTTTGTATCATTTGTCTTACTGACATTTTCTTTAAATGTAGAATATAGCAGAATTTTCCATAATGGCATTTTCAATTTATGTCTTGTTTAAGAATACATAACTTGTTCTAAGATTCTAAACACATTTTGCTGCAGTTCCTCTGAATAGATTTATACATATTTTTTTGTAAATTTAGACCTTTAATCTATTTGGGATTTTGTTTTATTTTTGTGAATGGTAAGAAGTAGGTATCTAAGATTATTTTATATTCTATAAATATTTTAAAATTTTTAAAAGAATAGTTATTTGTCATCACACCATGTTTTTCACTGCATGCAAAATATATACTATTCTCACATATATATAGGTCTGTGTCTGGGATTTCTATTACTTTTCACTGATCAGAGTTTTTATGCATCAATACTACTCTCTTTAATTGGGGAACTTTATAATATAGCACAATATTTGGAAAAAAAAGGAGCTGTCAATATTTCCCATTTTCCAAGAGATCTTGGTTATACTTGTATTCATTCTCTTTCATATGGATTTACAATTAGATTCTCAAGTTGCAGGAAAACCATAATAGAACTTTGATGAGAGGAGATTAAATTTATGATTATGTTGAGGATAATTGACATTTTTCAGTGTTGAGTCTTCTCATTAACCTGAATATCCCTTTTTCATTGGGGGTAGTCTTTTAAGAAGTTCTAGATTTATTTTTGTTATTTGCATGTACCTATACTATTCAGATTTTCCTTACCATCTTGAGCCAATTTTGGATATTTGCTTTTCATATTATAACATTCACTTCATCTAGGTTTTGAAGTTTATTTGCATAGCATTCATCTCTATATCCACAGGTATGTGCCTTAACATGGTTGCCCTGTACAAGCACCATTCCTTTTGAACCAGACACTCCAAAAATGGGTTTCTTTTACTGGGCTCTTCAGAGAACAAACTTTTCATTTTATTGGTTAATACTTATGATTTATTTTTTGTTGTTGTTTTTCTATTTCTCTACTTTCTGTATCTGTCTTTTATCTTTAGTTCTACTTTTTGGAATTTTTGTTGATGTTTTTCTAGTTGTAGAAAAATATGGTATTTTAGCTCATTTATATTCATACTTTCTCTACTTCCAGTACATGCTCTTGAAGTTATAAATTTGCCCTAGGCATTTTTCTGGTACCATACCACTGGCTGATATGTAAAATGTGCAATGGCATTTATTTATCATTTCCTTTTCTCTGTAACTCTGGGTTTTGTATATGTAGTTTAAAATTTGCATAAAAATTACAAAAATAGTGCAAATAACTGCATAATACTTCTTGTCCAGATTTGCCAGTTGTTAACACTTTGCCTCATTTCCTTTATTGCTCACTATCTGTAGGTATTCATAGATAAGCATATGTATGAATCTTTGCATATATACATAGATGTACATTTATATATGTCTCCGTATGCATATATTGTATATATTTTTTAAAGAATTTGAGAGTAAAGTACAGACATCCTATCCCTGCAGTCCTAAGTAATTCTTATATAATCACAATTGAATTTTCAAACTTTGAAATATAACATTGATTTAATTTTATTATCTACTTTTAAGACCATATTCAATTACACTAATTGTCCAAATATTCTTTTTTTTTTCTGGTCCAGGATGTAAACCAGGATTACTCATTTCATTCAGTTGTTATGTTTCTCAAAATTCCTTTAATCTGGAAAATTTTCTCAGCCTTTCTTTGTCGTCATGGCCTTGACATTTTTGAAGAGTAAAGATCTGTAAATGAAGCTGTCGTTAGTCGGCTTGTCTCTCACGGAGATATGGATTAACAATTTTGAAACTACTTCATAAGCTTGAGGAAATGAATGAATATATTGTGGTTAAAGGGGGCCAGGTTTCTCATTGACAGAGAAGTCATTAAATATGAGGCAGAAGACGAGAGTGAATCCTAGCCTCTGGAAGGGCCTAGAAGCCATGGAAGTCGTAGGGCAGTGAGCGTGCCTAGTGCTGGGTTTTTAAATAGAATTCCTCGTGGAAGGAACCAGGGCTCTTGGGGAAGTGGGTCATTCCAGAACTGGGGCAGGAAAAGCACGAAGTGAGCGTGGAATATCTTGGGCGAGAAAATAGTGCTCAAAAAATGATGGAGTCATGTCAAAAAGACACAGAAGCTACTTTGAAGGTTTCCCACTGGCCAAATTTAGAACAATTTTGAGGTCAAAATAATGAGTATAATAAATTATATTCTACGGAATAAAACAAGAATTCAGAAGTTAATACAGATATAAATAGATAGATGTTAGATGGAAGGAAGGAAAGTAGGTAACTCTTCCTTACAATGAAATACCATTTATCGCTATGTTGTTTATACTTTGAATTTTATTTTTTCTTTAATTGAAGAGTTCTTAGAAGTTGTCATTTTCAATGTCCAGTTGAATAGCTTTGGATGGTGAGGTATGGGTGTGGTGACCATGATGGGAGTGGCTTGCTTATTGCAATTAATTTTTGATTTTATTAAATTACAGTCAATGGATGTGGTCCAAAGGATTTTTGCTTTTTTGAATATGTGGATATATCATATGTAGCAAAATGTATAATCAACTTTTGTGACCCTTCTCTCCATGTTAAATACAATTCTGTCATTTAAGTATGTATTCTCTCATTTAAGTATGTATTCTTTCAGTTAAGCTATAAAATTATATGCAACAGCACATATAACTCTCTATATACATATAACTATACATAAAACCAAAAAGAGAACTTATTTGTATCACAATAGAAGAAGTCCAGGGCAAGTAGTCCACAATTATGCAGTAATGTCACAATTTCATTAAAGTCCCAGGCTCCATCAATCATTCCGTTATTCCATTTTCATCAGGTCCCTTTCTTCCTGATGGCTACCTCTGTTCCCAAGATAGTTCATTTTTCCACTTCCAGCCTCATATCATTCCCCATGCAAGAGGAGGAAAGAATGGCACTTTGGCACTTCTATCAGAAAGGCTGAATACACTAAGTAATTCTGAGTAGCTGTCTGCATGTATCTCATTGGTCAGCACCACGGTGAGTGGCCACCCTACTCATGGGTGTGGCGCTTAGGAGAGCTTAGGAGTGAGATCTCAGAGGCAGAGATTCTTTGGGCAGTTGGCATACAGTGGATGTCACTTGCAGCTTTGGGCTGGATGAAATGAACTCTCCCAAGGACAGTATGCAGAGAACAAATGATTTGGGCCTAGGATCAACACCAGTGAAGAAAGATGAGCAGAGGAAAAGGAGACTGCAAAGGAAATGGATGAGCCAGCCAAGGAGACTGGGGAAAAAATAGACTTAGGAATCCTGGAAGCCAAAGGAAGAGAGTATTTCAAGAAGGACTAGGAATAAATGATAAGAATTGCAGAAAGATAAGGATGGAATCATATTTTTGTCCTGGTGTCCATAAATATGGGATTTTTCACCTTCCCTTATGTTTTTCCTGCATGCCAAGGCACAAACAAGAAGGCATCCCTCCCCATGCTAACGTGCTCCCTGACACATGACAGGTCAGCACCAAATTTAGATATTGTTAGACCTCATTCTCTTCTTTTTCATAATTTCCTCAGGAAACATAAAGAAAAAGTCATAATAGAATTTTTGAAAAGGAAGTCCAAGTTCATTTTCCAGAACGAACATTCTGTGAGCCACTTTTTCAGAATGATCACTTTTGTGGATATGTCTAAACAGCAGCCCTTTGGGGCCATGCAGAGGGCACCATTCCTTTGCTATATTTTGTTCTCTTCTTATCACACTCAGCTCAACAAAAACAACGGCGGGGGAGAGAAAAGGAGGGGGGTGAAAAAAACCCTTATCTGCACAGTTGTGATGAATAGACTTGATTGGGCTCTCACACAGCAGGCAGGTGATGGCCATTGCCTGTCTATTTCAGGACTAAACTTTAGACTGGCCACAGGTGTTTTTCCTTTTTTGGCTCTGAGGCCCTGCCATCATTAAGTTTGCCTGAAGCAGCAGACAGCTTCTGGGAGACCAAAAGATGGGGGAGGCTGGGTGCAGAGACAATCCAGCTGACATTTTAAGCAGGAAATGCAACCATCTGAATGTAAAGAAGATAAACCCTGTCTCTACCCAGACTGTTCAGTCAGGGGAAATCGAGGTAAAACAAAACACAATTCAGAAAAGGGGGATACTAGAGCATGTGGTTTTGAAATCACCCTTGATCTTGCCGTTTTATTCCTAGAGTCCCTTCTCCTTCCCTAGAAATATTGAAAGAGAGGAGCACGATGCTTTAAGATACTACTGGAAATTCACAATGTGGTGGAAATGTTTTTTTCTTTATTATATATATATATATATATATATATATATATTTTTTTTTTTTTTTTTTTTTTTTTTTTTTTTTTTTTTGCGGTACCCGGGCCTCTCACTGTTGTGGCCTCTCCCGTTGCAGAGCACAGGCTCCGGACACGCAAGCTCAGCGGCCATGGCTCATGGGCCCAGCCGCTCGAAATTCACAATGTGGTGGAAATGTTTTTTTCTTTGTTATATTTAATAATTATCTTCCAATATGTACTCAACCTAACAACACAAAACAAACACAAAGTGAGCATTGTGGGGTTTCTCATTAGAATAGGTAGCCTCTACTACTGATTATTGTAAATATCCTGGAAGTATGATTTCTAGGATGCTGGAGAACACATCTTGCCTCGTCTTCTCAGCTCTTACCCCCAGAAACTTCTCATCTGTCAATTGGTGTTCTAATTCCCTAACAGAAGCCAAACGTTTCAAATTTGAGTTCAGGTTTGACATACAAGGTAATAGGAAAGTGACTGCATTATCTTAAATTTATACTAGAATATACATGAATGACAAGGTAGCCTGAAATCAGGTTTTGATAATAGATCACCTCTAGAATTAGAAAAGACAAGATGATATCACAGAAGTGACAATTGCAAAGGCAAATATCACTAAGAATTTTACATGAGTCTGGACTTTCTTTATCGTGATGAGTTTGTAAACTTCACCCTCGAGGATATATGAGTAAATATATGCAAAATGCACATTGCATTTCTGAATATGAAGATTTTTAAACCAGAAGAGGAAAAATTATGTGAAATATTTAAAATGAATACCATTGCTTATATAATTCCTCAATATAGCTTAAAAGTACAGATTCAGAGACTTTTTAAAATATAGGGATCATAGTGAAAGTAGTTTTGTTTGCTTATTTTTGTTTTTGCTTTTCGAAACAAAAAGTAGATGGATTCTTTTCTAGTTGTTAAAAGCCAATTTCTGGGGCACACAGAATCATGATTCTTGAAGATGATAGAATCTTTTATTTAAGATGACCTTAAAATTTTATGAGCGCCCAATCATTTATTTTGTGATTGAAATGTGTTTTTAAGAAAATCAGAAAACATTATCCACAGTGATATTCCTGTACTTTTAGGGAAGAAAATTATGCCCTAAAACATTAGAACAAATACTTTTCAGAGATCAGCCCAGCAAATTGTCAGTATTGCCAAAGTTAGAGCTGAGAGATTTGTCTTCTGGGTCCCTGTTCTAATCTGCTGGATGGTCTTCTTTTTTAGTTATCACATGAAACCATTCATGTAGCTCCAGAGAAAGGATAATATTTTTTATCAAGTGAGCCAGGGACTTTCTGGCAACCATTTTCTAAATTACCACCAAGGCTCTGTTACTGCAAGGTCATCCATCTCCACGCCATCCCAATGGCGAATTGATTTCAAATCACATACATATTGCTCTTACAGAAGCAATAGGTCTAGCTGACATGACATGTTACAATAGGAGTAGGTGATGTTTATATGACTGTGTGTATTTGCATGTGTTGTTTCATTTACAGGGTCAATGCTCCCAGGGGGAGCTCATAAATGTAGATTGTTTCCTCTACTCAGATGCTGCTGAAGGACCTCCACATTTGGAACCTGGGATGGGTTTTCTCAAGCTGGAATCACTTAAGGATGCTCAAGGGGAAACCTGGATGCTGATTGACTGTGGTGAACAGTATTGGACTTGCATGTAAAATCATTGCTTGGAGGAGCTAATGATGATAAACAGTCATTGACTTTGAGTTTCATCCCAGAATATGTGTGCTGGGCTAATGGATAGTGGAAAAGGATTAGACAGTTCAAGTATGCATTCCAATAGGCACACACACAGGCTCAGCCTATTAGGAAACAATGTCCTGTTACAGTGTGTCACTCTGATACTTTCAAGGGTGGACAAGACAGGCATATTTTTTGGAGTTTTCAATACTCATATTTATGAATTATAGAAGTATACAATTCAGTCCCTTTGAATGGATTAAGAATAAAACTAAAATGAAACAAATCATGGTTATAAATTAGTTGTCTGTTTTTAAACATACTAACAGGGATACAAAAGAAATGTCTCCTCCAAAACATACAAGCAACTTATGCAGCTCAATATCAAAAAACCAAACAACCCAATTCAAAAATGGGCAGGAGACCTAAATAGACATTTCTCCAAAGAAGATATACAGATTGCCAACAAACACATGAAAGAATGCTCAACATCATTAATCATTAGAGAAATGCAAATCAAAACTACAATGAGATATCATCTCACACCGGTCAGTATGGCCATCATCAAAAAATCTACAAACAATAAATGCTGGAGAGGGTGTGGAGAAAAGGGAACCTTCTTGCACTGTTGGTGGGAATGTAAATTGATACAGCCACTATGGAGAACAGTATGGAGGTTCCTTAAAAAACTAAAACTGGAGCTACCATATGACCCAGCAATCCCACTATTGGGCATATACCCTGAGAAAACCATAATTCAAAAAGAGTCATGTACCAAAATGTTCATTACAGCTCTATTTACAATAGCCAGGATATGGAAGCAACCTAAGTGTCCATCAACAGATGAATGGATAAAGAAGATGTGGCATATATATGCAATGGAATATTACTCAGCCATAAAAATGAACAAAACTGAGTTATTTGTAGTGAAGTGGATGGACCTAGAGACTGTCATATGGAATGAAGTAAGTCAGAAAGAGAAAAACAAATACCGTATGCTAACACATATATATGGAATCTAAAAAAAAAAAGAAAGAAAGAAAGAAAATGGTCAGAAGAACCTAGAGGCAAGACGGGAATAAAGATGCAGATCTACTAGAGAATGGACTTGAGGACACGGGGAGGGGGAAGGGTAAGCTGTGACAAAATGACAGAGTGGCATGGACATATATACCCTACCAAACGTGAAATAGATAGCTAGTGGGAAGCAGCTGCATAGCACAGGGAGATCAGCTCGGTGCTTTGTGACCACCTAGAGCAGTGGGATAGGGAGGGTGGGAGGGAGATGCAAGAGGGAGAGGATATGGGGATATATGTATACATAAGCTGATTCACTTTGTGATACAGCAGAAACTGACACACCATTGTAAAGCAATTATACTCTAATGAAGATGTTAAAATTTTTTTAAAAAATGGAAATGTCTCTATTTCCATTTCTCCATTAATAGTCTTGCAAGAGTATAACCTTCTTGATGACTGGTTTCTGTGACACTAATAGGAGGAAGGCTCAAAATTATGGGAAAATCCATCATGTTCATTAAATAAACCTGATTGAAGCTTATGCTGCTCAGGGAAGTGTGCCTAACTCTAGGACTTGGAGGAGAGAAGGAATGGTCTTACCTGTCCTCAGAGCTTAGAGTCTACCAGGGAAGATAGTAAACACAAACATAAACAATAAGAGTGTAGAATAAAAATCCATAAGTTCAATGGAAGAAGCTCAGGAAAAAAGCTATGGGAGTTGAAGACACACAAAGGGGCTACTTGCAGCCACTGGCAATCAGGGAAGACTTCCTTGTAGAAGTTAGATTGTTGCTTTAAAGAATAGGTGGGATTTGAGCATGTAGAGATGAGAGAGGGGAGCACCATATGAAGAAACTAATGCACCCAAGGTCTTGGAGAGCTAGGTGGCAAAACAGCCAAGCTCTGGAAACAGAAAAGTTCAGTTTGATTGTTTTTATCTTTTTTTAAAAAAATTAGCTTGTAACTGTATTTGTTTAGGATGCCTAGTGAAATGTATCCTGTTGAAAGAATATTTTTTACCTACTTGACATACAAGATAATGCCTTGGTGAGAGAGAGCAAGGGGTTATGGAGACCCTTCAGAGCAGCTGAGTTCATCAAGGAAAAGGAGAGTTGGTGTTTTCTTGGATGGAGGGTGATTGAAGTAATGACTCATGCATCCCAAAGAAACCTATTGGGAAGTAAGTTTGTTAAGTATGTGAGATGCTCCACTGCCAAACATTTGTTGGATAAATTCTTTGGGCCTCTAAATTTTATTCTATGATTCATCAAAAAATTTTCATTTCAGGAAAGGCATGCCTGTTTTTATTGGCTTTCTATGGGATCATGGGTCATCTTTAGCATGTTTGTCTTTCAAGGTTCAGCAGCCAATACTACCTCCTTCATGAAGTCTAATTTCCTCAGCCCTTCCCTGCAAGTGTCTACCATATTGCCTATCAGGCACAAATATAATCCTTTTTTAGCCTGTCTGCTTCATCCCTGCTCCCACTTACTCATCCCCAGTATCACACAGTAAGTTCTCAAATAACGTTGCTGACTGGCAGAGGGAAAGTGAGAAATAAAAAATAAATGATTAAAGGGATTTATTTTTAAATTGCTGTAGTGTTTGCTATTCTATCATGAGCCATATGTGACTATGTTGATTCTATTTCCCTTTCTATAAAGAACTGTTGATTTGACTGGCTAACTCTTCTTAAGGAAATAGATATCTATAGAGTATGTGCCACCTGCTAAGCCCACCTTCCACAAGGGCCTTTGGAATCCATGTTCTAAGTGTGTGCCCCTACCCCAATGCTTACCCAGAGTCAAAGAAAAGTATCTACTTATGAGACTTGGAATTTTGGTGTGTTGGGGGTAGGGAAATACTGAGATAGGCTTGGGTAGAAAAACTGCCTAATTTGGACAGTATCATGCCCACTCTTTCAGAAGTATTTCTGATGTTTTCACAGTCAATTTTGATTTATTCACTTCCTCATGCCTGCTTTCCTCCCTTTTGGTTTTTGTGACCACTATGATTCTTGGTGTCTTCTTGACTCTTCAATAATGCTGATGGCCTACAATTTTCTCCTCAGCTTTTTGAGTATCAATTTTTTTTTATAGCAGCCTATATCCTACCTCATTAATCAGATAGTGTAAAATCCAATTAGAGACATTGGAATCCAGAAATACAAGTGTTAAGGAATGTATTTCTTGATTGACAAGGAAGCCAAATAGACCCATCTCTTTAGAATCTTAGCAACAATTAGCTGCCTTAGTTTCATTTTTTGTGACATAAAAAATCTGGTTTATTGAGAGCTCTATTGAAGAAGATTTCTATGATATGTACCATGAGAAAATATCTTCAAACTAAAATGATTGTTTTGCTGTAATAAATTGAACCATATGTACACTATGTTATTAAATCTTTTTTCTTCAAGGCATAAATTGATATTAAAGAACATTTAAGTCATAACACATGGTTATCCAGGCATGAACGAGGCAATAACCCATATAAGTTGTCAAGGTGAAACCAAAGCATTTATTAGAGGTTTGTGTTGTTTTTGAAAAGTGTATGGTTGGATAAACATGGATTAGTGCTATTATGCTGCTACGATGACTCAAGTGTGTTTTTACAGTGTCAGTAATTTTTATGGTTAAAAATCACTGGTGCAGTATATTAGCTATAATTTATGTTTATCATCTTGTGTACTCTAATAGGTTTCAACAAACCATTTAACACTTCAGCTTGTGCATATACATTACTTAATAGGTATTTATCTTAAAAAAGAGATACTTAACAGGACTTTCAAAGCTCGCAACTGCATGCTGAGAGAGAATACTGCAGTGTGTCACATTAACTTTCTTTTCCCTATTTGCAGTTAACTTTGAACATTCTGGCCACTTGCTTCTTTGTTCAATGTGCCACCAAATGACACAAGAAGAATATAGTCTGTTAGTGTCCTTGTCAGCAGGAATGACATCAAGTTCTCCCAGTGTCAAGTGCCCGTCACACTTGCTAAGTAGGGTGGCTGCATGATATAGCCAACACAGCTGAAAATATGACAAAGGTCCGGCCATCAGTCTCCACATTGGGGTGCCCTTTCAGAGAAGCTAGTTTACTTCTGACTGTATCTGTATCTATGAGGAGTTTCATGAACTATGTGACCTAGACTCTTGTTTTAGAAGAGTCTCCAAGAGAACCTTAGGGGCTGAGTGTATGGGAGGAGGGATGTGGGGAGTCAGTTGGGACTTCCCAGTCACAGGAAGTTTGTTGCAGCAACACAAGAGGGGACTTCATTTATCATGACACTATTGATCCTTCCAGATAGTGCTATGCTTATTGTTTTTGCTGCAATGATGACCTATTTCTCTTTTGGATATTCTAGGTAGATGAATTACTGGTGTTTAGTCTTTTCATAAAGGAGATTGATTCACTTTTTAAATGTACCTGGAGTTGTTGGTGCAGTGATACAGTTTTGGTCTTTTTTTAAAGTTAACTACTTTTTGGCTTACTGACAGTCATGACAGACATGGATTTGGAAGGGAAATGCTCATGAAACTCTAGTTACCATATAAATAAGTGGTGCCACTTTATTCATTTGTGACATAGCTGGATAAGTGTTTGGAATCCTGAAATTATGAATATACTGATCCACTCAGTAATAAATTTTTAGAAAGGGACTATGAATTCTCTGGAGTCAATCAAACCCATCAGTTGGCTGAGTTAGCAAACGGGGAAGATTTATTACTCACCAGAGACAAGTCAACCAAGATGGACTCTTCAGCATTGAGAACTACTTTTTCCCGTGTAAAACTAGTGGTGACACTTTGACACCTTATCAGAGAGAAACATTATATCTTCATGATCATTTCAATATTGGCAACCTCTGCTAACTTGACCCAAAATTGTTTCCTAAATATTTCAAACTTCACTATTTTCATGACAACATAAAAATTATATGCTAAACACTATGGATAATTTTTCAATGAAGAGAATTAGAGGGAGAATCTCATTAGCATCCTGAATGAATAGTTAAGTTATATCATTGCAAGTGGATCAAGAAGGATAATGGTCTAGCCCAAAACTTCCAATGGAACTTTCTAGAATGATTCATTCTAGAATGAATGAAGGTCTCCCAGTAGAACTTCTGGAATGATGCATCTTCTAGGTCTGAGCTATCCAGTACATTAGCCCCTAGCCACATGTGGCTGTTGAACACTTGAAAAGATCAACCTGAGATACTAGTGCAACTGAATAACTGAATTTTCAATGTATTTAATTTTAATTTTGATGTAAATAACCACAGGGAGCTAGTGATTACCATGTTGACTAGTGCAGGAACATTAGCCCCTTTAAGAAGAAGCTTATAGAACTATTTACCTGTGGTAGTACTGGGTTAGAGCAGAAGAAGTGGGTGGAGGGCAGGTACCCTCCTTTAAAAGGCAATTTAGGACAAATCAGAAAGCATAAGAAGGGAGAGTGAAGCCATATAGATTTTGAAATCTAAATAGCAAGAGATCTTACTGTAGAATTATCCACATATGAAACTTAACAGCTTTACAAGTGGGTAAATATAGCATTGCATTTTATGAAACATGAAACAGATGAAATATTTTTAACACACATATTTAGAAAATAAAGAGTATTTTAAAGTACTTAGGTGTCAGTATTGGATGTACATCATGGTTATCCTCTGGCTGACACTTTCCCCTTCCCTCTCTCTAGTCAATCCTCCCTGCAAGTACCAAGGTCATGTTACTCACCTGCCTAAAATTCTTCAGAATGCTACAGACAATATTTGTATCTCCTGCCAAATCATATGTTGAAATCCTACCCCCAGTATGATGGTTTTAAGAGGCAGGACCCTTGGGAGGTAATTAGGTCATGAGGGTGGAACCCGCATGAATGGGATGAGTGCCCTTATAGGAAGAAACACAGAGAGCTTGCATTTACCCTCCCTCCCTCCCTCTCTCTCTCTCTCTCTCTCTCTCTCTCTCTCTCTCTCTTCTCTGCATGTGAGAACAAGAAGACAACTGTCTACAAACCAGGAAGAGGACTGTTGCCAGATACTAGATCTGCTTAGCACTTTGATCTTTGACTTCCCAGCCTCCAGAACTATGAGAAATAGATGTTTAAGCCAGTTTATGGTATTGTGTTATAGTAGCCTAATACAAAGGGATTCTCATCACCTCTTAGTTATTGCCCAAGATGTTGAGCACACCAACTTTTACCCATGGCATAAAAAATAAATAAATAAATAAATAAATAAATGAATTCCCTAGGGATGGTCAGAAGGATTCACCTTTAGCCCAGAAATTGTCTACAATGCCTGATTTAAAATTCTGTCTTCAACACATTTTTCCACAGAAGCATGTAGCCCACACATAAGCACACTTTTTTTTTTTTTTACGGAGGCAGTGGCAGAACACATGAACCGTATACCCGAAGGCTGTGGAGAGCATCAAACAGATTCCCTTGACATCTGACTTTCCTTTGGGTGTGGCCACTAGAGGTGCCCCACGAGACCAGAGGATGGCAGGAGACGGAGGTCTAGGTATTCATCTTTAGGGGTCCTTGCCGGCCAGGCCTTGTGTTCGCAGTGATGATTCCTCTGGTGAGGATGTTGGGCTTATCAGGCAGCCTGCTAGAACAGGTGATTCTAGAAACTGCTGTCTGTACCGTTCCCTTCAGGTCCAGAGGAAGTAAAATCTCCCCATAATTACTATCTAGCCTTAGGTGATTTCTTTTCCACTGTTGGTTTTCCTTCATGATACCCGAAGTCCTGACAGATAGCTGCTACATTTAGGGGGATCTTACACGATGCCGGGCACTTCCCTAAGGGTTTTTCATTCAACACTCAATTCCTACCATAACCCTGCATGTCCTAAATTAAGGCTTTTTAGGGGTTATTTGGCCCGTGTTGTGAGTGGAGTTGGCTTAGGGTAAGAGCACAGACTTCAGGATCTGACTGTCTGGCTGTAAATTTTGGCCCTGGCGCCTGTGTGCTCTGGGTCCTAAGCACATTTCTATTGGTCAGTCTTTCCAACTATAAAAGGGTTGAAAAATAGTACTTACTTCAGAAGGTGGTTGTGCAGATGAAATGGGTTAATTTATGTAACACACTTAGAGGACTTGGCTTATAGGAGATGCCAGTGTGTTTGCTATTATTATTTATGAATCCAAAGCCCATTTACTACATTATACTCAGTGCTATCAGAGAGACCATACTGTTTCTTTAGAGTGGAAGTTCCCTGTCATCACTTTTAAATAACTGTGTGGTGTTCTCTATTTTATACAGGGGATAGGCTGTCATTTAAACATGAAGCTCTTATGTTTAAAAAGCAAAATAGGGGCTTCCCTGGTGGAGCAGTGGTTGAGAGTCCGCCTGCCGATGGAGGGGACACAGGTTCGTGCCCAGGTCCGGGAAGATCCCACATGCCGCGGAGCAGCTGGGCCCATGAGCCATGACCGCTGAGCCTGCGCGTCTGGAGCCTGTGCTCCGCAATGTGAGAGACCCGCGTACCACAAAAAATAAAAGCAAAATAGGATACTTCCTTTTTCATTGTCAGAAAAGCAAGTGTCGACAGCATCACAGGAAAAGTTGTGGAAGCTCCCCTGTTGTGTATTGAATGGATTATAAGAATACGTAAGACCAGAAGGCTTATGATTGTTTCATTTACATGTTGAGAAACTTGGGAAATTTGTCTACAGTCTCATTGTTGTTCTATTATTTTAAAAAGGGGGTTCTTTGTGGACATTAGTATGTTTAAGGTGTAGCTAAACATCTGCCTTGGATGACAAGTAAAGTGAAGCTCAAATCTGAAAACCCTTTCTTATTATCCCAGAATTAATTTGTATGTACTTGGTGAACAGCCATAAACTCTGTATTCTTTAAAGGCAAAGAAGCCAGTAAGCTGAAGAAAACATGGGAAGATCTGGATCAAGAAATTCTAGACACAAAGAAGCATGGAGAAATATTCTGCCTACCATCTTGGGCTTTTCTTATTTCTAATGTCATGCCCAAACAACCCTATGACCATGTAACAGAAAATTACAAATTCTTAAATCTAAAATATGTATCTTTGCCTCTTAATCCAAGATATCAAAACTTATAACTATCTAAAAAAATTAGACTCTTAAACATCATAGTTATTGTCTTAAATCCATTTTTTACTAGACAAACTCCCACGTTGCCCCTTACTCTGCTTTACATATAAAAGTCTTCGGAACAATTGCTGAACAAATAGCTAAATGAATAAAATGCTGTGAGTGTTTTACTACTTTAATTTAGAAATCTCTTAAAATATCAGTATTCTTAGCAAATAGGTGGCACTCAGTGCTTATCAATCACTTTTACCTTTATTCCCACTTTATTTATTTATACATTCATTCAGGCAGGTATTCACTCAGTGTGTCTGGCACTTGCTAAGCATCTAGAGAATAAAGGCAAATAATACTTGGTAACTGTCCTCAAAATGCTCACCAACTATGGACCTAGAGATTATCACACTAAGTGAAGTAAGCCAGAAGGAGAAAGACAAATACCATGATACCACTTATATGTGGAATCTAAAATATGATACAGATGAACTTATCTATGAAACAGAAACAGACTCACAGACATAGAGAACAGACTTGTGGTTGCCAAGGGGGAAGGGGATGGGAGAGGGATGGATTGGGAGTTTGGGATTAGCAGATGCAAACTGTTATATATAGAGTAGATAAACAACAAAGTCCTACTGTATAGCACAGGGAACTATATTCAATATCCTATAATAAACCATAATGGAAAAGGAAAAAAATGCTCACTGGCTAGAAAGCGGAGCAGTTGGCAAAATAATTAGCATGCTAATGACTTAGAGGTTCCATGATTGAAACTTCATGGTCAGAACAGGCAGAGCCATGGATATATAGACATACAATTTCCCCTCCTGACAAAGGCAAGGCTTGGAGAGTGAACAAGTCACAGAATGGACCTCAGGTGGGGAAGGCTGAGTGCGAGCAAGTTTGGATAGCATGAATTTGGGGTGCCTGCATGATATCTAGATGGCAACGCCAGGTCGGCTGCTGGACACAAAGGTTTGGAGTTCAGGAAGGAATGCTGGCCTGGGGACCCAGGAGTCAACAGTATCCAGGCAGGTGTTAAAGCCAAGGGTGTGGAGAGATTCCTCAGGGACAGCCTTGTACAGGAGGTGAAAGACCATTTCTTCAACAGAATGTGGGAGGCTGTCACCCATGACAGCCAAGACCATAAAATGGAGTCTATGCTTCCAGGACACCTTTAAAATCTCTTCCTGAGAGCCAGTTTTGAAAGAGTATCATCCATACAAGGAAGCAGTGGGAACAAGGAGGAAAAAATTGTCTGAATTTTTCTGCTAAGTAGAAAAGCAGAGATTCAAACCTAGAATCCACAGCTCATTCTGTATCTCTATGACAGCCATGGGCCAGGGACTCAGAAGAACTTCTGCATACAGCATATGCTAGCTGTTAGAAGCAGAATGAGAGGTTTTGTGAACTTAAAGATGGGTTTGAGGCTCACGGTGGGAGAGTGATTTGTAAATATATAGATTAAGTTTCCCCATAAAGTTAGGTTGGAAACCAAGAATGAAAGTATTTACTAAGAATGCTGATGTAAAACTACCTTGGAAAGGAAAGGAGTGTTATTTACTTACATAAATATGGCTCCACATTTGATTCCTCTTATTATTATAGGCAGCTGGTAAAGAAGGTGTGTCACGGGTAATAAAGTATCTGGAGGACAATACCTTTGCTGAGCTGTCTCCCAGTTTTCATCCCCTGATCTCAACCCCAGTGGGTCGCTGCAGACAGCCACTGGATCTCCATGGTAGCAAAGCCCAGCACACAGGTCTGAGCTGGGATGTGAGCCTCAGGAAGGGGTCTGCTATGAGTTTCCAGACATCTTTCCTTGCTGACTTACGATCTCTGTGACCTCAGACAATTTCTGTGAAGTCTTCAATTTTCTCATCTGTAGAATGAAGCTTCAACTTTCTCATCTGTAGAATGAAGACACAAGTTCTTAGCTGTTGAAGATTCCACCTGATAATCTGAGCATTATCAGAATGGAGACTTTGCTTTACATTGCACTGATTCCCAGCTCCTAGAAAAATAGGCACTCCATAAATATTTGTTGTGTGAATAAATGAATGTATATACACAAAGGATGTAAGAGTGTCTAGAATATAATAAGTGCTTAATAATTATGTATTGGCTTCCTTTCCCTTCCAGGAATTAGCATGGGCATTGCCTCCTCCCATCCCCCAAGCTCAGGTGAGTGTCCTTTCATCTTATAATGTTTTCACATTTTACACAAGTCCATAAATTAAGGAAACACCACTGATCTACTTCCTTGGACGTAGAAAACTCTGCCTGAAAATGGACAGAAAAAGTATCATTGGATGAAATCTTGTTGCAAACCAATATTCCAGTGTTCCATGTGGTTTTCCAGGACTGTTAATAGGAACTATGTTGGGAGTAAAACAACTTGACAAGTCTGAACATGTTGGGGAATACTGCCTTAAACAATTTTCTTTACTCTGGGACTTTTCAAAGCCCTTACTATTCATATGCACATGTCTGAATCCTCCATCCAAGAGCTTAACCATACACAGCTTCCTAGCCACATTTGATCAGAGGACCCTTTGGTCTCAGAATATCTCAAGGACCTTGTATTGGTATAACTCCTTGGGAAATGTGTTTATCTAATCATTAGCTAGAAGAGCAGACACAAAGCAAAAAGAATTTATTTTTATAGGACAGTAAAATGCTTTTCTTAGGTCAGGGAAGGCTTATTTAGGAACGAGATGTGGAGTTCTCACAACCCAAGACAGTCATCGAGGAAATTTCATTTCAATGAAGCATTTAAATGAATGAAAACAAATGAACATAAAATAAGTATATAATAACATCTTGGGAAAATTAACCATCTCTCCATTTAACATCTGTCACAGATAATCGTAGCAACTAGATTGATTGATTATGGAACAGGAAACTGGAAATTTAAAAAAGAAGCAGCTGAGTTTGCTTATATCACCTGCAAAGGGACTACTTTCTTTGGCAGATTAATATTGCACAAAGGTTTGAAGTTTCATTAAGGAAGCCTGGTTGGATGATGTTAACAGTAGGTTACAGAATGTGTGTGTGTAATCAGACAACACATTGCATTAGGCTATTAGAAAGTATAATGGTATTATACACGCTTTCTGGATTGTGCTATGCCTTAGATGACATCTTTTCACAAGGAAACTATATAACATTGTGGCATATGTGTAACAATGAAAATATAATCAGCACATTACTTATAAAATGACAGGTAGATTCCTATGAATCATGATTTGGTGTCAGTTGGGATTTTTTTCTCTGTGCAATTTTATAATACTTTATTGTCTACTGTAGTTTTGAAAAGTATACATGTTCGCATTTTCTGAAAGGCCTGATTGTGTATAATGGAAGAATTTTTTTTAAGGAACAAAGCCAAATAGCACAACAAATACCTTAAGTTGAATTCTTTTTAACTTAAATTCTATATCAAGGGGTATCCACACCTGCAGATTATACTCCTGTACATGTAAACTTCCTGTTGAAAGCAGGGCAGAGTTAACAACTGGATCAACTTGGAGAGTTGTTGTTTTTTTTAAGCAATTAGTTTTATGTTCTTTTAAAAAACTGCTTCATTATATTTTGTACATCTGTGCAGGGGTTTGATGATGACGTTGGTAAATTTCCAAATAGTTGTAAAACCAGGGAATGCCAGTTAAGCAATAATATAACCCACCTGTGGGTGGAAAAAGAGGCTTTATACAATAACAACCCCCCAAATCCTTTTAACAAAAGAATTAATTCTGCTCTGTGAATAAATGATTCTGCTTCAGGTGAAGACATCAGACACTGTATTTTTAAAGAAGATAGGCTGTAAGTAGTTCAGAAGAGACTGACCAAAATGATAAAAGATTTGGAAAACAAGACCTATGAGAGAAAGTTAAGAGCATGGGAATATTCATTCCAGTCAAAGGGGGCTGAGGGGAGATATAACTGTCTTCCTAAAAGTTAAATGATGTTACAAGCAGAAGAGATATTAATTATCATTAGCAGAGGAAGAGGGCAGTTAGAAGAAAAGAACTACACCTGTTCTACTTAATATTTCGAACAATTATTGTAATACAAAGAATATTCGTATGATGGAGTTAAGTGGCGGGAAAGTCTAGGCTTTGCAGCTGTAGAATCAAGAGTGAGTTTTTCTCTTTCTGACTTACTTCACTCTGTATGACAGACTCTAGGTCCATCCACCTCACTACAAATAACTCAATTTCGTCCCTTTTTATGGCTAATATTCCATTGTATATATGTGCTACATCTTCTTTATCCATTCATCTGTCGATGGACACTTAAGTTGCTTCCATGTCCTGGCTATTGTAAATAGTGCTGCAATGAACACTGTCGTACATATGCTAACACATATATGTGGAATCTAAAAAAAAAAAAAAAAAAAAAAAGGTTCTGATGAACCTAGAAGCAGGACAGGAGTAAAGACGCAGATGTAGAGAATGGACCTGAGGACACAGGGAGGGGGAAGGGTAAGCTGGGACAAAGTGAGAGTGGCATTGACATATATACACTACCACATGTAACATAGATAGCTAGTGGGAATCAGCCGCATAGCACAGGGAGATCAGCTCGGTGCTGTGTGACCACCTAGAGGGGTGGGATAGGGAGGGTGGGAGGGAGATGCAAGAGGGAGGGGATATGGGGATATATGTATACACATAGCTGATTCACTTTGTTATACGGCAGAAACTAACACAACACTGTAAAGCAATTATACTCCAATAAAGTTGTTAAAAAAAGAAAACAGTGAGCTTTGTAGCAAATCCTTTAGAATGAATTTGAAATACTTTGAAATCAGTCTGTGGTCTGGCAAATGGGTTGGAACTCAGCTTTTCTGTTGAAAATGACAGTGTGAATTCTTCATTGCTATAATAATTTGTTCAGTCCAGAAGAAAATATGTATCAGGGCATTCATAGATCCATAAATCCTTCCTAAGGGACAAGCATCAAAATTCAGCATAAAAATATTTTAAAATATTTAAATTACAAATTACTGATGTTTTCAGTATGGAAGCATAATTAACAAATACAAGAGCTTTGTATAACTTTGAGTTTCATTGGGGAAACCACATCCCACTCCCAACTCTGGGCATGAGTGTGGGAAAAGGAATGTGCATTACATCCCTGGTCACAGTGATTGTTTCAGGAAAGGGCATTGAAAGCCAGCCTTCAGTCTTGTGGTGGAACTATTGAAAGGATGACATCCTCTTTGCTTTGTTACTTCTCAGCTGGTAGGAAGTAACCGGGAATTGATGGAGATTACGCCACTGCATAGAAAAATTTGCCTTAGGATGAAGAGGAAAAGTAAAGCAGAAAGATGAAGAAAGAAAACAGGACATTCATAGGATAGTATGGGAAACCCTAGTTGGATAGTTACTCATTAATAAGGAGTATAATTTAATGCTCAAAAAAAACTTCTAGATTTTAAAAGCTGAAATTTAAAGCAAACTTAGTTCATCAAAATATATGTATAGAATTCTTTATGTGTTTATATGTATACATATTTGCATAAAAACTTTAATTTTTCTCAGTTCTGCTTATGGATAAAGATTCTGCTTATGGACAAGTATGAGCTATTTGCCCTTTGCTTTACTTTTGAAGAACAAACAAAAATTTGAGTCCGTATGCAATGTTTCCACAATCAGAGTTTAGAGTATGTTTTAAACAACTGCTTAGAACAAACTATACTAAGAAAGGAACTATCAGACTTAACAGAAACAATCCTGGCAAACAATTATTTTCATTGGAGCACTGACAATTATGTAAATGTGTCTGGAACTGCAGTGGGCACCTAATTATGACACCTAATTATGCCAATTTATTTATACACCTCCTTGAACATTTTATTTATAACTCCCCCACTCATTCAAAGACAAGGTAAAGTAAGAAGGCATAATCCAGAGATAACTGCCTCATCCTTGCGATATGAACACAATTCATCTCTATGACCCTTGACACTCTGGGGTGAGCCCTGCTTATGGGAGGGTTCGCTTTTCTCCTATCACTTTGTGATTTCAGGAGGTGAGCATATGTGACTGTGGCTCGGGCTGAGGCAATGATGGCCTTAGCTATCCTAGAAGATATATCTAGCAGAAGGAGCTATCCCATCATGTCTTACTTAAGCAAAAAGTCACCATCAATCATTCTTTCTACTACATGTGAGCAAATTATTCTATTCTAAACTACAAGTAGAGTGCAAATAACCGAAGAAGTAAAATGAACATCATCACCATATCACAGGGTCACTTTCTGTCATTTAGATAGGATTTTTTTCTTTTCTTTTTCTTTTCTTTGTTTTCTTCCTTTCCTTTTTAGAACCCAATGACATTTCTTGGAATTAAATGTCATCTCTTAACTTTCGTAGATGAGAGTTATGACCACCTATTCAGATCAGTTCCCTAGAGGCTCTGCCTCTAAGTGATTTATTGGGGGAGGGATGTCAGATAAGGGGAATGAAGGAAACAGGTGTGTCAAAGGAAGGAGCCAAGCAAGGAGGTGAACTCTGTTAGAGGCCATCCCCAGTCTGACCAAAGGGGGGCGCTCTGGAACATGAGTTGTGCTATAGGGTCGGTCCCTCCTTGAGGCAGAAGAGCTGGTGTTTGGTATCCCAGGGTGATCTAGTCATCTGTCTACATCTGGGGGCAATGCGGGTGGGGATGGGGATTAGGGATTGGTAGCCTCCCAGGCCAGGAAGTTCCCTTTTGACCCCCGAAGTTCCGGGGACATTCGCCCAGTCTACACTCCCAGCAACGGGGGAACAAGAACTGAATGAAGCCCACACAGCAACCTCTGCAGGATCCCAGCAAATGGGTGGCTGGCACATCACCCAGATTGTCCTAAGGAGTTTAAAGATTGCCCCTTATACCACCAGCATGGACTTCAGTTTGAGAAATGTGAAATTAAGCTTTAAATAAACTCTTTCCTTATTCTTGAAATGCTGAGATGATGCCGAAAAAGGCTAAAAATATGGGGAATTCTAGGCCTTTGTTTATCTATAAAATAAAGAGATCAGAAGATATGTTCTCTGTCACTTCTGAGCCCTTTCAATTCTAAATGACTTTCAAAGGACTTTTTCTTTCCAGAATGTCTGCCTTACTCTAGTATTCTAAAATATCTAATTTTTGCCTGCATAGTGCATAGCTGAGGCACCCAAAGTAGCATAAAGGAATCCACCCAGGTCGCAGGTTGCATCTAGACACTTGAAACTCAAAGTGCGGTCTGTAGACCAGTAGCGTTACCAGGGAGCTTATTAGGAATACAGCCTCCAACTCAGACCTATTGAACCAAAATCTGCCTTTTAACAAAGGTTCACAGGAGATTCACAGGTATTTTCAAGTTTGAGAAGCACTAAGATATAGGAACTTGTTAAAATAAACTGATCATAACTTGACAAGCCCTTCAAATTTGGGGTCCTTTGGCTAGAGACAGAGTAGGGAAAGGGACTGGCAGCTAAGAATTGAACTAATTAAAATCTCCCCAAACAGCTGGAATTGAACCATTTTCTGACCCAGGTGAGAGAGGGAAGGCTGTCTTGAGTGGACCTGTGACTAAATCACTCATTTTCATCTTTGTATTCAACAGTGAAAATATTTGTGTAAATTATGAGCCTTTGTAACCTATGACATGTCTCTTCTTGCTCCTATTTTGACAAGTCAGGGGAGGTTTCTGAAGGAAACTATTCCACAGCCTCTACTAAAACTTAGAAAGTCTTACTTTCATGGGTTACAGGAAGCAGGAAACCAAATTAAGTTTTGACTGCCAAGGAAAGGGAGAGGGAATTGTTCTCATTCAATGGTTACCAAATCATCAATCGTTCTACATGAATCCTCTTTCCTCACACTTGGGAAGTACCAAAATGCACTTGAGAAAATGTCCTGGAGAAAATCTAGGATGTAAGAGCTGTTATTTGTACTCATAGGGGCTATCACCTCAAGAAGTTAATATTCCACACCCAGTGATCAAGCTTAGGATTGCCAGGCGAGTTGGAGTTCTTTACAGTCTGTAATATTTGGCAAGATTCATGGGGACTCGGTAGGCCTAAGGGCACCCATATATTCCACACGATGCTTTTCAAAATATTATCAACTTTTAAAAAGATGCAAATATGCATGAGAGCTATAAATTCTCCTGTTTTAAATATCATGCTGTCCCTTTGGGAGAATCTCAGGGGAATAGATAATTACTTCTATATGGGGGAAAATGAATCACAACATTTTTTGATGCATATCTGTACTCTTTTGGCAGGTCTCTGGCATGAATCGCAGTAAATGGATGAAATGTTTTCTGAATTTTACTAGCACAAATATACTATACCTCAAACTCAGAAAATATATGTAAGATAGGGCAAGATAAAATATTTCTGCTCCACCCATTCTATTCCTCTCAAAAGTATAATATAGAAAACAATAGAATAGACCAATATTCCATCTCACTTGAAAATGATGCCCAAGAACAAAGCCTTCCACTGATCAACAGCCTAGCACAAGATCTATTCAGGGTGGAAATAGACTATTAGAATTTTTTAAAATTTCTAAAGACCCCTTAAGCCCCTAGATAGATCCTATGGCAGTCTCTTGGTTTTCCAATGTCATGTATCATATGTCTTTTACTTGGCTAGCTTTCTGAGGGAGTCTAAAAAGGAATAAGACCTTGTGTCTGCTCTTAATAATGTAAAATTTTAATGGAGGAAACAAACACTCAAACCAATATTTAATTTTAAATCAGGCACATCTCTATTAGATAAATGAACAAAGCACTGTAGATGTACAGAGAAGGAGGAGGTCTCTCTGCCAAGTCACAGATGGCTTCCCAAAGAGGACAGTCTTTAGAAATGAGATCCCTCCAGGAGGATAAGGGGAAAAGAAGCTTCCTAGACTAAAAGCAAGACTCGGATAACAGTAACAACAATAATAGCTCATTTTTGTTGCAAACTTCCCACGTGCCAGAGCCTGTTCAAGCACTTTTCTTGTATTAACTTACTTTAATCTTCACAACATCCATAGAAAGTACCTAATAATATTAGCTATACTTAATACATGAATAATTGGGGGCCCATGGATATTCATTTGTGAAAAATTACACTCATAGTCATGGAAATATGTGAGAGTGGTGTTTCCAAGCACAAAATAATGTCAAGTATGATGGAAGCAACTTGAACGTAGAGGCAAGAAGGGAGCACTCTTCAAGCAAGGTCATGGGTGACCTTGTCCTCAGGCTAAGCAGCCAGGACTTTATGCTGTCAGAGATGACGATGTCATAAGGATTTTGAAGCAGAATGACACATAAGACTAGTTTTTCAGTGAAAACTTAGTGACCGTGTGGAGAACGAATTGGGAAAGTGTCAGACTTCCTGCGTTGCATTAGGGTACTGCTTGTATTGCTAGGCATGAGAAATAATAAATGTTGGGACACAAGGTAGTGAAATTGAGAGGTATTTCTGAGGCACTATAGGTAGGTTTTGAAGAATCATTGATTGGTGGGTTCTTTAATTTACATAAAGGGGTTCAAGATGACCCTTAAATTTCTAGGCTGGGTTTCTAAATTAGACAAATGTCTAGATTGGATATCTATGTTTCCCCAAATAGGAGATGGAAAAAGAGGAGCCAGTTTTAGAGAGACTATGTAGATTTTTTGTACCTTTGGAGTTGTAACTGGAATGACTATGGGATATCCTGATCAAGGCTTCCAACAGACAGTTGGAGATAAAAGTATGTATGTCTTCACATATACACACACACATAGACACACACACACACACACACACACACAGATTTGGGGGCTAGACACTCTGTTGTTTATCTAGTCAGTCTCTCAGTTAAAAACGTTGTTGTTGATATCACTTGTAGGGGTTGGGTTAGGATTGGTACAGCTCTTGTGGCTGCTGAGAGAGGCAGGAAGATGCTTGTGGGCATGGACATTCAGTGAGTCTTTTAAGGACTGCCATGTTGCTGACATGGTCTTGGTGCTCTGGCCTGGTGTCAAGCCTAAGCCTCTGAGGTGGGAGAGCAGAGTTCAGGACATTGGACCACCAGAGACATGCTGGCCTCACATGATATCAATCGGTGAGAGCTCTCCCAAAGATCTCCATCTCAATGTTAAGATCCAGCTCCACCCAACGGCCAGAAAGCTCCAATGTTGGATGTCCCATGCCACACAACTAGGAAGACAGGAACACAATGCCACCCATTAGCAGAGAGCCTGCCTAGAACCATAAGTTCACAGACACCCCAAAACGCACCACTGGATGCAGCCCTGCACACCACACAGACAAGATCTAGCCTCATAGAACAGAACACAGGCACCAGATCCCTCACAAGGAAGCCTACACAAGCCACTGAACCAACCTTACCCAATGGGGCAGACACTAAAAACAACGGGAACTGCGAACCTGCAGCCTGCGAAAATGAGACCCAAACACAGTAAGTTAAACAAAATGAGAAGACAGAGAAACACACAGCAGGTGAAGGAGCAAGGTAAAAACCCACCAGACCAAACAAATGAAGAGGAAACAGGCAGTCTACCTAAAAAAGAATTCAGAATAATGATAGTAAAGATGATCCAAAATCTTGGAAATAGAAGGGAGAAAAAACAAGAAACGTTTAACAAGGAACTAAGAGAACTAAAGAGCAAACAAATTATGATGAACAACACAATAAATGAAACTAAACATTCTCTAGAAGGAATCAATAGCAGAATAACTGAAGCAGAAGAATGGATAAGTGACCTAGAAGATAAAATAGTGTAAATAAATACTGCAGAGCAGAATAAAGAAATAAGAATGAAAAGAATTGAGGACAGTCTCAGAGACCTCTGGGACAACATTAAATGCATCAACATTCGAATTATAGGGGTCCCAGAAGAAGAGAAAAATAAAGGATCTGAGAAAATATTTGAAAAGATTATAGTTGAAAACTTCCCTAACATGGGAAAGGAAATAAGCAGTCAAGGCCAGGAAGTGCAGAGAATCCCATACAGGATAAATCCAAGGAGAAACACTCCAAGACACATATTAATCAAACTATCAAAAATTAAATAAAAAGAAAAAAATTTCAAAAGCAGCAAGGGAAAAACAACAGATAACATATAAGGGAATCCCCATAAGGTTAACAGCTAATTTTCAGCAGAAACTCTGCAAACAAGAAGGGAGTGGCAGGACATATACAAAGTGATGAAAGGGAAAAAAGTACAACCAAGATTACTCTACCCAACAAGGATCTCATTCAGATTCAATGGAGAAATTGAAATCTTAACAGACAAGCAAGAGTTAAGAGAATTAAAAACCACCAAACCAGATTTACAACAAAGGCTAAAGGAACTTCTCTAGGCAGGAAACACAAGAGAAGAAAAAAACCCACAAAAACAAACCCAAAACAATTAAGAAAATGGTAATAGGAACATATATATAAATAATTACCTTAAATATAAATTGATTAAATGATCTAACCAAAAGATATAGACTAGCTGAATGGATATAAAAACAAGAACCATATATATGCTGTCTACAAGAGACACACTTCAGACCTATGGACACCTACAGACTGAAAGTGAGGGGTTAGAAAAAGATGTTCCATATAAATGGAAAACAAAAGAAAGCTGGAGTAGCAATTCTCATATTAGACAAAATAGACTTTAAAGACTATTACAAGAGACAAAGAAGGACACTACATAATGATCAAGGGATCAATCCAAGAAGGAGATATAACAATTGTAAATATTGATGCACCAAACATAGGAGCACATCAAAATATAAGGCAAATGCTAACAGCCATAAAAGGGGAATTGACAGTAACACAATAATAGTAGGGGACTTTAACACTCCATTTTCACAAATGGACAGATTATCCAAAATGAAAATAAGTAAGGAAGCAAAAGCTTTAAATGACACCTTAAACAAGATGGACTTAATTGATATTTATAGAACATTCCATCCAAAAACAAAAGAATACACTTTCTTCTCAAGTGCTCATGGAACATTCTCCAAGATAGATCACATCTTGGGTCACGTATCAAGTCTTGGTAAATTTAAGAAAATTGAAATTGTATCAAGTAACTTTTCTGAACACAACATTAACAGACTAGATATCAATTACAGGAAAGAAACAGTATAAAATACAAACACATGGAGGCTAAACAATCCACCAGTAAATAACCAAGAGATCACAGAAGAAATCAAAGAGGAAATCAAAAAATAGCTAGAAAAAAGTTGACAATGAAAACACGATGACCCAAAACCTATGGGATGCAGCAAAAGCAGTTCTAAGAGGGAAGTTTATAGCAATACAATCCTACCCAGGAAACAAGAAAAATCTCAAATAAACAACCTAACCCTACAACTAAAGCAATTAGAGAAAGGGGAACAAAAAAAAAAAAAACCCAAAGTTAGCAGAAGGGAAGAAAACATGAAGATCAGACCAGAAATAAATGAAAAAGAAATGAAGGAAACAAGAGCAAAGATCAATAAAACTAAAAGCTGGTTCTTTGAGAAGATAAACAAAATTGATAAACCATTAGCCAGACTCATCAAGAAAAAAAGGGAGAAGACTCACACCAACAGAATTGGAAATGAAAAAGGAGAAGGAACAACTACACTGTAGAAATACAAAGAATCATGAGAGATTACTACAAGCAATTGTATGCCAATAAAATGGAAAACCTAGAAGAAATGGACAAATTCTTAGAAAAGCACAACCTTCCGAGACTGAACCAAGAAGAAATAGAAAATATAAACAGACCAGTCACAAGCACTGAAATTGAAACTGTGACTAAAAATCTTCTAACAAACAAAATCCCAACTTGACAGCTTCACAGGCGAATTCTATCAAACATTTAGACAAGAGCTAACACCTGTCCTTCTCAAACTCTTCCAAAATATAGAAGAGGGAGGAACACTCCCAAACACATTCTACAATACCACCATCATCCTGATACCAAAATCAGACAAGATGTCACAAAAAAAAGAAAACTACAGACCAATATCACTGATGAACATAGATGCAAAAATCCTCAACTAAATACTAGTAAACAGAATCCAACAGCACATTAAAAGGATCATACACCATGATCAAGTGGGGTTTATCCCAGGAATGGAAGGATCCTTCAATATATGCAAATCAACCAATGTGATACACCATATTAACAAACTGAAGGACAAAAACCATATGATAATCTAAATAGATACAGAAAAATCTTTTGACAAAATTCAACACCCATTTATGATAAAAACTCTCCAGAAAGTAGGTATAGAGGGAACTTACCTCAACATAATAAAGACCATATATGACAAACCCACAGCCAACATCATTCTCAATGGTCAAAAACTGAAACCATTTCCTCTATAATCAGGAACAAGACAAGGATGTCCACTCTCACCACTATGATTCAACATAGTTTTGGAAGTTATAGCCACAGCAATCGGAGAAGAAAAAGAAATAAAAGAAATCCATATAGGAAAATAAAAGTAAAACTGTCACTGTTTGCAGATGACATGATACTATACAAAGAGAATCTTAAAGATGCCACCAGAAAACTACTAGAGCTAATCAATGATTTGGTAAAGTAGCAAGATACAAAATTAATGCACAGAAATCTCTTGCATTCCTATACACTAATGATGGAAAATCTGAAAGAGAAATTAAGGTAAGGAAACAGTCCCATTTACCATTGTAACAAAAAGAATAAAATACCTCAGAATAAACCTACCCAAGGAGAAAAAAACACCTGTATGCAGAAAACTATAAGACACTGATGAAAGAAGTTAAAGATGATACAAACAGATGGAGAGATATACCATGTTCTTGGACTGGAAGAATCAACATTGTGAAAATGACTATACTACCCAAAACAATCTACAGATTCAATGCAATCTTTATCAAATTACCAATAGCATTTTTCACAGAACTAGAATAAAATATTTCACAATTTATATGGAAACACAAAAACCCTGAATAGCCAAAGAAATCTTGAGAAAGAAAAATGGAGCTGGAGGAATCCAGCTCCCAGACTTCAGACTATACTACAAAGCTACAGTAATCAAGACAGTATGGTACTGGCACAAAAAGAGAAATATAGATCAATGGAACAGAATAGAAAGCCCAGAGATAAACCCACACACATAGGGTCACGTCATCTTTGATAAAGGAGACAAGAATATACAATGGAGAAAAGACAGCCTCTTCAATAAGTGCTGCTGGGAAAACTGGACAGCTACATGTAAAAGAATGAAATTAGAATACTCCCTAACACCAGACACAAAATATAAACTCAAAATGAATCAAAGATCTAAATGTAAGGCCAGACACTGTAAAACTCTTAAGAGTAAAACATAGGCAGAACCCTCTATGACATAAATCACAGCAAGATCTTTTCTGACCCACCTTCTAGAGAAATGGAAATAAAAACAAAAATAAACAAATGGGACCTAATGAAACTTCAAAGCTTTTGCACAGCAAAGGAAACCATAAACAAGATGAAAAGACAACCCTCAGAATTGGAAAAAATATTTGCAAATGAAGCAACTGACAAAGGATTAATCTCCAAAATTTACAAGCAGCTCAGGCAGCTCAATATCAAAAAAACAAACAACCCAATCAAAAACTGCACAGAAGAGCTAAATAGATATTTCTTCAAAGAAAATGTACAGGTTGCCAACAAAAACATGAAAGGATGCTTAACATCACTAATCATTAGAGAAATGCAAATCAAAACTACAATGAGGTATCACCTCATACTGGTCAGAATGACCATCATCAAAAAATCTACAAACAATAAATCCTGGAGAGGGTGTGGAGAAAAGGGAACCCTCTTGCACCGTTGGTAGGAATGTAAATTGATAGTCACTATGGAGAACAGTATGGAGGATCCTTAAAAAACTAAAAATAGAACTACTATACGACCCAGCAATCCCACTACTGGGCATATACCCTGAGAAAACCATAATTCAAGAAGAGTCATGGACCGCAATGTTCATTGCAGCTCTATTTACAATAGCCAGGACATGGAAGCAACCTAAGTGTCCATCAACAGATGAATGGATAAAGATGTGGCACATATATACAAGGGAATACTACTCAGTCATAAAAAGAAACAAAATTGAGTTATTTGTATTAAGGTTGATGGACCTAGCGTCTGTCATACAGAGTGAAGTAAGTCAGAAAGAGAAAAACAAATACCGTATGTTAACACGTATATATGGAATCTAAAGAAAAAAGGTTCTGTAGAACCTAAGGGCAGGACAGGAATAAGGCACAGACGTAGAGAATGGACTTGAGAACACGGGGAAGGGGAAGGGGAAGTTGGGACGAAGTGAGAGAGTAGCATCGACATATATACACTACCAAATGTAAAACAGATAGCTAGTGGGAAGCAGCCGCATAGCACGGGAAGGTCATCTTGGTGCTTTGTGTCCACCTAGATAGGTAGGATAAGGAGGGTGTGAGGGAGATGCAATAGGGAGGGATATGGTGATATATGTATATGTATAGCTGATTCACTTTGTTATACAGCAGAAACTAACACAACATTGTAAAGCAATTATACTCCTATATAGATGTTAAAAAAATTATATATATATATATATATATATATATATATATATATATATATATATATATATATATATATAAACATTGTTGCAAGACCTGAATGCTTCACTAATTGAAGATCCTTAATAAATCTACAAGTGTTTGTTGAAAGAATGTCTGAATTCTATCGCCAAGGAAAAGACAAACGTTCTGTGGCTTTAATCCACCTTACAGCTTGCCTTGATATTTCAAGAAAAAAGTATTGCCCTCTTTTCCAAATCTGAAATGTTGTTTGATGGGGTGGTAAAATTTGTTGCTCTTCTTTTCATCATATTTTAGGGTTTTGCAGGATGGGGGCAAGGTAAATGGAAAAAGTTCTCTTTCATTGAGTGGCTGTAGAGACGATATTCAGATAGGTGTAGAAATTAAGTTTACAGTTGTTGTAAGTTGGATATAAACCTTTAAACTACTGCCTATGTGAAAAAATCTGCTTTATCATCTGCAATTGTTCTAAAATTTCTTGAGAGCTACCTTTGTATTTTTATAAAAGCCACAGCCACATCCCAGAGCCTCCCATTCCTTCCTGAATGGAAAGTGATCCTGGGCCAAATTTAGCCATTCAACAAATATTTATTTTCTAAAACATCTCACAAGGAAAGAACCCGACAGATTTTTAAGAGCTTATCGACTCTTTGGATGTCCTAAAGATGGGTGAATCTCATGGTAAAAGCTATTAAGTTTTTAAAAATACATTCACTTATACTAAATATAGTTGTAGCCTGGAGGCAAGGCTTATTTATATGATGCTTTTCACTCTTGTCAAATATTAGTTGAAGTCCCACACACAGTGCCAAATAGAAATGAAAATCCAGTATTCCGAGGCAAGGTTTTCTTTTCCCTGTTGTCATTCCTCCACTTCAGTGCATGTAAGACATTCCTCTTGCAAGTTGCTGGGAGACAGTTCTCCAGACAGTGTAGCTTGACTACTATAACAGCAGTGAGTGTAAGGCTCAGAAGAAACTCAAAAGATAAAGAGGAGAGAGAAAGTGGCGTAAAGCGGAAATGGATTCAAATCAAGGCCAACCTCCTAAAAACAACAATAAGAATATCTTAGGGGGGAAGAAACCTTCCAGAAGGAAGGAATGCCCAAATGCTTAAAACAAGGCAGAAAATCCTCTATTAAAACAAATGGCATATTATAAAATGTATTCAAGTGGATATGAAAAAGACAAAGAGAAGATAACATGCGACAATTGGATATTTGAGGAAATCCACTTCCTGCTGAAATATGAAAAGGAAAAGAATGTACTCTCTTTAAGGAGAAAAGTATCCTTGTAAAGGATATGCCTACTGGGTTCCCTGTCAAATCCATTGTAGCATTATTTCTTCAGACTTGGTTTCTTATCATCTACACGAAGAAGGTCTTGCTGTTTAGACTTTGGTCTTAGTGGAAAGAACAAAGGATTTGAATCAGCCTGTGTGGGATGGAGGTCCAGACTCTGCCACTTTCTGCAAGTGTAATCTCAGATGAATCTCTGAGACTTTAAATCTCTGTTTTCTCATCAGACAAATGATAAACCTCACCCACTTCTTATGAAGTTAAACTATGAGCAGCCAGGAGAAGCTACACATTGCCTTGTTAGATTCCATTTGGAAAAGGTTCTCTCAAGCACCCACTGTATCACTGACAACTTCAGAATCCAAGAAGCTGCCTGAAGAGTTTTTCCAAAAAGCAGTTTACAGCAACCTGTGCTGAGAATACCGTAGAGACAACTAAAGGGGAAAGAAAGCGTGTAGGAGCATGCCCTCTGCTCCTTAAACTAGCCTAGAGACTGATGAAACAGAGTTCTTCTTTGGGTCAATGGTAACACAGTGTTTCACTCTGAAAGGTAACAAGACAGAGTGTGCGTGAGAGCACTTGGAAAGCAGTAGCAATTTTTTTTTATAGTAATTGCCTTTTATTGGTGAAGAAATGCCATAGTTTTGAAGATGGGAAATTAACAGTTTCAAAAAACAGATATAATGTGTTTGTACTATACCCAGCAGGTCTACACATTTACATCTGTGCCAAATGAAATACCTTTTCCATCTGTCTACCTGCCATTCTAGCTCATTTAGAGCTCTTCCATACTAAAGTCCCGTCCTTTCAATGAGGTATTAATTGTTCGTTTCATTTGGCTTGATTTTTCTTTCTCTTTACTCCCTTTTGGGGTTGAGGAGTGACTTGAGGACATAAATGGGCAGTCTAGGATGCCATCTGAACATCCTGTTTTATCAATTTAGAGATTTGGTAGGGCTCCATGTCAGGACCTAGAACAGATATGGTTTTGGTTTCAAAGTAAGTCATAAAAACACTATAAAGGGCTGAGCAGTAGCTCTCTTTAAATACAAGACATTGTTTCTGAAGCCTCCGGAGCCATGTATGCATGTGCCATGTCATGCTGCCTTTGGGCAGTGTGCATCTCTTTACTGGAGGTCAGATGCCTGAACCCCTACTAGACTTGAATGACTGAAGCTTCTATTATTGTCTTCATGGATCCAGAGACGCAAGAACAAATAAAACCCAAACTGTCTCCAGCAACAGAGAATCTTTAACTGTGCATCATGTGGCAGTGGCATTACCTTAAGACAATTATCCAGTGTATAAATGTTTATTGCCTTGCTGTTTTAAGATGCACAATGTAAGATTAACAATCGTGGTGGTTTTTTGTGTGTTTTTTTTGTATAAATGCAATATTTCTGCTATTGTGTTTGTGGAATTCAGCTAGATAATAATTGATTCCGTGACAGGGATTGGCTAATTTGCCAACAGTATAGTATAAAACACATTTATACAGTCAATTACACCCAAGTGCATGGCCTATTTGCTTTATAATTTCATAAACTTGCCAGCAATTTAAATAAAAAAGTTCCATTAAATTATCATATCATGTGATGGAATGATATTGCCAAGTATATTAAACCATGTGTGTTCAGCCAGAATTAATTAAATATTATTACTTTTTTCTTATTAACACATTGAACTTACCCTTCCTACTCTCTACTCGAAATAGAAGCCTATTAGTGAACAAAGTAAACTTAAGGGCAAAGTTTAAACATTTTCCTGAGGGTGTTTCATTAAGAACCCTGGTTCTTTTGTTTAAACATTTGCTCTTGGTAAATGTACTTGTATTGTGAAAATATTTTATGTTCTTAGATAGGAATACTGGAAAAGTTTAAAGAATACCTTTACTTGAATTATTCAGGTATTCAAAAAGGTAACATTTACATCTTCAGCTTAGAGAAAGTCATGATACAAATTATTTCAGTATTACTTGTTTATAATTCTATTGTTATTTGTAACTCCATGAATCTATCTAATCTTAGTAAGGGAAAGATACAAGACTGGCTAGTTTAGCAATTCAAAAATGAATAAAATATAATACTTTCCGATACAGAAGATACCTGTTTCATATGAGATAAATTAACCAGGCCTCCCCAAGGGACTCATAGTTCAATAAATCTGCAGTGAACACCAAGAATTAAACTCTTAATATCAAAGCCCTTGTTTTATTTTATGAAAAGCAAAACATAGAGGTGAACTTCTCCTGGACACATAATTATGCTAATAAGGTGCTCATGATTATGCACTCACTTTGACCTTTATTCCCACTCCTGTTTTTTGGTCCATATCATAATTTACTAGGTTGCCCCACACTGTACTCCTTTGGGATTACAAGGCTTTGATTTTTTTCCTTCTTTTTCTTCTTCTTGCTTTTTTATTCAGTGTTTTGATTTTTATTTCTAAATAGTGTTGGTTATTTCTCTTATTTAATATATAGAAACATAGTTTTATTCTCTTATTCATAAAGCAAAACATGCATATCAGTGAGAGGAAAACTATGGCCATCAAAGAGTGAAGGGACATGAGCTAGAAGCAGAGCATGAGCTCACAGAATTTTTTAAGAGCTGGGCAGTAGGACTCACAGCAAGAGTCATGCCATGGGAATGCTTGGGTTTCATGCCATCTCTTCCCCTACAATGAATCTATAGCTAATTCCTCCCATGTCTTTGAGTCACTCCCTTTCACCTCAAAACCCTGGGAGAAAGAGTGTCATGTGTGTGCCATACTGTTCTGGGTGAAAAAAGGAAGATCTGCCCTCTTCAGTACCCTCGTGAGGGTGGGCACTGGCCATAGCCAAGAGGCTCATGGCAAGGATCCCCTCAAAAGGAGGATTAAGGTGAAAAGAGAAAAGTGAGTGAATGTTACGTATGCATCCATAATACAGACAATTCCTGACTGAAATTTATTAATGGTGAAAACTTGAAACGATAGGAAAGTAAATAAAATTAAAAAGTGAAAATGCCTTCATAATTGGAAAACCAGAGATCAACAATTTTAATGGCTTAGTTTATATCTTCTAGTCTTTTGTATTTACATATATAAATATAGCTTGCTATTTCATATTATGTATATTATTTTGTAACTGTTTTTAAACTTTAAGTATTAAATACTAATCTTTTTCATTTTAATGTATATAGATTAGTCCAGTCCATTTTTAAGGCTTCCTAATATTCCATTGCTTGGATTTTTCAAAGTTTATTTAACCAATCTTCTATGGATGGGTACTAAGACTATTTTTTATTTCCCCACTATTGCAAATGTCTTTGCACATTCATCTTCGCCTTCTTCTCCAATTATTTCCTTAGGAATAATTCTCACAAGTGGAACTTTTAGGTCAAAGGGTATTCTCATTTGAAAGATTTTGCCAAATTGCCCTCCAGAAAGATAGTGACAATTTACAACCCCACAAACAGTATGTGAGATACAGTCATCAACATCATCAAAGTCTTCATGGTTTTTCCTTCTTAATCACCAGAAAGGTGTGAAAAAGACCCTACACTTAAACATAAAGATGTATAATTACTAGCACTTACCTTAATAAGGCAGTGCTTGGAATTGGGTAAGCATAACTTTAACAGTCTCCTCAGACACAGCAGAAAAAAATATGGCAGATATTTAATTATCGTAGTTGGAAGAACCTACCTTGAATAATAGTGTAGACAGGAATCTTTCACAGACTGTATATTTTAACTTGCTTCCTCTGTACTTTGTTCAACATGGTATTACTTTTTCCATGGAGATGACTTTAAATTTATATAATCGTATACATCAAAGCTGTGCGTCAGCCAGAATTCTGCTTATTTGTGGTGAGATACGATAAAGGGACTTTGCCAAGAAAATTCGAGTTTGGATGGTCATCTTTTCCCTTTTACATGATTGCTGAAATCCCCCTTATTTCAATAATCACTCAGACGAATTCTGTAATTTTTGGAATCTGTCTCCTTGAAGTTTCTTTGATGCTTATCTTGAAAATTTATAGTATTTCCAAAGCATTCCAGAAATCAAGGAAGCTCTCCTGACAAGAGGAGACTGCAGGGGACTTCCCTGGTGTTTCAGTGGTTGAGACTTACCCTTCCAGTGCAGGGGGTACCAGTTCGATCCCTGGTCGGGGAGCTAAGATCCCACATACCTCGCTGCCAAAAAACCAAAACTTAAAAAATAAACAGAAGCAATATTGTAACAAATTAAATAAAGACCTAAAAAAAGTTTTTTAAAAAAAGAGAGACTGTGTTAATACCAAATCCAAAAATGTGAAGATTTTTGCTTATTCGAGTGAGTGGTGGTTTTGAATAAGGCAAAATCTATAATCTTAGTAAATATTACACACTATTATTAAAGAAGCAAAAAGGAATTTTGCTGGAGTTAATTAAGGCTTTAAGAAATGCCTGCTTTTATTGGCAAAAAAAATTTTTGTTGCAAGAAGAAAACTAAAAATTAAGAGGATGTTTGGCAGCAATATTGATATGCTAATGGATAAACACGCAAATTTAGAAAAAAACTAATCAGCAAAGACATTACTAATGGAAATGTACAGGAAAATGGCTAATGCTGTATGCAAACCTGATATCTACAAAATTAAGAAAAAACAGTTCTGTTTTCATAATTGTAACTTGAGAGTCGGATCGTCTCTAACTAAGCTTTGCTAAAGGAAGATACTGACATACTTGCTGGGTGCTAGGTGCGTTAATTCACACAGACACATACACACACATAAACATATATATACGTGTCTTCATGTATATATGTATGTAATTATTATTGTATCCCTAGGGTACTAAGATTTCAAGTCTCCCAGTCTCATGGGATGGGGTCCAGGTGGTAACCTCCTTAAAAGCAAAGCAGGCAGGCAAAGACTTATTTCTTAGGTAAACAGCCTCTGAATTTGATGGACATGAAGTGGTAACTCTTGACAAATTAACTTGATAAATATAATTTTTGCTCTGCAGATATGCATATATCTTCTGAGCAATTCCTTTTCCTTGTTTTGCCCTCTAAACTTAAAGATAGGCACTTAACTACCTCCGGGCCCCAGGCTAGTAATTTAAATGACTGAAGTGGTTTAGGTGTAAGACACTAAGGAGTGGTAGAGATTGAGGGGAAAAAAAAAAACTGGAGAACTAAGCTTATAGAGACAGATAATTCTCATTTCCAGTAGAAAAATTCAAGGCCAAAAGGAGCCCCTGGTGTTGCCAGATCTTCTGATTTTATAAGGTAAGCTGGAAATATGAACTTTTATATGAAATCTCCCCAAATTGAAAAATGGGGAATCAGTCCACTTAGGTTTAAAGCCACTCCATCATAAAGTTTTCTCCTCTCATTCTCATCCTCCTTGGTTGATATCTAAATTCCAGGAGTACGTGAAGTGTCATGGCATGGGGAGAGGATTCTCATCCCAGTGTTCAGATGCTGTGCTCCCTGGCCTTGGCCGATATATACAACTGCATCATGTTTTCAGGGATGACCAGCCCTCTGCGTTGTCATCTGTGACTAAGAATGCAAATGAATAGTGTGGCTTTTTTTTTTTTTTTCCAGAGAGCTTCCAAACAGTTAATCTGCTTTTGCTTCATTTCTGACTTTTCTTCTTCTCTGGCCAGCCTGTGTGATTGCTATCTAATTTGGGCTGGTAACAGTAACTAACTGACCACATGTCCTTTTGTAACTCTACTTTGGGTCAGGGTCTTGGAATATGATAAAGATATAGGTTCTTAATACTCCAAAGTGTTGATTTTCTTAAAGGTATTACCTGTTTGCCTTGGAATTAAAAAATCTTTTTAAAAGTTCTTGCCAATTTCTTTTTTCATTTTTATAGTAGCAACCGTGTCCTGAGGACAACGTGGGTCATTGCTTTAGAAGCTATTCTGGGAGGCGATATTGATTGCTACATGAAAATATTATCCCAACTCATTAGCTATCATTATAATGATTTTATTTTACCTTAGAAATTCAAATATTTTATTAATAATTGATAGTTACCTGTGAGTCTAATGAAAGAAGAGCAACTTGGTTCAAATAAATATCTTATTGGAGTTGACAACAGAAATATAAACAAGAAACCAATTAGTGAATGTTAATTGTCCCTCCTTGATATCTGCACCTTAGGTTTTACTCCATTTTATAGATATACTATATCTATAAAAGGTCTTCCTCTGGAATGTAGCTTTTTGAGGGTATATCCCTATATAAAGAAAAATATCCCCACTATGATGACATTCTGAGAGTTACACTTTACCTGTTACCTCCAACTTTAAGCATTAACATCTTTAAAAAAGGCAATTGTTAACTTTTGTCATTGGTTGGAATCAATAAAAGTTTTAAAGGCAACAGCCAATAATTGAAAGTACTTTAGCTGTTACTCTGGTTGGGTGGAGGGAGATTGTCATTATTCAGGGTTAAATCTACCTTCCTTTAGGTCAGAATTCTTGCCTGGGAACTTCTCTACCAGCTGGAGGTAGCATTGGGGATTTTCAGAACTAAAACAGGATTCACCACTCAGAAACACAGAGACAGAAGGATGAATTAATGTAGAGCCTGTAAGAAGGAACTGAGCCCAACTGCTGGAAGAACAAAAAGGAGGAAGAAATTCAAAATGGTCATTGCTTGGGTCAATGGGCAATATCAAGAACACTCAGCCAAAAGGTCAGGTGCTGGGAAGAAATTACAGCCAAAGTTAAGTCAGAGCCATAAGAAGTAGCAGGACATATACATACTACTATATTTAAAATAGATAATCAATAAGGACCTACTGTATATCACAGGGAACCCTGCTCAATATTCTGTAATAACCTACCTGGGAAAAGAATGTGAAAAAGAATAGATATATGTATAACTGAATCACATTGATGTACAACTGAAACTAACACAACATTGTAAATCAACTATAGTCCAATATACAATTAAATTTAAAAAAATAATAAATAAAATGCTGAAAAAATAATGAAATGAAAATGTACACTTAAGATGTGTACATTTTATGTAAGCTGTAGCTCTATAAAAAATTAAAACCAGTAAATAAAAAAAAAGAAATAGTAGGAAAGGGGAAATTTAAAGAACCACCTTGAGCTCTATTTCAGTTTGGGCTTCTTTGAAAGCAGAGGCAAAACAAAGAGTTGGATATAAGTCATTTATTTGGGAAGTGGTCCCAGGAAGCAGGGATGAGGGACCAAGGAAAGCAAGATGGGAACTAGCTAAAGTAGTAAGACTATACCTTACTGAGCTGTATATTGCTGTGAGCAATTGGGGCTCAATTCAGCTGGGGAATTGTGAGCAACTATGTAGAAAGCTTCTCAGAATTGTTCCTCCAGGGGCAAAAAGGCAAACACCCACTAACACCCACCCCTCATTGGTTGAGAGATTGTCCTAGGAATGTTACCTCCCCTCACTTCCAGGGAGCATCTGCACGCCTTTTGAGCATCCGTTCCTGCCTTCAGGTAAAGCCCTAGGACAGGAAAAGCAGAGACGTGCTGAGTTGGTGGACTGAGGTGGGTTGTCACCAACATGCACACAATTGCCCATCATGGCTGCATGGATTAAGAGTTGGGCTGAGAGGATGTGACACAGGACACAAAAAATGTCTGATGCCAGTATCACGTAGCTCTTGGGTCTTACCCTGATAAAATGGCAGGTTTGTGGTGTGTGGTTAAAAAGTCAAAGGAAGTGACGTGAAGAAAGCCTCCCAATCCACTTGTACCCTTGGTTAATATGATTTTCAATGTTATGCTCTCAAGCAACCTCATATTTAGATGACACAATGGGCTCCCCTCCAGTATGACTTTTCCTGTTACTGTCTCACATCAGATGATGAAAGTCTTTCATGATGTCCCAACCCAAAATAGAAAGTTAGAATAACTGCTCAGAATCTGGTCACTTTCCAAATCTTGATCCAGTAGTTTGCATATCTCAAAAATCCTTCTTTGCTTTTCCCCCATAACTAACTAGCTACATGCCAGAGTTGTTTGTCTCTGCCTCTCGTGTTATCTTCTTGGCCTCTCTTAGGACAGATTACATCTTCTTCCTTTTCAAAGCCTCATGTCTCTAGAATTTTTCAACTCTGTCATTTCCTCCCAATCTATCTTGAGAAGACTTGTTCAATCCCTCTTTGACAAATGTCCTCATTTCTTCATCTATGTAATTCTAGCATTTCTGCCTTGAACCTCTCCCAGAACCTAGTCTTTAATTTTAACCCATGACTAGGCCATTTTCTGGTCATCATTTCTATAGGTGTTGAATTGTAAAAATGTAATTGAGTAACTGAACCATCCAACTAAACGTGTTGACTGTAACTCATGCAAACATAGAGTTTCTATGATTCTGAACTAGTTACCCTACCAAGTTTGTCAGAGTTGGACATATTTTCCCAATTATTTGTATTTTTCTATTTTCTCACATCCAAAGGGTAAGAGAACATGTTTTTGTTTAGCTATTTTTTTCTATAAATAAAACTTATATTGGAACTCCTTTTTTTTCTCTTTAAACAGTTCCATTGCCCCCCCTCTTAAAAGCATGACTAACTTTTAAATTTTACTACTGAGTACCTTATTGAGTGACTCTTTTCAAACTTGATTTGAAGAAACTTAAACAAATAGTATATACCCAGTAAGAGTAAGAAACTCAAAGAAAAAGGAAACCAGGCCTGAGGGGAGATGAGAGAAGTGATAAAATTGGGCATAAATATCAATACGACCCTAATGAAAGAGCAAATCTGGATGAGCTGTCTAGCATATCTCATAAAGAAAGCCCGATGATTGGCTTATCTCCTGTATTATTAGAAAGAAGAAGGCAAATTAAGTGTTTAGGGGAAACATGTTTTTCTGACACTAAGTTCTAGTAAATGCATGGGACCTGACCCAGGCTGAAAAAATGGCATGATAAATAGCATCATGACTTAACATTAAATCAGTGTGGAGAAACAAAGAGCAAATAGTCTGGTGTTCAGATAGAGCTATCCCTTGGTTTAAATTCATCCTCACACAGAATTTAGAAAAATGTTAGAAGTGTGATGTAACATCTACTTTTAATTTTCTTCCATTTAAAGCAGAATAGTACAAGCTTATTTTAAAAATAAGAAATCATTACAAATTTAAACTTCATTCCTCCTGGTATCTACTTACATCACCATTGATGTTTGATATGTATCCATTTCTTCAGCTCATCTTCAATTTTTTTTTCCTCTCTCCCTGGTCCCTTACACATATGTATACATAAAGCTTTTACTTTTAAAATATCATATGATACACATTCTTTAATTTGCTTTATTTACACAATGTATTATTTCTCTTTTATACTCTATTTTCCAACAACATTTTTTTTTCTGGTGCAGCTTTTGATAGGATTTGGAGGGAAAAAGGTGAAAATGAACTAAGAGTTGTGTAAGTGGAAAAAAGCATGGGCTTTAGAGTCTGATCAGATGCTAATTATGGCCTCCCTTGACACAAATTGGGTGATCTTGGACAAATAAGCTTTTTAAGCCTCGGTTTCCTCATCTGTAAAGTGGGGATGGTAATAGTATACAACCTCTCTTGTAGTATGTTCAACAAGATTAAATGAAATATGCATATGAAGTGCTAAGAATGATATCTGTGGAAAGAAAGCACTCATTTAAGGACTTACAATGTTGTCCAAGAGAAGCACTGAGCTTTAGAAACCCAATTAGTTGATGGTAGAGAGGACGGTCCATTGAAAAAATTAAAAGCGCACTCCACTTCTACACAGGTTCTCACAAGGGTTCTGCAGGTAAGGTGCCATTTCATTCTAGAAGGATATTTGGATTTTCTCCAGTGCCTTTACAAGAGCTTGACTGAGATACCAGCACTCTAGACCACCAAGTATGGTACAAATAGTTTTGTAATGGACAGGCTTCAGAGATGTTGTTAGCAGTTATCAACCTCACTCTAAAAGAAGTCTCAAAATGGTCCTATGGAAGTGCTAGTCACAATTGAGAAAATTTTTTCACAAAGATGATCCTGGTTGACCCTACAAAGGCTCTGTAAAGTATGAATTATTTATATGATGATTCTTATTTTACAGAGGAAGAAAGGGAGGTATGGAGTAATCTGATACTTGAGTGAGGACACAGAGCTAGTCCAAACAAGATCTAAAATTCAAACCTGGAAATCTATAAAACAGTAAAAACCTATGGCCATGTCATTATGCTATGGAGAATTTGAATGATAATGTCAGGCTAATGTGACTTTTTAAAGTCACGATGTATTTCAGAGTGAAATTGATCAGCAGGTAGATTAGTTGGTACACATGAAGAACTCCAAAGTAAAGATCTAAGCAAATCAAATCCTAAAATACATATTTGTCAGTCTGAAACTTTTTGATGATTTACATTTTCACACGTGAATTTAGCATGTTTTTCGACTCTGAGGATACAGAGGTCAGTAAGATATTCAGTGGCTTGTCGAGACTGTCAGCTCATTGAATTCTGTGGTCCCTGCTCTGGGTAGTTCATGCTGGTATAGAAGGCAACAGTTTCCAAAGTGGTCCCAGTGAGAGTGTGTCCTTCCTGGCTGTTCACAAGTGCAATTCCAGGTGTTGATTTTTCATCCATTTGTCCCTTGCTAGTTTGGTGTTGTGTTGCCCTAGAGAGGGTTTCTCTGTATGATATCCATGGAAGACAGGATCAGTAGACAGTTGGACATTTTCTTAGGTCGCATTGCTATTGGAATTCCCTTCTCCAAGTGCTTCTTTAGTCTGACTGTGTTTTAACTCAATGCAAAATATACCTCACACCGGGCTTCCCTGGTGGTGCAGTGGCTGAGCGTCCGCCTGCCGATGCAGGAGACACGGGTTCGTGCCCCGGTCCGGGAAGATCCCACATGCCACGGAGCGGCTGGGCCCGTGAGCCATGGCCGCTGAGCCTGCGCGTCCGGAGCCTGTGCTCCGCAATGGGAGAGGCCACAACAGTGAGAGGTCCGCGTACTGCAAAAAAAAAAAAAAATATATATATATATATATATATATATATATATATATATATTTATATATATATATATACACACCTCACACCAATGAACTGGAAAGTGCAGGGATCCGGAGTAGAGAGCACCTCTGGAAATGTGTTCCTTCCTCCTTCTTTCCTTCTCTACTTCCCTCTCTCCTCTCTCCTCTTTACTTTCCCTCCCTCTCTCCCTCTATTCCATTCCACTCCAGTTAACTCTAGTCTAACTTCTCTCTTCCCTTGCAATCTCCCTCCCTCCCTCTCTTCACGCCCTCCTCTCCCCTCTCCTCTCCTCCTGTCCCACTCTTTGCAACCACGCCCCCTCTTCTCTTTCTCTTACTGGAACACACACACACACACACACATACACACACACACACACACACACACACACACACACACACACACACACACCCTTAACTTTTCCTTAAGACCTCAGATCAAACTTGCTGGAAGTGCTTAGGGCTAAATTAAAAGTGAATAAACGTTTCCTTTCCTGAGAACTTTAACTTTTACTTTGCAGTTTAATTTAGTTCCTGAATGTTAAAGACGGCATATTTGATATCTGTAAATCGGTCTGTACACGTCTGTGCATGTGAATATATATACATGAGCAAAGTGGAAAAAAAAAAAAAAGAAAAAATCTCCCAAACTTCTGCTTTGACTGCAAGATTAGAGGTTCTAACTTCTTGATTATTCCTTAACAAGAACATTTTAGAGAAATCAGTATCTTTTGTCCTCATTCCATATAGATTACTGCAGTTTGCAGACAGCCCTTTTTGCATATTATGTAAATAGAAAGTTACATTAACAACACTGTAGGTAATGTAGGAACATTTTTTTTAATTTCTCTTTTTTTCTTGTAGAAAGAGCTTCTGATTAAGAGCCGGGAGTGCTGTTCATCCTTAATTCCTTGCTGACTCCCCAAGTGCTGTCTGGGATGTCTCAACGACTTTCTGGGAAACCATGAGTGCTCCCATTTGCATCCGGCACCCCCAATCCTGAAAAGATTTGACCACAACTTGACCCAATGGAAGGCATAGACTTTTGAATATATCCTGCTCTGAGTTGCTTAGGTGAGGGTGAAAGCACTAGCACTGCGGTAGGGGGTGGGTTGTCAAAATGAAATCTAGTACCCAAAGTTAGCATTTTTGTGATCGTTGGGAATCTGAGAGGTGGTAGGAGGAACAGACTTTCAGAGCGCTTCAGAGCTGGAGAAATAGGCTCTAACTCCAACAGAGAACAGGAGGGAGTGGGAGAGGGAAAGAGCGCCTTGATGCTCTTTACCGGGTGTCGTTATATATACACAACTAGAGGCAGCGCTTTGGTCCATGCAAGCTGTGAATGGTGCAAAATATTAGAATAATGAAATGCTATTTGATACCGTGATGGCTGATGACCGCATTTGATAGGTGCACAGAGAGACACCTAAAGGTATTACAAAATTCACCTCCAAGGAAAAGGCAACAAAAGTTACAAAAAGCTTCGTATTAGTGGGTGACCTTAATCGCTAGTGGAAACAAAACATTCAGCTTGCAAACTCAGTGGGTGGCCCTGGCCCCTGCCTCACCAGAGACGAGAGATAGAGTCCTGCCCCAGGACTGGCTTTCTCAAGGTCCTTGAAAACCTTTGTATGCGAGTCATCTACCAGCTTTTCTAAGAATGTGACTTCCACCTTAATGCAAGAAGAAAGTTGCTCTGTAGAGCCCAGTAGAAGTGTGTGATTATAATTCACATTGCTACCAAAAAAATTATACACTCCTATCAGTTTATGAGATTGTCTGACCTTAAGAAGTCATAAAATTTCTCTCCTTGAACAAATAGAGTTTATAATGTTTCTATACTATCAGTGTGGAATGGATTCCTCCATGCTCTTTTTGGAAATGTTTGTCGTGATGGCAAGTGACACAATTTACTTACTATTGTGGCAGAAGTTTAGCGTGATTGAAAGCCATTGAAAGGCATAGCATCTGAATGCCAAACATGACTTGTATCTATAATTCTAGACAATGATTTGGATGCCTGTTGACTTTCTTTCTAACCCACAATGATTTTTTTTCCCCTTTCCACTAAGTGGCACTGTGTTATTTGCATTTTTCTGTTCAGGTCAAAATATCCAAACATTTGGAATGCTGGTCTGAAAACCAGTTTAAAGCTTTGTTGTAAATTTCTGCTTAATAGGTTGGATGGAAAAAAAAAAGCAGTAATTAAAATTTTATAAGAAAAAAACTTCCACGAAGCTTACTCTTTTCTGTATTTAACTCTTTCCCACTTTTTCTTTCCAACTCCATTAGCCTCCAAATAAGCAACACCATATTATACATGTCAAAGGAAGTTTTATTTAGACTTATAAGGGCTGATCTATTCCCATACTGTTTAAATTAATGTTCAAAAAAGAATTCAAACCACATTCTAACATTTGGACTATGTAAGAAGGAAACAGATTTTCGGGGAAAAAAAAAAAGATGTTGTTTTAGCTAGGCAGGATGGGCTGTAGGAATGCAGACACGTGCAGACGGGATTTCTAAATGTGTGTATTATCTGATAAGATCTGGCTGCTCATGTGTCAATTCAGAAAGTAAATGAGTGTACGAGCAGAATTGCCTTCTTTCCTTCCTTCCTTCCCTCCTTTTTTCCTTCCTTCTTTTCTACCTTCCCTCCCTCTCTCCCTCTCTTCCTTCCTTCCCTCCTTCCCCCCTTCTTTCCTTCCTTCCTTCCCACCTTCCTTCCTTTTTATTTTTTCTTCCTCTTATTTTTTCCCTTTTCCTATGCCTCCTTTTCTTCTTGTAACAGCTTGGGATGGACTTTTATCTCAGCCACCTGCAGCCTAAGGCTTGGAAACACTGGCTCTTCACCTAACTGGTTACTTTTCAGACCAAATTAGCTCCAGAAATGCAGGGTGACTTTGAAAAAAGAAACTAGAATCTCTGGAAATAGAATGGCCTCCATTTGAATCAGGGTAACATTTTAAGAATTAAGTTCTCATTACCTTCTCCAAATACAGCATATCACTGACAGAGAGAATGCTTTGGCATCTATACAGTCACCCTACATCAAAAAATAGTCACGGAAAAAAAACATAGTTACTGATTTTGTGTGTGAGTGATCACTTTTAATTTTCAATACAATAGATTTTTCCAGTTTCTCAAGTGCAGCAAAAACACTGCCAAATAAAGAAGCGTAAATGCAACCACGGAAAGGGTTGTGAGACCAAAATTTTTTGCGTATCTGTGATTTTACGTTTGCGCATGTGTGTATGTGTGTGTGTGTGTGTGTGTGTGTATATAAAGTGAGTTCTGTTTGAAATTAATGAATTACATTTCAATTAGCCAGCTTTTAGCAGCAGTTACTTTCTGTGCTGTGTGTTGGCTTGTATTTGTACCACGTATGGCAGTATATTTTTTCTCATAAACGAAGTGTATTTTCTTGATCAGGAAAAGAAAAGAAATTCGTGAGCCAGGAAAATGTCAAAGTCTACCTTTTTAAAAAAGATATCATCTTCTAGAAAATAACACCCCTCTCTCTTCCATGTGCAAAATATCACACACTTGCCTTTGAGACTAGCTAACACTCAAGAAGAGAAGGGATTTATAGACTTCCTCAGATAAACGGATTACAGGGAGCCCTCGAATGAGGATGAAGCCTGGTTAGGTGGTGGAGAGTCGACATGCATTTCTTGGCAGGTAAGTCCTTTGGGATGATCTTCAAATAGAGAATACTGTATTGGAGATGTTTTTATTTCTTTACAACAGGCTTGTGAAGATTCACAAACCACTAATGAATCCAAAACAGCCTAAGTATCTTATTTAATTTCATTCGAACTAACTTTTCCCAAACTGTTCTGTCTTGCATCCCTTTTTGCACACCCCATGTACTATTGCAGTCCCTGTGAGCTAGTTTAACAGTCAGCATAAGCTAGGTTATGCTGAGGCAACAAAGAGCCTCCCAACTTTCAGTGGTTTATTTCAATAAAGGTTCATTTCCTGCTCATGCGCCACGCCCAGCACATCCTTAGGGACCAGCAGGAGTGTTGCATTCATCGCAGTCACTCATGGACCAAACCTGAAAAAAGAGCTAGCACACAAAGTGGGCCAGTTGCCATGTGAGAGAGAAAAATGAAAACTCTGGAAAATCTCGTACACACATCGACCAGTAAATGCCCTGGATCAGAGGTGACTCACAGCACTTCTGATCACAAGTAATCAGGGAGAACTAGTCAGATGGTTCCATCCAAACACAAAGGGGTGGGAAATGTAATCCTAACGTGTGCCCCAAAGGCAGAGATCCTAAAATAATTTGGGAATAGTACTAATGACTGCCATACCTAGTATTTTTCGGAATACATTTTAAGACTCTCTGGACTATTTTAGATGCTCCAAATCCCATTGTTGTGCATTCTTCCAAGATCAAGAAGTGTTGCACCTGGGAGAAATGGAGGAGAGATTATAATACAAAAGTACATTGAAAATAATTCAATTATGCAAGAAGCACCATTTTACATTTGAGCTTCGTAACAACCCAGTTATATGAGTAGGGTATAGATTTTCTTATGGGAAAATGAGACAAGTGGGATGGCCTTTGTGAGCTGATCTAATATTCAAACAGTCTTTGTAAGTCAGAAGGAAATTTGGGGGTACGGGAAATGTGAAAAGGTTCAAAATCTGGGACAGCTGGACCAACAAGAATTATCACCACAGTCCAGTTCTACTCTGAATTCTACCAGATTTGTCCAGGACTTATCCAAGTGTTAGGGAGATTACTCAACAGAAACACAATGAGAAGTAAAGCTCACTGACAAAAATATGAAGAAATGGTGAGATGCCAAGAGGTGACAACATATTTCATAAATATCTTGAGAGCTGCTGGCCACCGGAAGCAATGAGCACTGACCCAGTAAAGAAAAAATTCATATGGTGCCATTGAAGAGAAAATTTTAACCTATCACTTCAGCCTCTAAAAGGACAGCTAAAAGTAAGAGGAATAAAACAAAAATAATATCTGCCCTTTTTATGTGCCGTTGTCCTCCTATTAAGGAAAATAAATTCTGATTTACTGCTGTCTGCCTCAGAAAGGTTGGAGGCGCAGGATGACATTTTACGGCTTTTGTTTGGGTTTGTCAGTGTGGGTGGGGGACTAGGCTGGGGGACTGGGTGTGCCATGAAAGCCACCAGCAAGCCACAAGCCACCTTGCATTACCCACTCCACGTCCTACCTCACCTCCATCTCCCCCAGCCCCCAAACCTGCCATAATTAGTCTTGCGAGTCTTACATTGCCACAGTCACATGCCTGAGGCATTATCTCCTATCTGTGGTATTACATGCTGTAATCCCACAGCTAAATGTGGTAACCCAAATTTCACAGAGACTCTGCAGCAGGCTTGCTGAGATAACCCATCTCGGTACGTGGAGTGCCAGGTCACACGGAGCCTGTAGGCTTGGAGCACTATGGATGCTTTGTGTAGGTTCATCCTGCACACCCTATAGCTTACCCATCCTTCCAGAGATCACAGGAACCCTAAATAGCAAATATGGCATCCTAACTAGAACACCACCTGTTTTGTGCAAGTGTACATGGGCTTCTGCCACCCTGCTGCTTCTCTCTCTCTCTCTCTTTTTTGGTGTAGAAGAGATAACATTTAGAGTCCATCTCTGTTGTCTGGCTGACTAAATAGACGTAAAACGGATAGTTATAGGCTCATTGTCTGTACCCAGCCCAACGGTCACTATGCCACCTACACAAGAACAGTGACCTACATATATCTCTCACACATGATGCTCTTAAGTATGCTTGCAGGTGCTGGAATCCTAGGCAATAATGATCGTTGCTTGACAAGCCTCTTTGTTCCACATTTCAAAAATTTTTTGTGGCTGTTTGTTGTCAAAAGACATGTATATTTCCCCTCTCTCTGTCTCTCTCTCTCTCTCTCTCTCCGCCCCCCACCTCCATTTCTCTGGTGTGAACTGCTTAGAAACATATGCTTTTACCTGAAAATGTATCTACTCCTGCTGCTTTACTGGGCCCCTTAATTACTTGTAAAAAAAATAATAATAAATTGGGCAGGTGTTTGCTCTTCCAGTTGATTAATTGACAATGATTTCAGTACAATTGACGGCAGAAAGCTAGGAAGCTGCCAGTTGGAGCTCAAAGAGGAATACACATTTCTCTACTCAGCCATGTGAATCAGCTCAAGAGGAGAATTTACAGAAGGCTCAAATCGCCAGCAAAACTATATGTTTTTCATTCCAGGCTTGGAAATCTCGAAGTCCCAGTGTCGAGCTCTATCATATATATAATTTTTTCTTATATATACGTGAAACTCTGGAAATGGTAAAATGAGTTGAGAAATGTTTTTTTCCCCTAAGTGAACAAGGTCACCCAGATCAGTCACTATTATGTGTGGCAAGCAGTGCATTATAGCAGGAACAATGATGTCAAGTTGACCATCCTTTTTCTCTGTGTCGGTGATGGCTTAGTTTTCAATTTACCAGCCTCAGAAGCAGCTGCCGGCAGCCTGAGACGGTCTCTGAGTACTGCACATCCTGAAGTATTAGCAGAGCAAAATTGAGGCCATTCTGTGTTCATTGTTTTATGGCTTCAGAGACAACCACACGAGATTTTCAGAGCAGCGACTAAATCAAAATAAAGAGACCTAAATATTCAGAAGTAGAGAAACAAAACCAAGCACTTCCTTTTGGATTAATATGAAAGCTGTCCATGTCTTACAGGGAGTCTAGTGATCTAAAGACGACATGAAATATCATAGATTTTATCATGTTAATTAAGAAGAGTCCTGAGCATAAAGCTTAATTTCAGATGACCAGGTTTCCAGAAGAGAAGTCGTTTGGCTACTAAAATTCTAGTAAATAAGAATTCTAGAAATAAGAAAGTGGTGAACTACGTAGAATGAGTTAGACTCAAGGTCTGGCTGGAGTTCAGGCCGTATTTTTATGTTGATCCTTAGAACTCATTCATTCACTCTATTTTTATTTTACAGCTGGGCTTGTAAGCATGAATAATGTAGATACACAAGTAGCATAGAAAGTGAGTGTAGCCAGGAGATAGCAAGAGAGAGAAAGAAGAGTCCATATTTCCTGAAAACAACTTCAAATAGGAAAGATATTTTCATGCTTTTTTTTTAAAGACAATAGCAAATAAAGAAGGCTTACCAGCAAAGTATATCAACTCAAAGTACCCCTTGAAACATTTTTTTCTAAACATAGATGTTCGGAGACTACCTTACAGGGAATTACCTTGGGCATTTTATGGTATTTTTTTTTTATTGATCAAATTTATAAGAGGAAAATAATGACATTCCAGAAAATAATGACATTCCAGAGGAAAATAATGACATTCCAGGGAAATTATGACCTCCTGTCACCTTTCAAAAACTCCTCAACATATGAGTGAGATTCAAAATATTTTAAAGGAACATTTCAACAAAACTAGCAAGTGGTTTCAGAAAGAGTGAATATATGAATTCACTCTTAAATGTTTGCAGAAAGGAATTATATTCTTTTTGATGAAAATGATAAGGTATAGAGACTTTTAAATATTGTGCATTTTTCAGCCGAGCGCTCTGAGTCACGTCTTCCTTCGCCGAGACTCCTATCTTTGGCTATAAAACTTGCTCTTGTTATTTTGATAGTCTGATTTGCCAAGCAGATAAAGGGTTCAAAACTTCTAACTTGTCCTTTCATGAGAAAGAATTTAAAAAACACAGAAACTTTAGGTTGAAAGCGCTTTTTAGAGAGAGTATGCATTCCCTTCCCTTGCTCCGAGGGAAAAATCCTCTTCTCACACGTGCACCTTACTGAAGGATTTGCATGGTCAACTTCTTTTCAGCTCTCAAAATTGGGATTGGATGTGCATTTCTCTGAAGATTTTATAAGCCACCCTCTTTGCTACTGTTAACACTGGGGAAGTAAAGCAGTTTGCTGTAAGTTTCAAGGATCCTTGGGCACTAGGCCTCTGCACCTGACTCCAATGATGTATTTTTAGCATTAAAACTTTCCTAAGAAAATGGCAGCAACCTCCAAACTCTGGCAGTTAAAAAAAAAAAAAAAAAGACAGTATGCTTTATATAGGTGAATTCATCGAATTGCCCCAAGAAAACACACACAATGACCACTAGCACAACTTCCCAAAAATAGTACAAATCAAATTTTAAAAGGGATAGAGAACTTGATGCTTGAGCACTTCATGTAGAATATACAGGATTCCTTTTCATAAAATTCTCCATTTCCCAAGTTCTACCTAAACACCTTGATTGCTTTATGGATTAAACTGTGTGTATTCAATGCCTGCTCAGGATAGGCTGTGAATCAGGAAAGACACAAAGCATATGGGCATATCCCAGCTGTAAAATTGCACATTCTACCATAAATGAGCAATCCAGACTACCTACTGCATCTCCTTCTACCAAAATATTGCGTTTTCCCTCCCAATAAAGATGTTTTATAATGGCAATAAGGTGCCGTAACTCACGGAGGTTCTGCCGCTTACTTGCTCTCTGTGTCCTGTAATTCCCACTCTATTGTGAGAGCATATGTTGTAACTCTGTCATGAATTATTATTTGGCGATTCCACGTTGGAATTTGCACTCGGAAGGCAGTTTCTGCACCCCCACTGCAAAGATTCCAGCTCATTCATAGATGGTCCATATTGTCTAATGTCTTTCATGTTGTAAAACGATTCCTGAGGTACTGTATCCAGGGGCTTGGTCTCCTATATTCTCAATTAGCACAACCATCCTGAAATTATATAGGTACCTAAGGTGCTGTGCCTCTTCATTTTGAAATCACCATTTGTGTGTGCTACATTCGAGAAGACAAGTCACGCAATAATAAGCAAACCCAATAGCAAAACGTTTCAGGGGGCAGTTATAAAAATCTCACTGGCACAAATCAGGGGCAAAGTCACCTGTTTTTTAACGCATTGCCTCTACCTTTTTTCCCAGCTAGTAAATTTAGAGGCTGGAGAGTAATGAAATGCATTTTGTTAAAAGAAAATGTCTTTGTGATTCTGACTTTCATCAACGAGATTCCAAACTCTTCCTGTGGGCCGTCTTCTTCCAGATGAATATTTATTGGGCATCTCCTGTACTGGAGGCTGTTCCTACTGGCTCATAAGAGTTGACTGGGCACATCCCTTTTCAACTGCACATTTAGCAGATGACTCATCGTTAAGTTGAAATAAGCCATTGCGAGAGTATTTACACCATGGGAATCAACAAACACCACAAATCAGGGCTTTCCTGGGGGATAATGGGGGTTAGTTGCTAAACAGTTACCAGCATCTCGCTGCCTCCTACCAGTAAGTAAGGTATTATACAGATGCTGAAGGTACTGTGTATAGGAGCCTTACAACAAAAGTGTCTAAACTCTAGTTGCAAAAGTAATATATAAAACATGGTAAGAGCAGTTAAAATTATTAGTAGAAAAGATTTTAAGTTGGGAGTGTAACTTACTGGTTAAGGAACTAGGCTTTGTTCAGTTTGGGTAGGTCCTCTTACAATTAAATATAGCTAAATATCCTTCAACAACTCACTTCTCTAAACCTCAATTTAGTCCACTGGAAAATGATAATAATAAAAGTTAGCCTCCTTACATAGTTATTTTGGAATTAATTGAGATAAGGAATGAATGAAGGTACCAGGGCTCATATCAGAGCCCAATATATTTTAGCCAATATTATTAAGGACAAGCAGTTGAAAAATTACCAACCTTATCTTAGTTGTAGTTACTTGTTTACTTCATTCCAATCAGATCTCTTTTTTTTTTTTTTTTTTTTTTTTTTTTTTTTTTTTTTTTTTTGCGGTACGCGGGCCTCTCACTGCTGTGGCCTCTCCCGTTGCAGAGCACAGGCTCAGCGGCCATGGCTCACGGGCCAGCCGCTCCGTGGCATGTGGGATCTTCCCGGACCGGGGCACGAACTCGTGTCCCCTGCATCGGCAGGTGGACTCAACCACTGCACCACCAGGGAAGCACCAGACCTCTTTTTTATTGTCCTCACACATACCAAGTTCCTGACTCTAAGCCTTTGCAACGCCCCTTCCCGCTCTCTGGAAAATCTCTCCCTGGATCTTTGCCTGGTTGCCTCCTTCACATCCTTCTGGGCCCAGTTCAGATGTTACCTTTGCAAAGAGGACTTTCTAGGTCACTCTTCCTCGGCTCACATTCCTCCCATCCTCCATCTAGTCGCTGTGTTCCAGATTTCCTCTCCTATATCCCTGCAGAACTTGTCATCGTTAGAAGTTTCTACTTTATTGGTGACATGTTTATTAACTCTCTTTCTTGCTGAATCTAAGATCCGTGAGAGCAGTAGCTCTGTTTGCCCTTTTCAGCACTTAATCCCAAGGCCCAGGAATGGTGCTTGGCATGTGGTAGGCAGGCAATAAATATTGGTGAATTATGAATAAATAAATGGTGACTTTGGAGCCAGAAAAGTTAATTTGCTACTTAGGTGGAGCAGATAGATCTACAATTCTATTTTTAGTCCAATTAAGGGCTGTTTTTGATAATAAAATAGAAATATTTATGGGTCCACAGGAGGGAGAGAAGTTCATTAATGCTCTGGATAAGTAACAGAATGAGCAGCAGAAAATCTATTGACAGATTTAATCAGGAAATTGTGAAAACAACCAGATATAGCTGATTTTGCAAGACATGGAAAGATTAGGTTCAGAATAACTTGACTGGGTGAATTTGAAAAAATTTTCTTGCCCTACACGCAGCTAAAATTTATTTATTTATGTGATCTTAGCATAATGACTGGAAATAAGAAAGGAGAATTTAAACTCCCAATCATTAACCACGCTGATTATTATAATTTGGGCTGGTAGGAAAGATATAGTATGAACTAGCCTTCATGGCTCTTCATATGCAAGAGTTTCCATAGACTTTCATGCAGGTGTGTGAGTGAGACTTTTCTCACCCTCATCATATTTGTCTGAGCCTGTGAGGAGGGAGAATAGTGGGCACTGCAGAGAGAAAGACAAAATAAACCTTTCTGAATAAATACTTTTAATTTTTGTGGTATCAAGTAATGACTTAAGCATTTCTATGTAAGTTGATATTTTCTAAAGAGCATGAGAGGTTTGGAGAGCTTTAAAAAAAATCATTCTAAACGTGAAGGACATTAATTAATAGAAAAAATATTTCCTACGTGATACACTCATACAGTAGAACTAGGAAGGGTGTTATGAAGGAAGAAATAGAATTTTAGCATAGACATGTGTTTCTTGCCTTATTGGGGAAAAGACAGTTTATAAGTGGAAAAGAGAATTTAAATGCAAAGTACATGAGGTAGAGTGCTTTATATTATATCTGGATTAAATGCTCAAAGTCCAATTTATTTATTTTTATTATTATTATTTTTTTTTTTGTGGTACGCGGGCCTCTCACTGCTGCGGCCTCTCCCGTTGCAGAGCACAGGCTTCGGACGCTCAGGCTCAGCGGCCATGGCTCACGGGCCCAGCCACTCAGCGACATGTGGGATCCTCCCGGACCGGGGCCCGAACCCGTGTCCCCTGCATCGGCAGGAGGACTCTCAACCACTGCGCCACCAGGGAAGCCCAGTCCAATTTATTTTTATTTTTCAGATTAGCTAGGATAGAATAGGGGGTAACATATATAATGTTAGCAGGGTTTTCAATTAAATTGTGAATATATAGTTAGATTGAACATTTGAAAGAATTATGTAAAGTTTCAAATATCAGATGCAGATTTAAAGTCAGCCATTTTATGTACATGTACATATTCAGTCATTCCTCGGTATCCATGGGGGACTGGTTCCAGGACACCACCTCCCATACCAAAATCCTCGGATGCTCAAGTCCATTATATCAAATGGTGTAGTATTTGCATATAACCTATGCACATCCTCCCATATTCTTTAAGTCATCTCTAGATAACTTATAGTACCTAATACAATTTAAATGCCATGTAAGTAGTTGTAAATGCAATGCAAATACTTGCCAGAAAGTAACAAATTTGAGTTTTGCTTTTGGGAACTTTCTGGAATTCTTTTTTTTCTGAATGTTTTCCATCGTGGATGTGGAACCCATGGATACAGAAGGCTGACTGTGTATACACACACACACACACACACACACACACACACACACACACACATACACACATACACACACATAATCTTCATTATCACCATTTTAGGATGAAAAATTCAGATAGATATATAGCCGTCTAATTCCCATGCAGTCTTTTAGGTCTATTTCATGACCTGCATGCAGAATTTTAAGAAATTAGTTTCAGATTCTTAAAAATATAAAAGCTTTGGCTTCCTCTGCCAAGAATTCCACAATTGTGCTTACATGGTCTAAAATGCAAGCAATTCAGTAGAATGATATTTTATATAAAAAGAAAGAGGCACCGAATTACTGCACATGTAATCTATTATGGACCAAAATGTGTAAGCACACACCACATACAAATTCTTACGCTTGTACAGAGGCTAATTCTTATCATGGCCAATGTATGACACTATAGCCAGAGATGGATCCTAAATTAGGGTACAACGTGGAGAAACAGCATTTAGTAACAACATCTATGTGCTAGAAAGTTCTAGGTGCTATATATTTTTTATGTCATTTAATCTTCATAACAATTTATATTTATAATATATAATATTATAATAGGGTATATAATAATATGTATTATATATAATAATATATAATTATATATATAAAATCTGTTTTCTTCTCTCTCTTATCCTCTTATCATATAACATAAGATGTACTGAAAATATATCATAGCATTTAAGTGTTGTTAAATTTACATCATAGTATTTAAATTATGGGATATCAAGGAGAGGAGTAGCCATGATACAAAGGCTTTGCATCCTTTTCTGAGGAAGGAATTAGTATGCTTTTATGTGCACACAGGATAGTTATATCATGTTAGGTGTAAGTAAGACCTTGCTATTGTCTTTACTTGGAGATTAAGGACAGTATAAAGATATGTGTATGGATGCCAAGTTCACGGGGGGTGGACTTGGGATGGCCAGGTTTAATGTGTCAATTTGGCTGGGCCACAATGCTCAGATTTGTGGTCAAATAATCATTCTGGTTGTTTTTGAGAGGGTGTTTTTGAATGAGATTAATATTTCAATCAGTGGACTTAGAGTAAAGCATATTCCTCTCTATAATATGAGTGGGCCTCATTCAGTCAGTTGAAGACCGACTAGAACAAAAGATTGACCTCCCCAAGCAAGAGAGAATTGTGCAGCAGATGGCCTTGGACTTAACCTGCAGCCTGGGGTCTCCAGCCTGCCAGCCCATCCTGCAGATTTTGGACTTTCCACCCTCCATAATCACATGAGCCAATTCCCTAAAATAAATAAACCAATCACTCTCTCTCTCTCTCTCTCTATGTATATATCTATATCTATATCTATATCTATATATATATATGGGGGGGTGTATACACACACACACACACACACACACACACACACATATATATATCCTATTGATTCTATTTCTCTAGATAACTTGACTAAAACACAATTTAGTAAAGAAAGGACTCAGATCTCTATTATATAGATGAGGAAAATGAAGCTCACAGAGGTTTAATTATCCAAGATCATAAGACCAGCAAATTGTGGTGTTAGAATCCGAGCCCACATCTTTCGATGTAAAAGCCAACTTTTTTTGTTGTATCTTCTACAGGACCCTCAAAAGAGGAACAATTTATTGAGCATTTGTGGTGCATGACTAACTATGATAACCTCAATTTATAAACTGAAAGGGCAAGAAACATGCCTTAGCTGTCTTGTTGGCTATGTCTAACACAGTGCCTGATACAGAATTTCCCAGAAAACACACATACTCATGCTTCACATCCCCCCTCGTATTCTACCCATATCACAAGCACATACACATTCCCTACAATATAAAGAATCTAATTCAAGAGAGTCTACCATTGATGTAAACTTAGGCAATGGCACAGTCCTCATCTCCAGTGTTTGATCTCAGGAGCAACAGTGAGCAAGGCAAGTCTTCCTAACCTCTCTGAGCTTCCTTTTTTTTGTTAAACCTAAGTTTGGCCTGCAAAATTGTTGCCCAACTTTCAGACTTCAGACATTTTCAAATCACCTTTCTGATGTTTGCCTTATTTGCATATCGCTGAAAGAGCATGCAATACTCTGCTGAAAACAAGCACTACTTAACATTGATCCCAACTGCAGCAGTAGTGTTGGCATTTTTTGAATACTCATTAAGATGAATGCATAAGTGTGAAAAAATTAAATTGTCTATGTAAAAACTAAAATCATACAGGGCCACCTGTGAGATGAGTACTACACTTTGGGGAAAAAAGATCTAATATAGAACTTAAATTCTTGCCTAGTTCTGTCTCCATATGTTTTTAAATTGACTACTGAACACTGGGGAATTGTATAATTTACTCCAAATATCACCTTCTTATTAATCCTTCAAGATCTAAAATCCTCTAAATGTGGTGAGAGTCTTCTATATTCCAACCTTCTCAGAGCTGGTCCTGTACCCCTGCAGAATCCAGAGTCAGTAAAGTGGTCATGGGTGCATGAGAATACGCACATTTAAAACTTCAAGGGGTCTTTTCTAGTGGTTTTTTATTAAATTTTTTTTACCACAATCCACATTATGAAAAGCATTTACATTGTGACACAATATAGACACATATATGTAGTAGTACATAGATACAATTAAAGTAAAATTTTAATAAAATGTGCTTACAATTTTTCCATTTTATTCTATTCTGTTTTAGTCTATTCATCTACTCTATTTCATTTTTTAAATTGCAGATTGCCACTTACCAAAATTATTTTATAACACACTGTATTAATTATCTGTTGTTGTGTAACAATATTGCCACAAACTTAGCAACTTAAAGAACACACTTTTATTTCTCATAGTTTCTGTGGATCTGGGATCCATGTATGCCACAGCTCGGTCCTCTACAAGTCTGGAATCAAGGCATCCACCAGGGATGCAGTCTCATCTGAGATTCGACTGGGGAAGGATTCATTTCCTCTCTCATTTTGTTTTTAGCAGCATTCGGTTCTTTGCAGGCTGTGGGACTAAAGGCCTGTTTTCTTGCTGGCTATTGGCTGGAGGTTGCCCTAAGTTTCTTGCCATGTGACCCTTTCCATAAGGAAGCTCCCAAGTTGGCAGTTTGCTTTTTAAAGCCAGCAAAAGAAAGACTCTCCTTGCAAAGCAAGTACTACAATCTTATATAAAGTGGTCACATGCATGTAATCACATATGCCCTGTTACCTTTACTATATTCTATTGGTAAGAAGCACATCACACATCCTGTACACACTGAAATGGAAGCAATTTTGTGAGAGGTTAGTTCCAGGAGGAGGGGACTTTGGGGGCTACCTTATTAGATCCTGTCTACCACAAAAATTTATGTATCAATCTCTGAAATTTGAAAAATACTGGTCTAACAAGTGAACTCTCTCCAGATAATAATCCTGAGCTACAGTAGACTGGCAAGGCAAGAATCATCATTCATAATCTTTGACATTCTATATGATCTTAGTTCATATATATATTTCAAAAGAATCATACCAATCTCAAAGACATGTACTTCTCTACATGTTTAAAGGCAAATGTTTTCTCACAATCTAGAAAGATGGACTTTATATAAATTCTATGCAGAATAGTTAAAGAAAAACTTTAAAAGATTTAAAAGATAAATTAAGTATATATTATATTAATCCACATACTTATTTATAAGCTAATAATGCCCCCAACAATTTTGATCCCATCATTGTTCTAAAATTTCTAAGAAAATTTAAAAAGTTGTCAACTTAAGTATAATTATTTTACCATCTACATTTTAAAACAATTTTATTATTTAGAACAATATTTATTATCCACCACCAGTGCCCCAAATAGGACAAGCTCTGAAATGAGGGTTTGAGGAGCTTTTAATTTGTAAATTAAACATCATAATAAGAAACAGCTTTTCACTCTGTCTCGGTTTTCCAGATAATGGTCATTTGAACTGTCTCTGAGTCTGGAGGTTGCTGTTAACAATCCAAATTGTATTACTGATGGGCTAGTTAACATTCAAATTAAACTTTCAAAACAGTGTGGAGAAAATGGTCAACTCTTTGATGGGATTTATGATGGACACACGGCTGGGCTAATGAAGACAGTACGTCAAGCCTTGAACAATGATGATTTTAGGGATTTCTGAGACAACTATTTGGGTCAATGGGGCTGATTTCTTCTTCGATGGTTGCAAGCTGAATTAGTGATAACCACATTTATAGAAACTAGATTGAAGATGGTGTGTGTGTGTGTGTGTGTGTGTGTGTGTGTGTGTGTGTGTGTGTTGTGGGGAAGGGGGTGGTTGGGTTAGATAAATAATTCTATGAGTAGTCAGACAAAGAGAAAACTTGTCTGAAAGGATATGGATACCCTGGAATTTGGTTGTGGGATTTTTGGTGGGAGTAGGAAGGGTTAGGGAAGAAAATGAGTCAACATCATGAAGAGCTAACAAACATGCATCTTTATGAAGATCCTTGATACTTATATCCCACACGTATAAAGCTTCTGCTAAGATGAGCTAAGTAAGAGCCATTTCTCCTGCCAGTGTCTAGTTATTTCTTGTCAGAGGTCTTAAGCTAGACACTTATCCCTAAAGCTCTGATGCACCCAGCTTCCTAAATTTCATTCCCATCTAACTTCTGAACTCCTAAAATTATGCTTACCTATTTTCATGTCTGAGAAACGTCTTTATTCTGTAAGAACCATATTTTTAGAGAGAAGGGACGATGTTGAATGTTTGTATTTTTCAAAGACTTCTACAAGCATTCCAGTTTGAAAGAAATACTCTGGAAATTAAAGTATTATAGTATGAAAATAAACCTTCACATTGGAAATTACACAAAAGAAAAACGTCCCTTTTTAACTGGCAACGTTTATATTTTGGAAGGTTATTGTTAATCAGAATTATCATTAGAATGAAAATGATCATTTATCAAACTTCCAAAATGTTCAGTTATATGAAATTTCAGATTTCTATATGAACCATTGAGAACACGGCAGTGGAGTAAAACTCTAGTCTGGCTAACACTTCATGCTATCTCTTCAAGTAACGTCTCACATTCTCCTTTGAAAAAGATATTGAAATATCATGTTCTCCTTAAATGTTCTTTTTTTTTTAATTAAAAATAATTACCAGTCCTCTGTTTCTGGCAAAAATGGAGTAACAGGGAACAAATTACCTACCCACATTGTCTACGATCTTAAAAACCATTATTTAAGGTATTTTGTCCAGTTTGTTTTTCAGGTACAACCACTTTAGAAGAGAGTTTGGCAATTTCTTTAAAAATAAATAGGCATATTTCTATTTGTTTAGAAATTCCATTTCTATTTATTTACCCAAAATGAATGAAAGCATATGTCCACACAAAGAGTAATCAGCAATAAAAACCAACGGACTCTTTTTTTTTTTTAAACATCTTTACTGGAGTATAATTGCTTTACAATGATGTGTTAGTTTCTGCTGTACAACAAAGTGAATCAGCTATATGTATACATATATCTCCATATCCCCTCCCTCTTGCACCTCTCTCCCACCCTCCCAATCCCACTCCTCTAAGTCATCACACAGCACTGAGCTGATCTCCCTGTGTGATGCAGCTGCTTCCCACTAGTTATCTATTTTACATTTAAAACCAATGGACTCTTGATACATGCAACAGCCTGGGTGAATCTAAAAAGCATCATGCAGAATGGAAGAAGCCAGATCATGAAGGATATACACTATATAATTCCACCTATATAAAACTCTAGAAAACATAAATGAATCCATAGTCAACAGAAAGCAGATTGTCTGAGACCAGGGTCAGAGGTGAAGAAACTATTAGGGCCGGTGTGTTCACTGTCTTGATGTTGGCAATGGTTTCATGGTTTTACACATAGATCAAAGTGATCAAATTGAACACTTTAAATCTGTGTAGTGTACTGTTTGTCAATTATGCTTTGATAAAGCTGTTAGATTTTTTTGGTAAGCAGTTTTTGTGACTAGAAACTTAATCTAAGCCATAGGACAGAGCACTGTGTGCTTTCCAAGTACTCCTCTGATCCCCAAATTATGATATACCGCTTATAGGAGTCCTCCCTCTTTCCACGCAAATTCCCAACTAAAATACCAAATTGCAAAAGGGGAGCAGTACCATCACCAAGGAAGTCTGGCTCCCAGAAGACAGAATTTTAATTCCCTATGTCATTTGGCTCTTTTTCTAAATGATGGAAAGTTGTCACCTTTAACAAAACAGTATTTTTCTTCTCCACAGGTAAGTATTTTTAAAGGAAATTGTACTGTCAATATCTGATTGAGCAGATTTCTATTCCCTCTAGGTTTAATGTTTTCCATCTGTAATATAAAAGGAAGATAATGCACAATTATGCTAGTAAGGCCCTCTCTTCCAATAATGTTTGCATTTCTCAATATCACATTTTAAAAGGGAACAGTGGCACTTGAAAAGTTAAGTAAGATGAGCAAAATTGAACAGAGGAAAAATAACTGAAGACACACTGAAGATACATGTTAAGACTGCCTGAGACAGCAGCTGATCCAGCAGCCTAGCTTTTACAGAGCTGAGCATCATTCAGGTGTAAATATTTGGCGTGCAGACTGAAAGGGAAGGAGGAAATTCAATGAAATATGCAGTAATAAAGAATCGATTCATCCTAGGAATCAGGCAAAGGAGCTCCAAAGTTCTATCCCTCTACCTGGGTAAATTCCCACATCTTTTTGCTGTGCTTTTTAAATGTACACATATACCTCACTTAATGATTTTTATATATTCCTGATAACTTTATCCTTAAGGGAAAATTGTTAAATTAAAGAAAGATTTCTTTTAATTTTAAACAGAAAAATGATGACATGTTCCATCCCAACGCATTATACCCCAAATATATCAATTATATATATATAGATAGATAGATAGATGTAGATATCAATTATCAATATATTTCAAAATATACCAATTGAAAAAATCCATTGAAATGTACACCAATTGAACAGTAAAAGCAACAAAGAGTAACTTGAAGGTTAACAAGTAGAGCTTGTACTTCAAATATAATGGATTGAAAGTTCATGGCACTCAATACAAGAGGAAGAAAAGACTTAATAGGAAGTGGTGGGTGCTACATGGTGGAAAAGAACTGTAAAGAAGCCTTTTTTTTTTGAAAATGCTTTTTGCATCACTTTCTTCATGAATTGTTTTCAACCTTTTGTGAACTTATAGTGGTCTTGAACTCAAACTAGTCTTAAAAATAAAGCCAGCACAGAGAAAAAAATTCTTCTAAGGCAAAATAAAGGTGAAGCAAGAGAGCCTTTCAAAATACACAGAAACAGCCCCCCCCACACACACACACAGATACACACAACCGAGAACAAAAGAGATGTACAAATGGCACTTCCCCAACCTTCTCACTTGTGTATTTATATGCACAGCAAATTATTTTGGGCTCAGCCAAGCACAGAAGCAATTCAAATAGATTCAAGTGATTATTTTTCTGATTAGAAACTCTGGTGGCGTAAATTGGTGAGTATATCTTTGCCTAAAGCAATAATGTCAAAATATCATTTTCAATAACCTATTTAATGTCATTTTGGTGAAAAAGTGGTTATAAAGAATAAAAAGGAGCTGTCTGAAAATAAGTTGTAGACCTTTTCCAGAGCTATTATCCGGAGAGTTATGCGAGTAACGTCTAGAGCACACTCAGGAAGGAATACTCAGTTGACCCAACTGATTTTCTCCCCATGTTTTTTCTTCAAGGGTTGGTAGAAGTCTGTATAGCATTTTAAAAATAACCTCAGCCCTGTCATATAAAACATGTCCATCAAAGCTCATCTTATGATTTCTTGAATTGGAGCGTCACCAAGTCACATTCCTAAACTTTGGTGTTCTTTCCCCCTCAGTCATGGAGAAGGAATTGTATCAAACCACTGTCATTCTTATCAGAGAGCATACATTTCAACATTCTGTAACAACCTAACTGGGAAAAGAATTTGAAAAAGAATAGATACATGTATATGCATAACTGAATCACTTTGTTGTACACCTGAAACTAACACAACATTGCTAATCAACTATACTCCAATATATAATAAAACGATTTTAAATTTTTTTTTAATAAACCCATACTCTATGATACTTAAAAAACAAACAAATAAAACTTGGGTGGAATTATAGACTCTGCCTATGGCCTCCAAGTGGTAACTGAAGTCTGATTACATCGGTTGCTGAAAGGCACAGATAACATGTGCCCACGGACGGTAGACTGGGTGTTCCCTGGAGACAGTGCACATTCTTTAACTTGGTGGAACCGGAGATTCACTTTAGTTAGATGACACGTTTTCACTATGTGCTCGGCCAGTGGAAGGCTCATGTCTGAAGACGTTTCTAAAGCCAATGAACTCATGTTATTTTCTTCTCACAAAATGGAATTCCAGATGAAGAAAATGAAAGTAATGGCCAGGTGAGTAAGCATTAGAGATAACACAAAATTTGCAAAGTCTTTATAGATATACAGGTGTTCCTGTGTTTCCCCCCCACTTCTGTACAGAGTATAAAGGGTAGCCATTACAATTCATTGCCATTTGGAAATGAGGAAACCAAGTAATTGTCTAAAGACACACAGTCAAAACACATCACAGTGTCTGTAAAACCCAGGGGTCTGGATTTCAAAATCAGGTTTTCTGTTTACAAATTTAGGTCTTCTCGTATTGCCATAAACTCCAGAACTTGAAAATAAAGTTAATACCAAAAAGGTATGTTTTTTCCCCAATCACCACAGTGTTCACTGATGGAAATAGAAATAATTTACTCAGAAAATGCATTCTAGTTCAAATAAAACACATTCTATAAAGGCTATGAAAACATTTTAATTAGATAAATTATTTTTAGTCATCTTGCTTTATATTGATAATTACACATTTAACTTTATTTTTTTAAATGCACTTTTTCCCCCTCAAGTAGAAAAGCCATACATGTCCACTAAGGAAAGATTGAACAAGTATAAAAACTATAAAAAAGATAACTGAAATTTCTAAAGCATTCTAAAGGGACAAATGAAATGGCATCAGATTAGGAAAGTGTGACTCAAAATGTACAATGGAGTGGATTGATTAGCTTGGAGCTGGGGGTCTCAAAGTGTGGTCCTCAGACCAGCAAGGTCAGCATCACCTGGGAACTTGTTGGAAAAGCAGTTCTCAGGTACCACTATAGACCTACTGAATCAGATGCTCTGGGGCTGCGAGCCAGCAATGGGTGTTTTAACAAATACTCCAGGGGATTCTGACACAGCTCAGTTTGAAAAACACTGGCTTAGGGAAAACTTAAGGGGATCATGTTTATATTTTAAAATAATTGAAAGGTTTTTTAAAAGTAAGACATTTATTTGCTTGTGTTTCAATGTTCAGAACAGTTTCAGTGAATGGTCATCTTGAGGAGGTAGATTTTGACCTAATCCAACTTCCAATTGAATAAAGCTGTCTGGGAATAAGACTGACCCCACTTAAGGATCACAGGGTATCTTATCTCTAGGCTGAAACCAGAGACAGGTTTCTATGTTGAATAGAGAACAAGTTTGAACTAAGGATGTAGGTGTCTGGGGCCCTCAGAAAACATGCATGGCTCTTTACGGCCCTGCATTGCTAATATTCTGTTTTAAATTCTGCCTCAGTATCCAATGTCTCCATGTTAATGAAGTGAGGACTAGATAATATTAACAATTATTCCATTGCTGACACCAGGTAATAAAGGGGAGCCCAGAGGTACACTCTTCATTGCCTTACTCCAATGCCTTACTCCTTAGTCTATCCCTTTTCTACACTTTAATACATGACCTGACTTGACTAAATAAAAGTCCTCTGACCTAAAGCCCAAAGTAGTGTGATAAAAATTTGCCTGAAAGCATCAGCAGCTCGAGTTTCCAATTCTGGTTCTCCCATCACGTAGTCCTGCACCTCAATTCTTCTCTGTAAAATTAAATGGTTGAAATACATGACTGCTTAAGTCCTGTTGAGCTTGAACTTTTACCTACCACACATTGAGTTTCTCTCCTATACACCTGACACATTCAACAACCACCCCTCAAATTTCCAAGACTGATGGAGTAGGGTGGTGCCAATTCATATTGCTAATCAGAATGACCTGCCATCTAAGCAAGAAATTCATGATCTTTACAGCTTTGGATTCTTCCCAGGTTCTAGGTACTGGCCCACAATTACAGAACAATCACTGAACAAAAAGCAATGCGTATAGAACAATTTCTTTGTATCTACACAGGCTCAATATGGAGACTGGCCATGGATGGCCAGCAGACAGTTTCCTTAACTGGAAAAAGTTTTTAAATGAGGCTTGGTGGACTAAGTATTTTTTGCATCATTACAAAGAGGAAAATAGAGAAATCTCCTAACTGAAGAAAGTGAAATCCACTTTACTTAATGCGGACCTCTGTCTCTGGTGTGCAGGTCCTCTGTGTCCAAAGATAATTAGCACTTTATAATGCTAATTATTATAATTATGTCTGAGAAAAAAATCATTAGGGGGTAGGTCCGTTCACTGATTTTCAATTGCCCCCTCTATTTAAAAATAAGGTCACTTTTCTATGAAATAGCTTTAGGAGCTCAAAGCAGAAAGAAGGTTATGGAAAATTCTGTGTAGGTATAGTCCTGAGTTTTTAATATTCTTATAATTCTGTGATGTGTCTGGGAACTGAAGACGGAGGAAAATAGTGAAGATATTTAGTCTAGGAGACCAAAAATCAGGACCCAGAAGAGCAAATTTTTTTGTGAGAGTTAGATGTCAAATAGCTATTTATTTACCATTCACTGTGTGCCTGGCTCCGTGTGCCTGTGTTAATCTGTTACCAGATCCTACCTCCTTTAACAATCTTCCACGATTCCATCAAGCAAGACTAGTAACATTTTTTTTAACAGATAAGGAAGGGATGATTTCATTTGCCCAATATCATGTTTATAGGAAGCAGAAAGCTGGATTCTGACTTCGGTTTGCTCACTCCAAAGTTCATGCTGTTAACACTGCACTACTCCGTGTTTACAAGTAAATGCACCATTTCTGTAGGGTTATGGAAATACGGAACTAATGTATGGGGAAGAGTGGCCCAGTTTAGAGATAGAGTTTTCCTTCCTTATCTGTGGGTTCCATATCTGCGGGTTCCGCATTCGCGGGTTCAACCAACTGCGGATGGAATTCAATCGCCATTTTATAAAAGGAACTTGAGCATCCCCGCGCTCTTGGTATCCGAGGGTGATCCTGGAACCAATACTCCAGTACTGAGGGGTGACTGTACCTGGAATATAGGTTGTTTGAGAGAAGCCCACCATCAGGTGAAAGGAGATCAAATCAACAGGAGAGCTGAGAACACTTTCTTAGAGCCCCAGAAGTACATCTGTACCACAGAAGGAAGAATTTAGGTCATAGAGTGAAAATAGCCTGCGTTTGAAGACCAACTCCATCTCTGATTTTCTGGGTGACCATGAAAGAGTCCCTTCACATTATCAGACCTCAGTTACTAGTTCCTAAAACACCAACTCCTGCATTTGCTGCTTTTTCTACTGATCCTACTACTACTATTACGACCACCATGACCAGTGGCTGAGAACTTAGTAGGTGCAAGGCAAAGTGCTAAACGTATCATAAGCATTATTTTATTAAATACAAAGTGTTGAAAAAAAAAAAATACAAAGTGTTGCTACTAATCCAGTTTCACATATAAGAAAAGTGAGCTTACAAGAAGTTAAGTAGGGCTTCCCTGGTGGCGCAGTGGTTGAGAGTCCGCCTGCCGATGCAGGGGACGTGGGTTCGTGCCCTGGTCCGGGAAGATCCCACATGCCGCGGAGCGGCTGGGCCCGTGAGCCATGGCTGCTGAGCCTGCGCATCCGGAGCCTGTGCTCCGCAATGGGAGAGGCCACAGCAGTGAGAGGCCCGTGTACTGCAAAAAAAAACAGCTAAGTAACTTGTATATGAACATACTTTATAACATGCATACAAGGTAGATATCATTTTTACAAAGAAACTACCAGCTGAGGAGGAGGAACTGGTCTTTCATCTTTCTACCATGAACAGTTGTCTTTCTGTTTAATGGTTTTTTAAAAATCCCCTTGTGACAAGCTCCAGAGGACAAATAATTTATTTCTTGTGGTGTATGGCTCTCTAAATGAATTAATTGATAGGCATCCCATTGTCAGTCTGAGGGATATGGAAATAAAACAGACATGAGATGTCCTGTACCAAACTAATTTGTACTTTAAACACATAAATAATCATTTTTTTAAGTAAATGTATGTTTACTTTCTCTCCTGCTTCTCTTTGAATCCGAAAGCCTTTGTCTTTATGGTGTATTTTTGCCATCAGTTGAGAAGTTTGTTTTTGTTCTTCGATAAAATTAAATGGTAAATATTGCTGGGAAGGGGGCGAAAAATAATTCTTTTAATCTATTCCTATCCCCATTGATTGAAGGGGGAATAGGAAGAATAATTTTAATAATGGTAATAATAATATGATAGCAAGAGCCCCTCTTTCCTTTTCAGGGGAAAAGGAAAATCATTTTCATAGTAATACTAAGATACTATTTGCCTTATCACTGTGCTGATACTTGTATTAATTGTGCAAAAGCAATGATGCCTTAGAACAAATTAAGGCCGTGGGAAAAAAACTGTACTGATGATAATTGTATTCTTTACCAACTATACGCTGCAGAAAAAATAAAGCCAGTTTCATTTAAGAAAGTCCTTAGTGACTTACTAAAAATGTTAATTTCATTACATCTCAACCCTTAAGTATGGGTCTTTTTAATATTCTGTGATGAAATAAGAAGAACATTAAAGCCCTTCTACTGCGTGTGACAATTGTCGCGAAAACATCACTTGTGTGATCATTTGACATGTGAACTGCACTAGCCATTCTTATTCAAGGACCACCATTTTTACCTGAAAGAATGATGGACAGAAATACTGTGGGTATTCAGAGTTGTATCTTTGGCAGATATTGTCTTGAAAATAAATGGAGTCTGTGGTTTCAGGAAAAACAACTGATAGTATTTATGGCCAATCATAAAATTCAAGCTTGCAAGCAACACTGCTTTGACAGCTCCCCAAGATTTAAAGACTTTTCTGATGAGATCAATGATGATGTTAATATATGTGATTTTTTTATATTCTATAATTAAATGTTTCAAAAATTGGAAGATCTGCATAACTTTGGAAAACAAGATTTTTCAACACATGATTTTACATAATCATGAATGAGTAAAAGATCCATTTAAGTCAAGATAGACCACTGAATTTTAACTCAACAGAGTACGGAACGTTGACTTCTGATTCCAGTTCACAACTAACCTTTAAGAAACTTCCACTTGTTGAATTTCAGGTAGTATCAAAGAAAAATAGCTATAATTATCTGAAAAGGTCATTAAAATACTTTCCCCTCTTTCAGCCACATTTCTGTGTGAGTCAGAACTTTCTTTCTATATATTTCAACCAAAGGCAGATTGAATATAGAAGCAAGTATGAGAATCCTGCAGCCTTCCATTAAGCCAGATAGTGAAGAGATTTTTTAGTTTGAAAGACACAATTAATTTTTGTAATGTTATTTTCATTAATATGTAAGTTTATTATTGTTATTTTTAAATCAATTAATATATAACCATTTACAAAATTTTCAGTTTTAATTCCATATATGCTAAATATTAATATATATAATACTCACTAAAACCAAAGAACTTTAGTGAATCTCCATAAGTTTTCAGAGTAAAGGGGTCTGAGACCCAAACTTTTGAGAACAGCTGGTCTAAGGAAATAATTACATAAACTGCCCTTGGATGTGTAAACTGGTACAAATTTTCTGTAGGGCAATTTAAATTATCAAAGCTATTAACATTTGGGTAACCTTGGCCAAAAATTTCCAATTGTAGTAGTCTGTTCTTAACAAAGAATTGTGGCTTGGTGCAGACATTGGTTTATTAGAATTCTCATCATGATGCATTCTGTACGACCAAAAAGCATGTATAAACATCCAGGAGATTGTTTAAATAAATTTAATGACCACTTAAGATGAAATATCATGCAACATTTAAAAATGTGTTGAGATATATAAAATAATAATTGATGGCATTGAAAATATTAATAATATATGAAATTTAGAAATAATACAAAATAGTGGCTATAAAATAATCTTATTTTTAAAAACTAAAATGAAAACACTCTCCTCCCCCATATATTAGCATGTTATATTTCTATATCTTTCTATTTACCTAGGAAACATTAGTAATGAATTTGGAAGGGACTGACAGAAGATGATTAATTATAAGGGTTTTCTTGAATCTTTTGTACCTTCCTAATTTTCTACAGAAAGTGCACTTAATTTTTATGAGAAAAAATGTTTACAAAAATATAGTGGGTGAGTCATGATTTTCACATTTTTTTTCAATCTTTTATTCCTGAGCTTTGATAGAAGAGAATAGAGAAAATATGTGAACCTAAGGAGCACAGAAGAGCAGTACAGTACTGAAGAGCTGGGGAAACAGTACGACAGGGGAAGTAGTGCAAGCTAAGAGAATAGACTTGTATTAATGACTTATACTGGCTCATTTTATTAGGAGCAGGGTTGAAAATATGAAATTGCCATTTTTGCAGGTCAAAAGTGGTTGAAAATCAGTAATTGAATAAAACTAAATAGCTCATTTTATAGAAAATGTAAGGAAAACAGATTTTAAAGGTAATAGTATTTCAGTAAAAGGACCTAGAAATTAGTAAAAAAAAAAAAAAAAGTTAGAAAGTTAATTATAGAAAGAGGAAAAATAAAATATAGCATAACTTGTGTTAGGTAATGTGTGCTATTGAATTTCTGAGTTTCAATAAAACACTTCAAAGTAGAAAAAAATGAAAATGTATTATTATACCCATTATACAGTTGAGGAAATGAAGATCAAAGGTTAGATAACTTGTTTGCAATAACACAAGCCCATGCTTTTTCTAAAACCTTTCTTCAAAGTTTTCTCTGAGGCCAACTTGAAGGGGAGATCTTCTGAATAAGCATATGGGATATCTTCACAAACCAGAAGATTACAGGCAGATTTTTTCTAGAAAGTCTTTTGTTTACATATCTAAGTTGGTGGAAGACCTCCCTGGATGTAAAGGTGATTAAAACTCTCACATGCCCTTAATCAATAATTAGTTTAGCTCTTAATAAAGTTGGTAAACAAAAACAAAGCATTTAGTTATAATAAGTGTATTATGAAAAGAGGCCAAATAAGTTTTCAAGAATTCATCATCTGTCTTTCCAAAAATGCCTTTGAGACTTTGCTTGGAAGGGAAAAGTAGTGTGATAGTCTCTGAAGTACACCATCCACCACCCCCTGCCCCCAAAATAGCTGATATCATGTAACAAGATATAAAAATGTCAACTGCGGTTGTGTAACAGAACCAAACAGGAGTCCCATTTAAGCCAAGGAGAAAAAAAATGGACAGAAACAAGAGCTGGAAGGAAAACTAAAAGGAAAAAAAAAGAAAAATATTGGTTAAAAAACAAAAAAAGCTTAGAGTGGAGTCAAACCCCTCCAAAAAATTCTAAAAGACATAATTAAGGATAGGCAAATCCTATTTCAACATGAGAAGGTATAATCCAGGAAATAAAGTTGAAAGTTCAGAAGCACACTCTAAATGTTGAGTTGAAGAAGGCCCAGAGTAGTGGTGACCTTGAGAAGGGAGAAACCTAAAGCTTTTAGATGAAACTATCCCAGCACCACCTAGGTAATTATTTTTGGACATAACCTATCCTAGGCATAACCAGAAGAAGCAAGAGCTAGAAATAAACCAATATGGATACAGATGAGTGGAAGTGGGTGAAAAGAAAGAATATCTGATCCATGAAAGCATCCAAATGATGGAGCCAGCTTTGTTCTGTCAGTGTGAAATATCAATAGGGACATATTTTGTTTGGGATATAGTAGATGTGACACAATTAAGCAGAAATTCTTAGAACAAGAACTCTCTCAAGGAATTCTGATGTGTGATGTGGGTTCAGCATGTACTCCAATGGAAATGTTTTTCTACTAAAAGAAAAGGATCTCCTGGAATAAGCATTTTGTGGAATGCATTTAGTCAAGACCTGATCTGATCTCCAAACATCATTTCATGAGTACTTAAATTCAAATTCAAAGAGGTGAAGTGACTTTCTCAAAGAGTGTGGATGATTCCAAATTAAAACCCAATCCAGGTATCCTGTATGCCAGTTCATTGTTTGTTTACATGTTTTCATTGAGTGGCTTGTGGACAAACCTGTCTCAAACCAGTGCTTTCTCATTTTCATTCCATTGTCTAAATCAGCTATGATAAGAGTGAGCAGTGGAGAAGGAAGTTACTAGTAGTGAGCATTGGTGTGGGGTGGCTTGTCTAATCTTATTTGGTAAAGGGAGAAAGTGAGAAGGCTCTAGGATATGCTCTTAAAATGATCATGAACATAAAAAGAAAAGTTGTAGGGGAGTTGCTGACTTATTTGAGGGTCTGAGGGGGGACTTGTTAGCCCGTGGAAATGAAGACCCCAGTTAGAGTTCCAGTTCAGTGGATAAAGTGTCCTTCAGGACTCTGCTCAGGTGGTATCTACTAAAAAGTGTAGGATATAACACAGATGATGCCTGGAACATCCTTATCCTTTGGACATCCAGCTATTACTGCCCAGCTTTTGATGCTCTGTCCCCTGCCATCTTGGAATGATTCCATTCCAACTAGTATACTGACTTCATCCCATTCACTCTTTTCCATAAGAAGCCCAGTCATACTCATGATATCCTGAAGTCAATAATGTTAATGACCACTTACAAGATCTTGGGAAGAAATCACATTGAGCACCAAACAACATTTTACCGGTTCCTAGCTCCTCTCCCCACCTTCTCTCGCACTTGCCCAAAGCCCAGCCTCTAATTATTAGAGTGACCACATAATTTATTATTGCTCAAACCAGGGCATTTTGAAATTGGAAGAATATGCTATGAATAATACACTGGAATGATAAGTTTAAATTTGGACCATGTGGAAGAAAACTAAACATAGGTTTTCTTACCAATGTGTGACACTTCCCACTTCCTTCTTGTGGGAAACATAGTTCTGTCTCCTCAGCATTGAAGCTCCCCTGATTGAAGTGGTGGACTTTCCCTAGGACCCCAGCGTATTCTGAAGAATACATTTTTCTCTAACTCATTATACTTGTTTGATCCTTTAAGTTATCATCAGTGGATTACCTCTCCCCATAAAATAGGAGACCTGGTCTTTTAAAACAGAACAAAATTAACCTCAATATAATCATTTATGTACGCAACTACCTTTTCTACAAAACAATAAGTTCCTTTGGGGCAAAGACCGTATCCAGCTCATTACAGCAAAATGTTCTACTTGCCTTCCAATATCCATTTTCTCCTTCTTCTATCCCAATAGAACCTTAAGTTTTAGCTAGGCACATGGCCACCCGGAATAAAAACTATATTTCTCAGCCAACTGGCTTTGTAGCTAAGAGTAACCATGTGATAAAGATTCATACAGTGGAATAGGAGAGCTGGTTATGTACTTTCTGGGCATTCCCTACCTTGGCCAATTCATATTCCTGCCAGATGGCATATGAATATGGTAGTGTAGCAAAGAATATTAGTAATCACCAATTGTATTTGTGGTCCTCCCATGCCAATAAGTTGGAACCAAGTGATTCTCCCTTATGAATAGAATGTGATTGAAGCATGAGTTATGTCACTTCCAGAAAGAGCCAATTAAAATCCAATGTGTCTTCTCCATTTATTTTCTTTTGCCACAGTGACCTTGGAGCTACTTGACTAGAGTAGATAATGAACCATCTCGGGCCATGCAGTCAAAGTCAACACCTCAGGGACAACAGAGCCACAGTATAGATGGATTCTGGGTCGCTGACGTTGTGGAGGTATTATACCACCTCTGATCTATTTACTCCTGAGCATGACATGAGGAACAAATACCCCCATTGTTTAAGCCACCATGAACTTGAGTCCATTTTGTAGCAGTCTAATCCATTCTCAATAACATCTTTGCATTTCTTACTGTGTCCTGTATGGTATCTCACTTATCAGAGATACTCAATTAAACATTTGGTGAATTGACATTGAACAGATGAGGAGACGTGTAAGAGGGTAAAAGTATTTGGGCAAAAGTAGATTGAGAAAAACAGAAGCTACTCAGAAAGTCTGAACTTCTGGACAAGATTTTCTGGCATTTCCTGACATATCAATTGGGGAATAGAGTCCTAAACCAGAAGTGTCACTCTATCAGCCCATGGAGCTAATCACACCTACGAATGGGTTTTGTTTGCCTTGTACTATTTTAAAAATTTGAATTAGATGCCAATGTTCGTAAATAGGAAGAGTTTACATGGAAATCTGTATTTCTGGCTTCTTTTGAAAAAAAAAAGATCTGGCAAATTAGGGCACATATTCTTTTTTTTTTTTTTTTTTTTTTTTTTTTGTGGTACGTGGGCCTCTCACTGTTGTGGCCTCTCCTGTTGTGGAGCACAGGCTCCGGACACGCAGACTCAGCGGCCATGGCTCATGGGCCCAGCCACTCAGTGGCATGTGGGATCTTCCCGGACCGGGGCACGAACTTGTGTCCCCTGCATCGGCAAGTGGACTCTCAACCACTGCACCACCAGGGAAGCCCATGGGCACATACTCTTATACGGTAACAGATTGGCTAGGATTATGGCTGTCCCTTTTAGTCAGGACATGAGTAACCAGTTCATGACGACTATGACATTGTCTCTCTGATGTTGAGGCTGTGTGTCCATTACCATCTATATGACAGAGCTTGCTTCATTGTTTTTTAAAAACTTGGCCTGCTTCCATAGGCAACCTTACCAATAACTGAGACTGAGAGCTTTCCCTAAGACATTGAAACACCTGCCTTAGACATTTGTTTTAGGGGCAAGAACCTAGGGCACAAGAGTTGAAGAGCAAGAACGAAACAAAGTGGGAGGTAGCAACAGAACAGTGCTGCCAACAGAGATCTCAGGCAACAAGAATCATGATGGCAGAAGGCATTTATTTGAGCAGGTGTGATGAGAGGACAATGATCCCAGTAGGCATATGACCATCTTATTCTCTGTTCTCTTAGACCCCCGAAAGATGAAGTGGCCCCCAGACCCCAGGTCTAACGTAAGAACCTTATGCTGTTGTGCTCCTGTGAGCCCTGTTCCTAGATCTAGATAGAATTCTTGACAACTTGAATGGTTATTGGTGCTTCTACAAAGACTTGAAAGACTGAGAGGAAAATAGTCCATACATCTCCCCCCACTCATCCTGGTTTCAATGAGAAATGTGAAGATGGAAGGTGAAATATAAGTGGAGACAAAATAAGATTGTCAAACACTTTCTTGCTTTCCTTGGTGAGAAAAGCCTGTTGAGTGCTTAAGAGAGCAAGAGAAAGAGAAAGATGTGGAGAAGGAGGGAGGGAGGGAGGGGACTCATATTGAGACAAAGGGAGAGTTGTATTGTTGTGTTTCTGTTAATCTCTTGAAGTTGGTGGGTGTAGAGCCCCAGATGTCAGAGCTAATGGAATATGTATTAGTCCACCACATGGGGAAATCTCTAGTCCCTGCAACAAGGAATTAATAAATCTAGTAATTGTGTCATGTCTGTAATATAGGCTAAGAAAAAAATTGTGTAAATCTTTTGATAAATGTGCATGCCCAGATAGCATGTGTTCCTGAGCCCTTCCACAGGGATTGGCCCACAAAGTTGCCCAGGCATTTCTTTTCTTCTGCTGTGCCCTCTGTAGGAGGAGCTGACATGACACAGAATGGTCCTGTATTGAGTGTGGCACTGGTATCCAATTTAATACTGTAGAAAATCAATTCTCTTCGCTTTGTTTCTTATCAAACCCCTCTCCAGAACACTAGTTCTCTAAGGCAATTAGAAATAATCACAAGCTTGGCAAAATATTCTTTTTGAGTTTCTAAATATTAAAATCAAAATGTGGTTCAGTTTTAGCTCTTAAGAGACTCTAGTTTTGTTTGTGATTTTTTTTTTAATAAAATGAACAACTAAGCAGTTGTCTGCAGCATCAAGACTATATATGCACCCAGAATAACACATGCAATATGCCTTGTAAAACATTTCTGAATTTCTCTTTTGACTTTTCTGCAGTATATTGAAGCGTGTAGAATTAAAAATCATTGTGTCACATCATCATCATTGATTTTGTACCTCTTCAGTGTGCTAAATTCTACCCAGAGGTATGGATGTAGAGAAGTAAAAGAAATCTGAGAAGTCAAGGGAGTCTGGAAAGGAAGTGTCTTGAGGACAGAATCATATTTACCACAATGACATCAATTTATTTGCTGCTAGAAGACTTCTGTGTCATTTATGATGACAACTTGTATAGGCCTCAGTAAACCAATGAACAACAGAAAACTATGCCCCCATGTGTACCCAAAGTGATTAATCTCTTGGAGGATGAGGACACGGTAATTTGAAGGTGTCACATATCACAGTCAACACTAGTGATTGTTGACTATATCTTCTTGGATGGACCCTTTGGCAGGACTGACTCATGCTAGTCAGAAAACCACCATTACACATTATTATAAATATGTCTTCTGTCATCAGTAAGTTTTGGGAGCAAAATCCACACCCACAGTCTTCTTAACATTAACTTCATTTCACCTCTTTCTTTCTAGATTATGGATCCAAGAGGGCAAAAGATTTTTATCTTGTACATCAATCTGGATAAATTTATTTGTAGTATCTCATAGGGCAGTGTGTGGAGGCTGCTTCCAGGTGCAGGGCTAAGACAGATTAGGTATGTTCAACGTGGTTAAGGAAAAAGAGCGTTGTGACACTTTGCTGGGTCCCTTTTCACTTCTAGAGAATCTGCAGTTGACTCCTAGCTGTCTCTCTCCCAAGATTCCCTTTGGTATCCAATATCTCACTTCTCATACAAGGAAAACGGAGCTTAGAATCTTACCAGAAGTCTGACTCTCCTAGGTCAGACCCTCAGTGTCCCTGGATAATTATTGTGCCTTATTCAAACTACAAAAATCATTTTCTATAGTAATGTGAAATGTAATAATATATCTTTAAAAATAATCTAAAAATGAATAAATGAAATTTTCTAAGAGTCTGGAAAATAATTTTAGCTCTAATGTATAAGGCTAGCTAGAGCTGGAGAAAATGGCAGGGAGGTGGAAAAGGCAAGAAAATGAGATGAGCTGGCTGAACTTTATATGTTAGGTAATGGAGAAGCCAATGAGACATTTGACTATAAGAGTGAAAAGAGGGCTTCCCTGGTGGCGCAGTGGTTGAGAGTCCGCCTGCCGATGCAGGGGACGCGGGTTCGTGCCCCGGTCTGGGAGGATCCCACGTGCCGCGGAGCGGCTGGGCCCGTGAGCCATGGCCGCTGAGCCTGCGCGTCTGGAGCCTGTGCTCTGCAACGGGAGAGGCTACAGCAGTGAGAGGCCCGCGCACCGCAAAAAAAAAAAAAAAAAAAAAAAAAGAGTGAAAAGAAAATTTCCAGTCTGAAAAATATATGTCAGGGTTCTCCAGAGAAATAGAATAAATAAATAAATAAATAAATAAATAAGTATGTATGCATGTATATATGTGTATATATATAGTATATATATATTTATATATATATATACACATATATCTACATATATATATGGAGAGAGAGAGAGAAAGAGACAGAAATATTATAAATAATTTGTTCTTGAATTATGGAGGCTGAGAAGTCCCACACACTGTTATCTACAATCTGGAGACCCAAGAAAGCCAATGGTGTCATTCTAGTCTGAGCCTGAAGGCCTGAGACCCATGAGAATTGATGGTGTAAGTTCCAGTCCAAAACTAAGGAAAGCTAATTCTCCCTCTCTCTGTCTTTTTGCTTTCTTCAGGTTCTCAATAGATTGGATGATTCCCATCCACATGGGAGAAGGTATCTTCTTTATTCAGTATGATGCTAAACTCTTCCAGAGATACCCTCACAGACACATCAAGAAATAATGGTCAACCAAATATCTGGGTATCTGATAACCTAGTCAAGTTTACACATACAATTAACCATAACACATATTAAAGAAATATAAATAGGCTAGAGACCCAAAGCTAGATATGCTTTGAGATGGTAAAAAATAATACCACTTATATATAGAATCTAAAAAAAATGATACAAATGAACTTACATACAAAACAGAAATAAACTCACAGACGTAGAAAACACACTTAGGGTTACCAAAGGGGAAAAGGGGTAAATTAGGTGTTTGGGATTAACAGATACACACTACTATATGTCAAATAGCTAACCAACAAGAACCAACTATATAGCACAGGAAACTATACTCAGTATCTTGTAATAACCTATAATGGAAAAGAATTTTAAAAGAATATATATGTGTATACATATATATATATATATATATATATATATAACTGAATCACTTTGATGTACACCTGAAACTAACTCAACATTGTAAGTGAACTATACATCAATAAAAAAATAAAAAAAATTTTTTTTAACTTTAAAAAAAGAAATGGAATTGATAAACATCGTGGAAGAAGATATAAAACTGTGATGGTTTTAAAACATGTCTGAAAATTACTTGACCCTCACATCAACAGGTAAAGTCTAATTCTTCACCATTGAATATAGGAAGGGCTGGTCTTGGTCTTAGTGACCTACTTTCAGAGGCTAGCTGAGGAAAGGAGATGCAGCCTTCTCTCTCTCTTTTTCAACATGTACCTTTGAAACTCCAAGCCACAAAGTAAAATATTATGTTGGAGAAACAAGGTAAAAAGACTACATAAAGATAGAGAAAGAAGCTGGAAGAGCTGTAACTGTTCAGGCCCCACTATGGGGCCACCAGGCAGCATCAACCCCAGGACATGTAGAGGAACAAGGCTTCAGGTGTCCAGGTCACCACTGTCTGATTCAACCATGCAGAGATTCCACATGACAACGGCCTCGCTGAGCTCGGCCAACTCCAGGACCATTAGACATAAAAATGATGATAATAATTAACATTGTCATTGTTTTAAGCCTCTAAATTTTGAGATGGTTTGTTACACAGCAATGGATAACTAGAGTTATACCTTTAAACCACCTTTTTTCTGAGTCTCCTTCTCTTTATCAAGAATAGAAGAAGGCCATCTCTAAAGGTCTTTACAATTTTGAAATGTAGTGAACGATCTAGGCTGAAGTTGAAGCTCATGTAGCTGGATAATATTTGAGGTAACTTTGAGGATGAGATTATCCCCATATTCTGCCTTTTCCTTTCCTCTCCTTGAGAGCACAGGCTTCTCTGTCGAATGCTGCCTCAGAGGAGGAATGTTGAAGGACTGAAACCAGACAATGCCTTAGTTCTCTATTGCCCAAGCCTTTAGAAAATCACATGCCTTTTGGAGAGGTAGAAGAAAAAACACAAAGTAGCTTCTTTCTAGAAGCAGAAGAACTTGGAAAAAAATATAGGAGTGAGAGAGGGACAGCCCCCTATACACACACACACACACACACACACACACACACACACACACACACACACAACTAGAAGGAGAATCCTCTGGACTGAGGTTGGAATGGAGGGAAAAGAGAGAAAGATCTGAAGGTATAAGAAGGCAGGGGGTGTTGTGTGCATTTCCTTGACAGTAGCCTGAGGAAGCAGCAAGTCTCCGGAGAAGAGTGGTTTGTCTGGACATTGGGATTCTGGAAACCCTCGAGACATATCTGAAACACAGCATGAAACCCCAGAGAATCACCTTGCAGGAAGGACCTGAATATCAAAAAAAAAAGGTTTTTCTTGTCTTCCTAAATCTGTGAATGGCGATTCATATCCCATACTGGGAGTTAGAAGTGATCAGACATGTCTCAGAAACTGATGAGTTAAGCTTCCAGGATTTGCATTAGAGAAATGTAAATCAAAACTATAATGAGGGAGGAGACCTTCAAGATGGAGAAGGAGTAAGACGTGGAGATCACCCTCCTCCCCACAAATACATCAGAAATACATCTACATGTGGAGTAACTCTTATAGAACACCTACTGAACGCTGGCAGAAGACCTCAGACTTCCCAAAAGGCAAGAAACTCCCCAAGTACCTAGGTAGGGCAAAGGAAAAAAGAATAAACAGAGACAAAAGAATAGGGAAGGGACCTGCACCTCTGGGAGGGAGCTGTGAAGGAGGAAAGGTTTCCACACACTAGGAAGCCCCTTTGCAGGCGGAGACTGCGGGTGGTGGAGGGGGGAAGTTTTGGAACCGCGGAGGAGAGCACAGCAACAGGGGTGTGGAGGGCAAAGCGGAGAGATTCCCGCACAGAGGATCAGGGCCGACCGGCACTCACCAGCCTGAGAGGCTTATCTGCTCACCTGCCGGGGCAGGCGGGGTCTGGGAGCTGAGGCTCTGGCTTTGAAAGTCAGATCCCAGGGAGAGGACTGGGGTTGGCGGCATGAACACAGCCTATAGGGGGCTAATGCATCACGGCTAGCTGGGAGGGAGTCTGGGAAAAGGTCTGGACCTGCCTAAAAGGCAAGAGACCATTGTTTCGGGGCGCACGAGGAGAGGGGATTCAGAGCACTGCTTAAACGAGCTCCAGAGATGGGCACGAGCCGCGGCTATGAGTACGGACCCCAAAGACGGGCATGGGATGCTAAGGCTGCTGCTGCAGCCACCAAGAAGCTTGTGTGCAAGCACACGTCACTATCCACACCTCCCCTTCCAGGAGCCTGTGCAGCCCGCCACTGCCGGAGTCCCGTCATCCAGGGACAACTTCCCCAGGAGAACATACAGTATGCCTCAGGCTGGTGCAACGTCATGTCGGTCTCTGCTGCCACAGGCTTGGCCCGCATCCATACCCCTCCCTCCCCACCGGCCTGAGTGAGCCAGAGCCCCTGAATCAGATGCTCCTTTAACCTCGTCCTGTCTGAGCAGGAACTGATGCCCTCAGGTGAACTACAAGCAGGTGAACTACAAGCAGAGGATGATCCAAATCCAAAGCTAAACCGCAGGAGCTGTGCGAACAAAGAAGAGAAAGGGAAATCTCTCCCAGCAGCCTCAGGAGCAGCGGATTAAATCTCCACAGTCAACTTGATGTACCCTGAATCTGTGGAATACCTGAATAGACAACAAAGCATCCCAAATTGAGGCAGTGTACTTTGGGAGCAACGATATTTTTTTTTCCTTTTTATCTTTTTGTGAGTGTGTATGTGTATGCTTCTTTGTGTGATTTTGTCTGTATAGCTTTGCTTTTACCATTTGTCCTAGTGTTCTGTCTGTTTGTTTTTTTTCTGTATAGTTTTTAGTGTTTGTTATCATCGGTCGATTTGTTTTTGCATTCGGTTGCTCTCTTCTTTCTTTCTTTTTTTTTCTTTTTTTACTACTTTTTAATTTTTTTATTTTTAATAATTATTTTTTATTTTAATAACTTTACTTCTATTTTTCTTTCTTTTTTTCTCCATTTTCTTCTGAACTGTGTGTCTGACAGGGTCTCTTGGTGCTCCAGCCAAGTGTCAGGCCTGCGCCTCTGAGGTGGGAGAACCAAGTTCAGGACATTGGTCCACCAGAGACCTCCCGGCTCCAGTTAATATCAAATGGCAAAAGCTCTCCCAGAGATCTCTATCTCAACACTAAGACCCACCTCCACTCAACGACCAGCAAGCTACAGAGCTGCATACCCTATGCCAAACAACTAACAAGACAGGAACACAATGCCACCCATTAGTAGACAGGCTGACTAAAATCATAATAAGGTCACAGACACCCCAAAACACACCACCAGATGCAGTCCTGCCCACCAGAAAGACAAGATCCAGCCTCATCCACCAGAACACAGGAACAAGGAAGCCCACCCAACATACTGAACCAACCTTAGCCACTGGGGGCAAACACCAAAAACAATGAGAACTACAAGTCTGCAGCCTGCAGATACCCAAGGATACCCAAAACACAGTAAATTAAGTAAAGTGAGATGACAAAGAAACACACAGCAGGTGAAGGAGAAAGGTAAAAACACACCAGACCAAACAAATTAAGAGGAAAAAGGCAGCCTACCTGAAAATGAATTCAGAGTAATGTTAGTAAAGATGATCCAAAATCTTGGAAATAGAATGAAGAAAGTACAAGAAATGTTTTAAAAGGACCTAGAAGAACTAAAGAGCAAACAAACAATGATGAACAACACAATAAATGAAATATAAAATTCTCTACAAGGAATCAATAGTGGAATAACTGAGGCAGAAGAATGGATAAGTGACCTGGAAGATAAAATAGTGGAAATAACTAAGTCAGAGCAGAATAAAGAAGGAAGGATAAAAAGAATTGAGGACAGTCTCAGAGACTTGTGGAACAACATTAAATGCACCAACATTCGAATTATAAGGGTCTCAGAAGAAGAAGAGAAAAAGAAAGGGAGTGAGAAAACATTTGAAGAGATTATAGTAGGAAACTTCCCTAATAAGGTAAAAGGAAATAGTTAATCAAGTCCAGGAAGCACAGAGAGTCCCTTACAGGATAAATCCAAGGAGAAACACACCAAGACACATATTAAACAAAATATCAAAAATTAAATACAAAGAAAAAAATGTTAAAAGCTGCAAGGGGAAAACAACAAATAACATACAAAGGAATCCCCACATAGTTAACAGCTGATCTTTCAGCAGAAACTCTGCAAGCCAGAAGGGAGTGGCAGGACATATTTAAAATGATGAAAGGGAAAAACCTACAAGCAAGATTAATCTACCCAGCAAAGATCTCATTCAGATTCGATGGAAAAATTAAAACCTTTACAGACAAGCAAAAGCTAAGAGAATTCAGCACAACAAAACCAGCTTTACAACAAATGCTAAAGGAACTTTTCTAGGCAGGAAACACAAGAGAAGGAAAAGACCAATAACAAACCCAAAACAGTTACAAAATGATAATAGGAATATACATATCAATAATTACCTTAAATGTAAATGGATTAAATGCTCCAACCAAAACACATAGACTGGCTGAATGGATACAAAAACAAGACTCATATATATGCTATCTACAAGAGACCCACTCCAGACCTAGGGGCACATACAGACTGAAAGAGAGGGGATGGAAAAGGATATTCCATGCAAATGGAAATCAAAAGAAAGCTGGAGTGGCAATTCTCATTTCAGACAAAATAGACTTTAAAATAAAGACTATTACAAGAAACAAAGAAGGACACTACATAATGATCAAGGAATCAATCCAAGAAGAAGATATAACAATTGTAAATATTTATGCACCCAACATAGGAGCACCTCAATACATAAGGCAAATGCTAACAACCATAAAAGGGGAAATTGACAGTAACACATTCATATTTGAGGAGTTTAACACCACACCTTCAGCAATGGACAGATCATCCAAAATGAAAATAAATAAGGAAACACAGCTAAAAATGATACATTAAACAAGATGGACTTAATTGATATTTATAGGACATTCCATCCAAAAATGACAGAATACTCTTCTCAACTGCTCATGGAACATTCTCCAGGATAGATCATATCTTGGGTCACAAATCAAGCCTTGGTAAATTTAAGAAAATTGAAATCGTATCAAATATCTTTTCTGAACACAATGCTATGAGACTAGATATCAATTACAGGAAAACAATCTGTAAAAATTACAAAAACATGGAGGCTAAGCAATACACTATTTAATAACCAAGAGATCACTGACGAAATCAAAGACGAAATCAAAAAATACCTAGAAACAAATGGCAATGAAAACATGATGACCCAAAACCTATGGAATGCAACAAAAGCAGTTCTAAGAGGGAAGTTTATAACAATACAATCCTACCTCAAGAAATAAGAAATATCTCAGATAAACAACCTAACCTTACACCCAAAACAATTAGAAAAAGAAGAACAAAAAACCCCATAGTTAGCAGAAGGAAAGAAATCATAAAGATCAGATCAGATCAAAAATAAATGAAAAAGAAATGAAGGAAATGATAGCAAAGATCAATAAAACTAAAAGCTGGTTCTTTGAGAAGATAAATAAAATTGATAAACCATTAGTCAGCCTCATCAAGAAAAAAAGGGAGAAGATTCAAATCAATAGAATTAGAAATGAAAAAGGAGAAGTAACAACTGACACTCCAGAAATACAAAGGAGCATGAGAGATTACTACAAGCAACTATATGCCAATAAAATGCACAACCTGGAAAAAATGGACAAATTCTTAGAAAAACACAACCTTCTGAGACTGAACCAGGATGAAATAGATAATATAAACAGACCAAACACAAGCACTGAAATTGAGACTGTGATTAAAAATCTTCCAACAAGCAAAAGTCCAGGACCAGGTGGATTCACAGGCGAATTTTATCAAACATTTAGAGAAGAGCTAACACCTATCCTTCTCAAATGCTTCCAAAATACAGAAGAGAGAGGAAAACTCCCAAACCCATTTACAAGGCCACCATCACCCTGATACCAAAGCCAGACAAGGATGTCACAAGAAAGAAAACTACAGGCCAATATCACTAATGAACATAGATGCAAAAATCCTCAACAAAATACTAGCAAATAGAATCCAACAGCATATTAAAAGGATCATACACCATGATCAAGTGGGGTACACCCAGGAATGCAAGTGTTCTTCAATATACACAAATCAATCAATGTGATACGCCATATTAACAAATTGAAGGAGAAAAACTATATGATCATCTCAATAGATGCAGAAAAAGCTTTCAACAAAATTCAACACCCATTTATGACAAAAACCCTCCAGAAAGTAGGCATAGAGGGAACTTACCTCAACATGAAAAAGGCCATATATGACAAACCCACAGCCAATATCGTTCTCAATGGTGAAACTTGAAACCATTTCCACTAAGATCAGAAACAAGACAAGGTTTCCCATTCTCACCACTATTACTCAACATAGTTTTGGAAGTTTTAGCCACAACAATCAGGGAAGAAAAATAAATAAAAGGAATCCAAATTGGAAAAGAAGTAAAGCTGTCACTGTTTGCAGATGACATGACACTACACATAGTGAATCCTAAAGATGCCACCAGAAATCTGCTAGAGCTAATTAATGAATTTGGTGAAGTAGCAGGATACAAAATTAATGCACAGAAATCTCTTGCATTCCTGTACACTAATGATGAAAAATTTGAAAGAGAAATTAGGGAACACTCTCAGTTACCATTGCAACAAAATGAATAAGATACCTAAGAATAAACCTACCTAAGGAGACAAAAGACCTGTGTTCAGAAAACTATAAGACACTGATGAAAGAAATTAAAGATGGTACAGATGGAGACATATACCATGTTCTTGGGCTGGAAGAATCAACATTGTGAAAATGACTATACTACCCAAAGCAATCTACAGATTCAATGCAACCCCTATCAAACTACCACTGGCATTTTTCACAGAACTAGAACAAAAAATTTCACATTTTGTATGGAAACACAAAAGACCCTAAATAGCCAAAACAATCTGGAGAAGGAAAAACGGAGCTGGAGGAATCAGATTCCCTGACTTCAGACTATACTACAAAGCTACAGTAATCAAAACAGTATTGTATTGGCACAAAAACAGAAATATAGCTCAATGGAACAGGATAGAAAGCCCAGAGATAAACCCATGCACATATGGAGAATTTATCTTTGATAAAGGAGGCAAGAATATACAATGGAGGAAAGACATCCTCTTCAATAAGTGGTGCTGGGAAAACTGGACTGCTACATGTAAAAGAATAAAATTAGAACACTTCCTAACACCATATACAAAAATAAATTCAAAATTGATTAAAGACCTAAATATAAGGCCAGACACTATAAAACTCTTAGAGGAAAACATAGGGAGAACACTCTATGACATAAATCACAGCAGGATCCTTTTTGACCCACCTCCTAGAGAACTGGAAATAAAAACAAAAATACACAAATGAGATCTAACGAAACTTAAAAGCTTTTGCACAGCAAAGGAAACTATAAACAAGATGAAAACACAACCCTCAGAATAGGAGAAAATAGTAGCAAATGAAGCAACTGACAAAGGATTAATTTCCACAAGATACAAGCAGCTCATGCCGCTCAATATCAAAAAAATCAAACAACCCAATCCAAAAATGGGCAGAAGACCTAAACAGACATTTCTCCAAAGAAGATATACAGATTGCCAACAAACACATGAAAGGATGCTTAACATCACTAATCATTAGAGAAATTCACATCAAAACTATAATGAGGTATCACCTCATACTGGTCAGAATGGTCTTCATCAAAATATCTACAAACAATAAATTCTGGAGAGGGTATGGAGAAAAGGGAACCCTCTTGCACTGTTGGTGGGAATATAAATTGATACAGCCACTATGGAGAACTGTATGGAGGTTCCTTAAAAAACTAAAAATAGAACTACCATGCGACCCAGCAATCCCACTACTGGGCATATACCCTGAGAAAACCATAATTCAAAAAGAGTCATGTGGGCTTTCCTGGTGGCGCAGTGGTTGAGAGCCCACCTGCCGATTCAGGGGACACGGGTTCGTGCCCTGGTCTGGGAAGACCCCAGATGCCACGGAGCATGTCCGTGAGACATGGCTGCTGAGCCTGCATGTCCGGAACCTGTGCTCCACAACCGGAGAGGCCACAACAGTGAGAGGTCCGCATACTGCACAAAAAAAAAAAAGAGTCATGTACCACAATGTTCATTGCAGCACTATTTACAATAGCCAGGACATGGAAGCAACCTAAGTGTCCATCAACAGATGAATGGGTAAAGAAGAGGTGGCACATATATACAATGGAATATTACTCAGCCTTAAAAAGAAACAAAATTGAGTTATTTGTAGTGAGGTGGAGAGACCTAGAGTCTGTCACATAGAGTGAAGTAAGTCAGAAAGAGAAAAACAAACACCGTATGCTAACACTTATATATGGAATCTAAAAAGAAATAATAATAATGTTCTGAAGGATTAAGGGCAGGAAAGGAATAAAGATGCAGATGTAGAGAATGGACTTAAGGACATGGGGAGGGGGAAGGGTGAGCTGGGATGAAGTGAGAGAGTGGCATGGACATATATACACTACCAAACGTAAAATAGATAGCTCGTAAGAAGCAGCCACATAGCACAGGGATATCAGCTCTGTACTTTGTGACCACCTAGAGGGGTGGGATAGGGAGGTGGGAGAGAGACACAAGAGGAAGGAGATATGGGGATATATGTATATGTATAGCTGATTCACTTTGTTATAAAGCAGAAACTAACACACCATTGTAAAGCAAGTATTCTCCAATAAAGATGTTAAAAAAAAAAAAAGCCTACAGGATTTGGAAGAGATTTTTTTTTTTTTTTGCCTGATTTGTGAGAGGAGAGTGTTTGCCTGAAAGAGAGAGTAATGGGAAAGTTCATGGGGGAATAGGAAAAGAAAAAAGAGTATGTCTTGGAAGACAGTCCCCTTTCTTAACTCCTTAGGTTCATGCAGAGGCTAAGAAGAATGGAAGGGGGGTGTGTGTGTGTGTGTGTGTGATTCAGGGACATGGAAGCACAAGCCACACCAGTACCCATTTCACAAAGGGCCATGCAGTGGGGGGGGCAGCCCTTTTCCCTTCTATATGAATAAAACAACTTTGTTGTAGGAAAGAAGTGAGAGGCAACACTGCTGAGGGTCCAGGAGGCTCTAGCGGCCGTGACAAGGTGAGACACTTACGTACAAGGCTTCTAGAGCTGTGGACCACACAGTAAGAAGGAAGGACAGGGCAAAAGATCCAGAAAGGACTATATAAGTGTTCATATGAAATTTTCCTGAGGATCTCCAGAAACAGTAAATGAGACATTGAGGGGCTGCAGTTTTTAAGTCATGCACACTGAGACAAAATACCAAGGATATTTTCTATTTGCCATAACAGTAACAGGATACTACCTTTGGAGTGATAAAGTTTTGAAAAACTCAGGGTCTACAATGAAGTTTTTGGAATCCAGAATAAGCATTTTAAAACGGTTCTATGATCTAATTGGCAATAAAACTAAGCTTCTGTTAGAGCACGGTGCAAATCTAATTCTATGATTCTTGGTAATTGTGAAATTAAGTTTAGTCAGAGAGCTTCATTTCCCTCTATTTCTTAAACCATGATCTAAATAAACACTGCCTTTTAGAATTAATCTCTCTTTCCCACACACACTTATAGAATTGTGATTGTTTCTCTATAGCGGCAATTATCACAATCCGATTTGGGTTAGTCTGTTACGTTTATGGCTGACTCCCCACGAGACTGTGAGCTCCTGAAGGACAGTGACCTTGCCCTTTCATTATGTGCTTCTCACGACTCCCCTTAGAAAGCTTTGCATGTTATATTCATCCATTCACTGAAAACATATATAGAATATCTGTTTGGGGCCTAACACTGTCCTCCATAAATGGTTCAGCGAATTAAAAACAAAAAACTTCTCATTTGTGGTAATGAAGCTATCAGAAAAGCTAAGATGCTTCTCCAGAAATGTTTTTTACAAGAAAGGAAATTATAAAAAATCTGTTGGAAACTTCCCTGGTGGTCCAGTGGTTAAGACTCCATGCTTCCACTGCAAGGGACACAGGTTTGATCCCTGGTCAGTGAATTAAGATCCCTCATGCCACATGTCCAAAAAAAATCTGTTGGATCACCTTTAAGTATTTTATTTAGGATGTTTGCCTCTACATTCAAAAGAGAGGTGGACCTACAATTTTCAATTTTTGTACTAACTTTGGTATTTGTATAACATTTGTAAAAGACTTGTACCTTATGTTGAAAACATTGCACGTTTTAAAAGATCGTTAATAGTTTTTACACCTCTGTATCTGTTTTTTAAGTTTAGTCGAGTTCATTGGTAAGACCATCGGGGTCTAACATGTGAAAATTTTGGAGACCATCACTCCTGTTCTCATAACAAAAAAGCTGAACAAACTAAAAATCAACAACTCTTCTTAGATCCATCAGAGAATTGAGGCAACAGAGCAAACCTCTGCCCCCAAAACTGGAGAGACAGATAAATAGAGAATCACTGTTTATTGGTAACAGAAGCCACAGGGCCCAGGAACTGGTAGGAACACATAAATGGTAGTTGACCAATTGCTGGAGACTGAGCCTGGACCCGCTTAGAGATAAAGAAAAAAAAAGATATAAAAAAGTCTCCTGTGGGCCCAGGAGTAGGAGGATCCCCACACTTCTGTGAGTTTTACCCTCTTGAGCCTCACCAGCTTCTCACAGTGAAGATCAGAGAAAAATCCCCCCTCTGCTGCTTCTGGCAGAGGAAGGGGAAAAGTAACTATTTTGAAATATGCCCACAGCATTCTGTTCTCCTTAACAAAGTCCTTCTTTCCAGAGAAATGAATTTACCAGACCTTAGCTGATACGCGACAAGGGAAATGTCCAGCTCCATTTCCTTCTAACTTTTCATACGGGAGAAGGGAAATGCACAACTCCAGTGCCTTCCTGTCTCACTGAAAGGGAGAAAAGTTAACAAGTAGTTGTAAGGTTCACAGGCCAGGGCACGGACCCACAAAAAGACAGAGACCCGGTAACAGAGTCATAGAACACTTCCCCTTCACACTTACTGCCACATCAATAGGACCCCTTCATAATAACAGGGATTATAGCTGAAAGAATTGTAATACTCAGATTTTACTTAAGAAAGAGACTCTAAGAAAGACCAAGGGCCAGCAAATGATACAAAAACAAGGTCAGTAAAGGAAGTGTTAACCTTGACACCTACAGATACAGCAAACAGTAAATGCAGCCTAACTCCTAGCCAGATATGTACAAAACCTGACAGTAAAGTTCTGTTCACTCTAGTGTTTGTGTTCAATACATCATGTCCAGCTTTCAATAAAAATTATGAGATATGATAAAAGGTTAGAAAGACAAACAACACACACACAAAAAAACCCCCACATTCTCAAGAGACAGAGCAAGCACCAGAACTAGACTCAGAAATGACTAGAATTTTAAATAATTACAATTAAGGTACTAAGAGCACTAATGGAAAAGTAAAAAACATACAAGAACAGATGGGTAATGTAAGCAGAGAGACGGAAAGAATCAAAACTAAATGCTAGAAATAAAAAGTCTGTAACAGAAATGGGGAATGCCTTTGATGGCTCATCAGTAGAAACAGCTGAGGAAAGGATCAGTGATATAAGATATGAAGATATGTGAATAGAAATATCCCAAGGTGAAAGCAAAGAGAAAACAGACCAAAGAAAAGGAACAGGTATCTAAGAATTGTGGGACAATTATAAGAGTTGTAAGACACATGTAGTAGGAATACCAGAAGGTAAAGAAAGAAAAGAACGTAAGAAATATTTGAAGCAACAATGACTGAGAATTTTCTAAAGTTAGTGACAGACACCAAACCTCAGATCAAGGGTCAGAGAACACCAAGGATAGAATGTAATAAAACTACACCTACGCATATTATATTCAAACTGCAGAAAACTAACAAAAAAGAGAAACTTTTGAAAAAAAAGGCAGAAGAAAAAGCATAAGGATTACATCAGACTTCTCTTCAGAACCATGCAAGTTTGAGTGAGGGAAATATTTAAAGCATTGAAAGAAAAAAATAATCATCAACCTAGAGTTCTATATCCAGTGAAATTATCCTTCAAACATGAAGAAAAAAATAAAGACCTTCTCAGACAAAAATTGAGGGAATTGGTTGCCACTAGACTTGCAGAAAATGTTAAAAGAAGTTCTTCAGAGAGATGGAAAATGATACAGATAAGAAAGTCTACATAAAGGAAGGAAGAGCATTAGAGCTGGAATAAATGAAAGTAAAATAAAGTATTATATTTTCCTTATTCTTAGCTGCTCTAAAAGAGAGCTGTTCAAAGTAATAGTAGCAACAATTTATTGGATAATTATCACAGAAGTGGCTATATTAATGGCAGATGAACAGATTTCAGAAGCAAGGATAACTTTCAGGGATAAAGAGAGTCATTACATAATGATAAAGGAGTCGATTTGCCAAGAAAACATAATAGTACTTAATGTGTATGTGCCTAACAACAGAGCATCAAAATATATGAGGCAAAAACTGACAGAATGTCAAGGAGAAATATACAAATTCACTATTATAGTTGGAGATTTCAACATTCCTTTATCAGTAACTGACAGATCCAGGAGGCAAAGGAAAACTCAATATTGTTAAGATATCAGTTCTTCCCAATATGCTCTAAAGATTCAATGGAATCTCAAACAAAATCCCAGCAAGTTATTTTGTACATGTTGACAAACTGATTCTGCAGTTTATAGTATATCAAAAAGAAAAGACACAGAATTGCCAAAATAATATTGAAGAAGAAGTCTATAGACTGACAATATGTGACTTCAAGACTTACTATAAAGCTACAGTAATTAAAACAGTGTGACACTGGTAAAATAATAGACAAATAGATCAGTGGAACAGAATAGAAAGCACAGAAATAGGCCCACACAAATATAGCTAACTGATCTTTGACAGAGACTAAAATCAGTTCAATGGAAAAAAGGACGATCTTTTTAACAAATGGTACTGGAAAAATGAGACATCTACAGGGAAAAAATATGACACAGACCTTACACCTTTCTAAAAATGAACTCAAAATGAATCATAGATCTAAATGTAAAATGAAAAACTATAAAACTTCTAGAAGATAACATAGGAGAAAATCTACCCTGAGTTTAAAGACAACTTTTTAGAAACAATACCAAAATCACAATCCATGAAAGAAATAAAGTTGATGTCAGACTTCTTTTAAAGGAGAAAAAATTCTGGGGACTTTCCTCGTGGCACAGTGGTTAAGACTGTGCCTGCCAGTGCAGGGGACATGGGTTCGAGCTCTGGTCCAGGAAGATCCCACATGCCATGGAGCAACTAAGCCTGTACACCACAACTACTGAGCCTGTGTGCCACAACTACTGGAGCCCAAGCGCCTAGAGCCCATGCTCCACAACAAAGAGAAGCCACCACAAAGAGAAGCCCGTGCACTGCAATGAAGAGTAGCCCCCACTCTCCACAGCTAGAGAAAGCCTGCGAGCAACAACCCAATGCAGCCAAAAATAAATAAATAAAAATAAATTTTAAAAAATATTCTGCTCTTTGAAAGATACTTTTAAAATAATAAAAATACAAACCACAAAATAGAAAAAAAAATTTTTTAAACCCACATCTGATAAAAAAAATTGTATATAAAATGTACAAAGAACTCTTAAAACTCAACAACAAGAGAGCAAACAACCCAGTTAAAACATGGGCAAAAGATCTGAATTGACAACTTTACCAAAATATATACATATATATACACATACATTTATATATATATATACAGATGTCAAATAAGCCTATAAAAAGATGTTCAACATCATATGTCATCAGGGAATTGCAAATTAAAAGAACAATAAGATACCATTACACAACTATTAGAATGGTTCATATCCAAAAACTGACAACACTAAATGGTAGCAAGAATGTGGAGCAACAGAAACTCTCACAGGAATACAAAATGACACAGGACTTTCTTGCAAAGCTAAACACAGGCTTACCATACAATCCAGCAATTCCATTCATTTTTGTAAATATATTGAAACTATGTTCACACAAAAATTTGCACAGAAATATTTATAACAGCTTTATTCATAATTGCAAAACGTGGAAGCACCAAGCTCTTTAATAGATACAATGGAATAGTATTTAGCATAGAAGAAATGAGCTCTCAAGCCACGAAAAAATATGGAAGAAACTTAAATGTATATTGCCAAGTGAAAGAAGGCAGTCTTGCCAAAAACCTATAGACTGTGTGAGTCTAATCATATGACATTCTGGAAAAGGCAAAACTATGGGTACAATGAATAGGTCATTGTTCAACAGGGTGAGGAGAAATGAATAAGTAGAGCACAGAAGAATTTTAGAGTAGTAAAAACACTCTATGTGATATTATAAAGGTGGTCAGTGGTTGCCAGGAGTTCAGGGGGATAGAGATATGTATAAGTGGAATACAGAAGATTTTTAAGGCGGTGAATCTATTCTGTATGGCATTGTAATGACAGATGCATGAGATTATGCATTTGTCAAAAGTTGTGACATTTACTCTTATTTCTTTGATCAGGCTTACCAAAGACTGTATTCATTGGACTTTCCCAAAACTCAACTTTTGTTTTAATGATCTGGTTTATACTTTTGTTTTTTATATAGTTAATTCTTTTCCTCTCTTAATTTGTTACCTTTACTTTTTTGTATATTTTATTGTCTTTTTTCTACCTTCTTAAAATGAATGCATAAACCATTTCTTTATGGTTTCCTAACAAATATACTTACTATTAGAAATTTTCACCCATGTACCACTTTATATGATGTGAATACACAGACACACACACACTGCTGTCATTATTTATTTCTAAATATTTGTAATTTATATTTGGATTTCCCCTATGACCAGAGGATTTCCTCTATATTTAGAATAGCATAGTTGTATTGTTTCCAGAAAATCCAGCTTGCATGATTTCTGATTTGGGAAATTTGTTGAAGTATTCTTCAAAGCCTAATAGAGGGTCAATTTGGGGGCATATTTCATTAAATTTTGAGTGGAATAGAAAGCATATATAAAGTCCTACACATCTACTTCAATTACTTCTTGAATTTATATTAGTTTTAATTTAATATATATTAAAGTTATGCTGTTGGGTGCCTTGAGGTTTGTAACTCATATTTTCCTGATGAATTTTGCTTTTTAATAGTTGTCAGATAGATCTTTTTCTTGTCCCCATTTAAAACTGTAATAGAAATATCAAAAATAAATATGGCTCTTGAGATATAATTACAAAACAACTCTTTTCTCTATATATTCCTTTAAATATATGTTAAGGTATCCCCTGATCCTGGATGAAAACTCAGGCACACCATATATTTTTAAAATATTCTTCAGTAGTAAAATCTTTGATCCTGCAGGTTTCAAACACAGTCTGATTTTAATCATTTAAATGTCCATTTCTGTGGGTAGGAGACAACTTTCAATCTCCTTATAGTTGTTACTTCTCATCCAGTTCAGGCTTTGAGTTGGTAGGAAGCCTGCCATCAGAAAGTGGGGCTTTCTTTAATTCTTCTCCTTCTAGCCCTTCTACTCATGCTCCTCTATCATATTATTGATGGTCTCTGACTTGAAGTAAAGGGAAAGGACAGATGCAAGGGAGCAGGAAATTTCTGACTTACTAATACTATTGTAGTGATCTACCAACAGAACTCTATTGACTCAGAAGATCTTTAAATCTGATTCTTTCCTTCCTGGAGCATGGTTGTGAGTGCATCTTGGGAGACTCTCTCAGGTACATTTTCTTTGATGTGGGCAAATCTGTCTCTATTTTATGGTTACTTCCCCTTTCTTGGATCTACAGGCATTCAGTAATATCTGTTGTTTCTCTATATATGGTCTGCCATTCCTCCAGAATCTTTTTGGATGGACCTAAAATGACTTCATGCCAGCTCTCTTTTCCATGGCCCACAGTTGAACCCTCAGAATACACTTCGTTATCCTTTTCTCTGATAAGTTCCAAAAGTATAGGCCATACTACAAAGCCTATTCCTTTACTCCATCCTTAAAGCACCTAAAAAATGCATCTCTTGCCATTTAGATTTCCCAGGATGGATTCAGGTACACTGGGTCCCCTAAATTCTTGTGGTTCACATAGTAAGTTCTTTGAGTGGTCTTGTTGAAGACTTTTTCATTTGTGGGGTGGGGTTCTCCAAAAATTCTCTACATATCTCATCTGTAAATCCAACCCTTTTATACCTTTCTTTTGGGCGAAGGATGGAAGGGTCATATAATTGGACTTTGGTCACCTCCTTTGAAAATCTCATCCTGACCCAGCACCTCAGCCTGGAATGTAATATGCATGGTCTCAGTGATTCACCTAAAACCATTTTAGCATCTTGTTACACGACCTTTCTTTATCACTTACTTTTATGTGTGTGTATCTCAGGGTTTTTAGATGAAACTAACACTAGTTGGAAATTAGTTAAGCAGAATATAAATTTATTTAAGGGTATTAAATAGCTCACAAAGAATGTTCACAGAGAACAACCAGATACTCAGGCTCAAGGATTACTTTACAGGAAAAACTAAGCCACAATGCAATGGCAATACTACTGAAGAATAGAAGTGCTGCTTCTTTTTGGCACAGACACCCAAATCTCACAAATCCCACTAGAAGCTGGATGCCAGACTGCAATTAATCTTTGTGAAATGCCAAAGCCAATCTTTGTGAAAAGCCAATGCCCAAAGATTGAGGGTTATTTTCTCACTTCCCAGTTAGTCACATATATTTGCCATAATCTCAAGGGATGCTGGGAATATCTATCCTGTGGATGAGAGACTTATAATGGGGAGAGTCTCCAAAGAGGAAAGCTGTCCAAAAAAGATGAATGTTCCACAAAAAGACAAGTGCCTACTTTTGTGAATAGCTGGATTCTTTTTAACCAGAGAGCATGTACCTTAATAGAGAAATTTATCACATTCACATTTATTGTGATGTTGGGATTATTCCTGTAACCATACTTAATATTTTCTATTTATAACATTTTCTTTTTTCCTTTTTTTATGTTGAATGGTTTAATTTTTATTTTTTTGCTTCTTTTTGTATGTGTGTGTGTGTGTGTGTGTGTGTGTTTATCAAATTAATACATACATTAGTAACAAATCAAATAGTACAGAAGGGTTTTTGAGAAAAAACCATCTCCTGACTTTATACTCCCCATTCTCCAGATGACATTTCTTATAATTCCAGTTTTAGTTTTTTCTAATAGTAATATCATATCTCTGATAGCTATTTTTATCTCTGTTCCTTGATCCATCAAATATACATAAATATAACGTTTAGAAATTTCTAATTTAAATATTCCCTTAATTATTTTACACAATACTACTTAGATTTTTTGAAAGAATAGTATGATATAAGTAATGTAGATTTCTTAGGCAGGTATTAAATAACTCAATAGATATTAATTATCATTTTCATCATCATTGGTACTTTTAGACAACTCACCATTGACTGTTTTCCAGATCCACGTCTTCTTCTCTCTTGGTTTACTTGCTGATTTTAATGGAAGATTTCTGGAATAGCCACGAGTCTTTTTCTCATGTCATTCTTCAGTACTGGAAATTTCCCCTCTATTATTCCTTTAATAATTTTTTTCTTACATCTTCTTAGCTCTCTTATCCTGAGATTTCTATTATTTGTATGTTGAATCTCTAGAATAGGTCTTTATGTGTCTTATCTTTCCTCTCATATTTTTCATTTTGTCTTTTTCTCACACCTTTTTTAAACATTTGTACCTATCACATCCTTCTAGTCTCCCAGGCCCTGCCACATTACATGTTGAGATCATCTGGGATTTGAGATCCAGATGGTTAGGTTATTATTTTTTTAGATTGTGCATAAATAATTTTTAGAATTAACTAAATGTTTTATGTATTTCTTTGGACTGAAATTTTGCTTGCTTATTTACTAGTTTCTTTGCCCTTTTTATCTCATGATTTTATTGTGTATATGTATGTCTGTACATATGTGTATTTATATCTAAGGTCTTTTTCTAAGGATTTTTTTAGAGTTTATGTGTGGCAAACTTTTTTAGACATTTTAATTCTAAACGTCTTTGGTAGGCCTTTCAAGTTTCATGCCACTTTCATGAAGTATAGAATTTTAGGTTCAAAATAATTTCCTTCAGAATAGTCAACATTTTGCTCCAGTATTCTCTAATATACATGGTTTTTGATGAGAAGCATGATGTCAATTTGATTTTCATTGCTTTGTAGAAAACCTATTTTTATCTTTCTGGAAACTAAATTTTCTCATTATCCTCAGTGTTTTTTAAAATTTCTCCCATGAAGTGAAATTATTGCATACATTCTGCTTCATACTAAGTTTACCTCAAAAACTAAAAACTCTTTTATTTTATTAGCTTTGAAATTATTTTATATCCTCTTGTTCTTAATAATTTCCTCTCCTCCATTATTTTCTCCTCTATTACAATTTCAAAATTTAGATGGAATTTCTCTTGAAATTTTTGGATTTCTATTCTATGACTAATATGACTTTTCAGAAGTATTATATTATCTCTTATTATTTTGAAAAAAAAATTAGAATTACCCTGTTTAACTACCCTGATTCATAACTATCTCTCTGACAGTGATATAAGGGTGGGATAAGATATACTCCCAGCTAGAGAGTTCCTGTAATTCTGATTGTGGAAGATTTTAAGGTCCTCCTGAAAGTTGTCATATACCTGGATACTTATCAGCTTCTCCCAATCACTTGCTATTTTAACTTGCCCCACGGAACCAGGTCAGAAGGGAAAAGGTAAGCTACCCAGGCATGCAGGACATATTTCCCCAATTTATCACATTCACCATTGCCCTTGTGCACCCTCCTCCTACTGAATCTTTGACTCTTAGCTTTGAATGTCTATAGAAAAACTGTCCAGGCTTCTGTATATGTCTTGATCTTCAATTATTGCCATGTATCCAATTCTATCTCCTTTATATTTGTTTAAGAATTTCTTGAAATTTCTGCTTCACTGACAGTTTTTTTACACATAGTAATTATTTAATTATTTTAAAAAATCAAATGTTGAGCAGGGGGAAGTTAGATATGTGCTCTCAGTTTGCTGTCTTAACCCAGTATCCCCATAACACATTCAAGGATACAGTTTTTTGAGAATGATACTCTAGTTACCAAGTTCAAGCCCAATACAGTTCATTATTTTTAAAGTCCTGGAGTCTGACCAGAATCCTATAAGCATGTTGGCCAAGAACAGAAAAGGCCAACATTTGAAATGGACTTTGGCTGAGTCTGGGATGTTATACTTGCTGTTATTTTTTTATGGGTTTTTTTTTTTTGTCCAGAATAATTAAATAATTGCTTTCATAATGTGGATATTTAGTCCCTTTTAAAAATACATCATTTGAGTATTGAAAAGCCACTATATTTAAAGGAAAAATTGTTTAATTGCACATGAGTAATTTCATCTGCAAGTTGCATCCACACACAAAACAACTGAGCTTCAAAGGGGATCATAAAAGAATCAGAATAATTTTGAAAACTCCGATATGTTAACATTTCTTTACCTAATAATAATACTTTTAAAAAATGAAGTAAGCATTTAATAATAAAAATAAAGAATAGTATTCTAAGCCTAATTGGCTTTGTCTGTCAATGTTTTGATCATAAATTATTTAATTTTATAAAATGTTTTCCAGGTACAATAAAGAAACACCAAACTATTATGTGATACTGTCTGAGAGGATAACTCGTGCACTGAGGTAAAAGGATAAATATCCAAAAGTTAACATACTAGCTGAAGTCTGGAACAAGTTGAGTTTTATTTACTCAGTAAATATGATAAAATCTCACTTTTCTTCCCTCCCCCATCATTATTAGCTCAGAAAGAAGAAAAGATAAAATTAATAAATTCTAACTCTTTTTTGTCTCCAGGAGTGGGATTGAAACTACAGATTTATGACTAGAACTAAGAGGTAGTATTGCATGTAAAAGACTATTAATGATGGAATCAATTTTAAATCTTGAGTATCAGAGTAGACAATGATTCACACATTTCTAGAGAAGAGAATGGGAATGTAAGTGACCAAATAATAAATGGATAAAAATGTTTGGAGTATGTTAGAGATCATTTATTTCAGGAACCCTTAACCAGTGGTCCGTGGATCCTTAATGGGAGCTCTTCTGAAGGTCAGTGACTCACTTGAATTTAAATCCAAAACTTTCTAGATGTATGTGCATTTCTAGCTGTCATCAGGCTCTCAAAATCTATATCAGACCCCAAAGACCTATAATTTTGTTGACATCAATGATCAATGACCAAGAATCTATAAGTCTGTAGAAATCTGATCAACGACTGAGCTATGTTGGTCTCCAGGGAGCCCTGGGGTGGTTGACATCAAGACCATACATGTGTCTTGTGTTCTACCTTAAGCCATCATTTGATTCTAAAAATTTTCTTGTCAGATCTATAAACATAGAACAGTATAAATTATACTTTAGTAAGAAAATAGATCCCATAACAGTAGAGGATGTGATCTCTGCAGTAGCATTATTGTCTGTTTTCCATGTATTTTACCTTGAAGGTTTTTATATTAGCATTATTTTTATAATTTTTCTAATGCTAAAAATAAATGCTCTTGAAAAGTGCACCATCTGTGCTTTGTCTGATTATCTGGTCCAAATGGAATGGATGTCAAATTCTGAGTCCCTTTTATTTTTATGAAAATAAAAAGAAGCTTCACTTCTAATTCAGCTTTATGAGTGAATCAGTGAGAAGTCATCTACTGCATAATCTTCCCCCTAGAAAGTGATAAATATTTACAGTATATAATAAGATTTCATGTCAAAAATTGATGGTATTTATTGTGTTTTAACAAAAGCAGATTTGAAAACATTAGTTTTATTAAACAAAAAAGGGATATTGTTTTAAAAATTGCCATTTTCATATTTGCTTTTTCTGTGGAGACCTTATATACAAAGGCAGATTTTTAGCTAACTATATTACTATGGAAATCAGCTCCAACTGAATAGAAATAGTACAAAATAATGAAAACGCTAATACATCTTTACACATTGTATTATTCATCTATCAATGACTTTCCCTTTTGTGGGACCCACTCTTCCAGGTTTGGCTGTTTAATAGTCATATTTTTCCAATATTTATTCTCAATTTCTTTTTTCAATCTTGATCCTAAGAATTAACTAAAAAAGAATATTTAAAAGGTCATGTTGTCCTTTCCTGTGCAAATCTGGGAGATAAGGATGTTACTAACGCATTTTCTAATTTTTTAAGTAAATGTTAAGGGGAACATTTGGTTCTCTTATGAAAAGCTTTTCACAAACAGGTCATATATGTTACAGGTGGTAGAAACATAGATTTTCCTTCCCAACCTGCCTAGGTCCCCTAACTCCTGAGGAAGTAGGTTTGAAAGGATTATCTCGCACCTTGATTAGAGGACCACTTAAAAGTTTGAGTTGTAGGAGCTAATATCTCTCCTATGGTGAAAAGTCTCTTAGAGATTGATCTGGAGAAGGTAATGCTGTCTACAGTCAATGATGAGAATATCTGGTCACAAGTGACTAAATCAGAGATTATAACTCAAATGATTTTCAGTGTCTGGTACAAAATAATAAATGGCTAGTGACCACAGCTAACTGAAAAGTACGGGCTCACATAGACACTAAGATTTGCATTTTAAAACAATAGTGTACTGGCCAGGAAAAACACATCTGTGTGCTAAATTCAGCCAGTGGGGCACCAGATTTTGATCCTCAAACTACATAATATGTCAAAGTTTGTGAGACTGATTTTGTCCTTCCCTCTTTCACACTCATCTGTTAGTCTGCTTGTTGTCGTTTGATGTATTTCCCCCTCCCCAGCAATGGTTTTTTTTCTGGTTGTTATGTTTATTCTTCACTGAGGTTTTTTGTTTTTGTTTTCTAAATAGATAATACATTCTTGTGGTTCAAAAAGAAAAGAAAATATAAAGTGATATACAGTGAGATATACACTGATATACAGTGATATACAGTGAGAGTCTTTCTTTCTTCTACCTTTGCCTTTACGTGTCCAGTCCCCATCCTGAGTCCCATACCCTGACAGATAACCTTTATTACTGGTTTTGGTGCTTCCACCAATGTTACTATATTTGTAAGAAAGCCAATAAATACATACACACAGATTCTTATGTTCCCTATTATAGTCAAAATATTGTATGATAAATACATATTTTTCTTTTTAAAGCCTATTGTTAGAAAACCACTTTTTACTTAAAAATAAACATATGAATATATAAAAATATATTAATACACACACACCTTTAGCATATATCTACCCTAGTCACCTTTATATATACCTATACAAAGTGTTTCCCCATTCTTTTATATAGCTGCATTATATCCCTTTGTAAAATTATATATTATCATTTATTTAACTAGTTCAATACTGGTGGATAGTCAAGTGATTTCCAAACATTTTCTATTAGAAAAGCTGCTGCATGTATCATCTTGCATGAATAGCAATCTGCATGCATTATTTTGCACATGTACAAGTATGCAAAATAAATAAATAGTAGAAATATGATGGCTGGGTCAAAAGTGAAAGTATTTATAATTTTGACAAATTACTTAGAAATCATATCTGTTTGAGTCAATATCTGTTCTCACCATATCTAGTCCACTACCTTTGCAAATGAAAGGTGCTATCAAACTGTTCAATTTTTCCAATCTAGTGGTTAACAAAAGATGTTCTAGTGTAGTTTTAATGAGTATTTTTTCATATTATAAGTGAGATTGAGAGTCTTCTCGTGTGTTTTAAAGCCATTTATGTTTACCTTCCCATTAATTTCCAAAATAAAAACATAAATAAAATTTACCGCTATCCTGTTTTCTAATTAATTAATCCATGTTGTCATAGTAATACCACATAGCAAACAACCACAAGACCTTCATGGCAGTCCCTCACTCTTGAACTTCAGTGGTGGCCAGGGCAGTTCCTCTCCAGGCTTTGGTGGCTGAAGCAGCTCTGTTCCATATTACAAGTCAGCCTGTGATGCTCTGCTCTGTGTATCTCTCACTCTCTGCCCAAGCCAGCAGGCCAGTTGAGACCTGTTATTTCATGGCAATGGCAGAAGCACAGAGGGCTCGCTCTCTGCACAAGCGCACTGCAAGCCTTTACTTGGATCCCATCTGCTGGCCTCCCATTTGCCAAAGAAAGCCACACTGATCAATGAGAACAAAACGCTTGTTGACTAAACTTTGGTTAATTTCTCTCCTTCCCCCCAAATATCTGAACTTTGACCCACTCTCTGCCTAAGCCAGCACACAACCCCCTTCTTTAAGGGCCGCAGGACAATAGGCTGACCTCAGAGTAAAATATTCTCTGATTTGCTGTCTGGTCATAGAGATTTCTTCTGCTTCTGCACCATCTGGGCACAGGGAAACTTAAGTCTTACATCCATCCTGGGTGATCTTATGAAAATTTACATAGTTTTAATTTATATTCAAATCCTCAAATTCTCTGGGTATTCTATTATGCCCCCTGGGATTAAACATAGTGGGAGATGAAGCATGGAGAAAGCAGAGTGAAAGATTCAAGGTCCCTTTGCTGGGATCCATCATTATCAATTTTCTTTTCCACTCTCCCCTTTTTCTTCACCATTCTCCCATTTCATGAAGTCTTTACCCTTGATGTTAGGAAAAACTGAAAACTGATCTCTTATTCTAATTCTTTTTATCTTGAGCCTAAAACAGGGCTTCAGAAAGTCCAAACTTTTCTTTTTCTCCAGGTTTAGTGCATTTTCCTCCCTTGAAGTAATCAGTACTAAATGAGAAGTCATCAATGCCTGAACGTGGAGTAAGGAATTATAGAGGAAAGAACAAAATAGTATCCTACGTGGATATGAGCTGGGAAATGGTTTTGTTAACATGACAGAAGTGCCTTGAGTCACCTACAGTCTCATCAAGTCCCCCATTCTCCCAGGTCCCAAGAACCTGCAACATATCTGGATGAGTTTGGGGAGGAGTATCTCTGTCAGGTAGCTAGTCAAACATGAGCGGGTCCCGCCCCATCCTGCGTGGAGTCATCTTTCCCAGGACACTAGGAATCAGAGCATGCCCAGAGATCCTCCCTCTTCCAGTCAAGGACCACCGCTAAGTTCCCAGCCTTATCAGGACCAAGCGAAATAAAACGGCCAGCACAGGTTGGCTCAGGCGCACCAAGACTTAAAAGGTGACTCAAAGTAACCCGGGGTTCATTATGCCATATTTGTAATACATTAGCATTGTAGTTTTTACCCTCCCCCTCGCCCCGCCCCACGCTGTGGGTTTTTCTTGGGTGCTTATGGGTAAGCACCCGCGCGCTAAGGGAAAGGATATATAACATAAAATGGTCTGCCAACTTGTCAGTCAAATGAGGTAGGATGCGGGGAGAGACCACCACTCTAAAAAACCCAACCCTACCTTCACTGCCGCTGCTTCTGATTTCCAGACAGCCCTGTCACATCATTTCTCCAGAGTGTACTCTTGCTTTGCTTAATAAAACTCCTGCTGCTTGGAACTGCTCTCTGTCTCTCATCTGAATTCTTTCCCTTGAGAGGACAAGGCCCGAGGAAATTGCCATTCCACCGGTAACATTTCCACTCCCTGAACAGAGCACAGCAACATCCCGGAACGTCTCAAGTCCACATCCTATAGGTAATAGGGTGTGGAGTTAACCTATCCCCATCTTTGCCACATTTGGCCAAATAATACCCATTTATGCCTCTCCCTTTTATTTTATTACATTTTCTTTAAATACTCAAGATACAGTTTACTGGCCGCTCAGTGTTCTGTTAATAACACCTTATTTTTCAACCCATTATTACATAATTCTCTTCCTTTTATAATAGAAAACGTTTCCACCTCTCCAAGTCTCTGTTTCTTCATCTATAAAATGGAAATTATTATATTAAAATATAATAAGTATTATATACTTATGACCCTATAATGAGAATATGCTGAGATTGAAGATCTGATCCCATTGTGTAAATTAGAAATGACCATATAAATATCAATTATAATTAAATGTTTACAATATATAGTAATTCCTATGATTATGAAATATTAGCAAACAGATCGGAAGAAGCCACTAAAAATACAAAGAAAAACACTGGGAATGGTAGTTTCCCAAGGCCCCTCATGGTCTTTCCCTGGGGCTGTACATACCTTCAGGAACTGTATATTCCTGGGGTCTTGTCTCAGACAGGTGCTCCTCTAGCCTCAGTGTGCAAGTCATTTGTCATTAGAGTAATGTGACCAGGCTCAACCAGCTGAGTTAGTTAGGGCTACAATGGCTGTCCATCAAGGCAAAACTGTCTAATGACCTGTAGCCCTGTGAGCAGCAGAGAGGTTATCACCTGTAACATGTTCTATCTGGTGTTTTAACCGGCCTGAGCCTTAAAGTCTAACCCACATTGGGTAATTCCTACCCTCCTCAGAAGAGCTCTACTTTTGGATCTGGCTCTTATTTTTGTATCTAATCTTCAGAAAGAATGATGGATTGGGGAAGGGATTGTGTGGCTTCTGTAAGTTTATATTCAACAAGAGCCAAGGAAAGGGGAAGGGAGTCCTGGAGTCCAGCACAAGGTTTCCTTCTGGTCCTGGGTGAGCAGGCATCCTGATACCTCCACGGCTGCTTTACACCCATCACTGTGGGGATCACTGTGGTTCATTTGGCCCAACGAGTGACAGAGCCATCTGTTGTCAGGGAACCCAATTAAGAGCTGTCCAGTCAGAGAACAAAACAAAAGCCATCTCTGAATCACAGGACAGAAGAAGAACTGCAGTCATCTGCTGATATTTTTTCCTTTGAATAAGGTTTTCTCTGCAAGCAGGTGGAAGGATGTACCTTACAGGGTCTCTGTGATTGGCTCCCAGCCAGTCTTATGCATTTTTCACAGCTGGCATCAAGATAAACTAATTTTTTTTACTTAATTGACCCCTATTACTTTCATTTTCATAGCTCACCACCAGTTGATGGGATACAATTTAATATAATGCAATTCATGTTGTAGCATTCTTCATAGAAAAGCATCAAGAAAAATGAGTCAAAACCTAAGTGCCCCCCAGTGGGGGTGGGGAAGATGGAAACAGGACTATAGAACACAACATAAACCTAAGAGAAAAGAGAGCTCTACAAAATATAAAAAGAATTGCTGCTACCTACACTGAGAGAGAAGAGAGAATAAAAAGGAAGCTGGACAACAAGTGGTCATAATTCCTTCACTGAGACGCTTCTAAGAATTCAAGAAACCTTCCCAAAGGAGATAACATATAGCTGTGCCTTGAAGAGGTGTGAGGGAAGCGGACACCAAGCTTGTGAGGAAAAGGAAGGCTGTTCCAAACAGACGGGAAGCAAAAGCATCAGGGAGGATTGTGGAAAAGCAGACGTGCCCCCCGACGGAGACACCTGCCTTACCCTCGTTGTCCTTCCCTCCCCCACCCCACCACCTGACATATTTATTCATTCCTTTATTATTATATCACTTTGGACTTGCATATTTTTATTTTCTTCCGTGGATTATAATCCACTTCTAGCATTATGTATATGATATTCAAATTGTTCTGATTTTGGACATCAGGCTTTTCTGTCCTTTTGATATGTCTCCAATATTCTTTGAGTACATTCTTACTTCCCTGAACAACTCATTTTGTATTTTTTTTAAGCTTTAGGTCTGGCGTTAATCTTTCCTCCAAAGAGCCCTGGTACCTTTCAGAGGAGAATGGTATTTAGGAGCCAGTATCTGAGTACTAGCTGTGCTCATTGCTATTCATATTTCATTGCTTGCAGCCTCTTTCAGTGTTCAGAGCTAGGGGAAAACAGCAAATTCACACACACACATTTCCATATCTATGTATTAAAAACGATGAATTTACCTGATAATTCCAATTCCAGTGCACACATCTCTTTATTCTAGCTGCCTCCCTTCCATATTTACAACTCCAACAGAGGAAAATCTGACACCCATTTTCATTAATATATTTTCTTATTTGCTCAATCACAGGACACACAGAGAGTTGTTTCAGAATTGTTTGTCCATACCATTGTGAAATTCATTCCTACTAAGTACAGTTTAATATTTGGGTTTTTTATTGTCAAATTTGTGTACAGTAAAATATATAACTTTTCAGTGTACAGTTCAATGAATTTTGATAAATGCCGCATCCATGTAATTCACACTGCTATGAAGACACAGAAAGAAGGTTTTATCATTGTAGAAAGTTCCCTCTTCCTTGTAAATACCCTGCTCCAGTAAGTTAGTGTTCCATCTTCTAGAAATTCATACATATGAAATCTTACAGGGTACATTGTTTTCTTTCTGGCCTCATTTTCTTAGTATACTGTCTGAAAGATTCATGTTGTTGTATGAGTGAAGAGCTTTTCATTTTTGTTGCTTAATATTATTCCAGTATATGAATATATCAAAATTCTTTATTCTTTCATTGTAGGCATTTGGGTTCTTTCTATTTAGGACTAGTATGAATAAATCTACTATGAACATTTCCCATAAAGTCTTGCGTGGAAATATATTCTCATTTTTCTTGGGTAAATTCCTAGGAGTTAAATTGTTAGATCATAGGAGAATATATGCTCAACTTGAAGAAGAAAAAAGCTTAACAGTTTTCCAAACTGGTTGCACTGTGTTACGCTCCATCATCAGTGTATGAGAATTCTGCTTGCTGTCCATATCCTGACAACATTTAGCATCATTGGTCTTTTTTAATTTAACCATCCTACTAAGTGTGGAGTAATAACGCTTTGTGATTTAATTGCATTTCCCTGCTGACTAATGATGTTGAACCTTTTATTCATTTACTCATTGGCCATATATATTTCTTCCTTTGTGAAGTCTCTGTTCAGGTTTTTCTTCATGGAATTGTTTGTCTTTTTATTATTGAATTGTAGGATACAAATTATTTGTTTTTTGGCAAATATGTTTTGAAAATAGTTTCTCCCAAAATCTTCAGTCACGAAGATATTTTCCTGATTTTTCTTTTTTTTTTTTTTTTTTTTTTTTTTTTAGATGTTGGGGGTAGGAGTTTATTAATTAATTTATTTTTGCTGGGTTGGGTCTTCGTTTCTGTGCGAGGGCTTTCTTTAGTCGTGGCAAGCGGGGGGCCACTCTTCATCACGGTGCGCAGGCCTCTCACTATCGCGGCCTTTCTTGTTGCGGAGCACAGGCTCCAGACGCGCAGGCTCAGTAGGTGTGGCTCACGGGCCCAGCCGCTCCGCGGCATGTGGGATCTTCCCGGACCGGGGCACGAACCCGTGTCCCCTGCATCGGCAGGCGGACTCTCAACCACTGCGCCACCAGGGAAGCCCCTGCGCCACCAGGGAAGCCCCCTGATTTTTCTTGATATTTTCTTAGGTTTTTCTTTTATAATCTCTATACCTTTAGATTGTAAGATTAGGTCTATGATCCATCTCAAATTAACCTATGGCATGATGTAGAAGCCAAAGTTTATTTTTTTCCATGTGCATTTTCAGTTATCCAAACATCATTTATTGAAATTCCCCAGTAGTACTGTCAAAAATCAATTGACTATGTGAGTGTGGATGTATTGTCCTCATTAATGTAGCTTCATAGCAAGTAAGTCTTGAAGTTAGAAATGTAAGCCCTCCTATATTATTTTCCTTTTTCAAGATTATTTTCACTATTCTAGGTTATTTGCACTTCCATATGAATTTTAGAATAGCTGTCAATTTCCAAAAATAAAAAAAAAAACTTGCTGAGATTATGATTTGGCTTATACTGAATCTGTACAACTTGGGGAGAGTTGACGTCTTGACAACATTGACTCTTCCAATCCATTAGCATGGTACATCTCACACTTTATTCATGATTTCTTTCTTCTCAATCTTTTGCAGATTCAGTGTAGAGGTTTTTAATCTATTGCTACATTTATCCTTACGTATTTTATGTTTTCAGTGCTATTTTAAATGGAACTTTTAAACTTTTATTTCCTAAATCTTTGCTTCAAGTATACTAACTTTGTATACTATGACCTTGCTAAATTCACTATTACATCTAGTAGATGTTTTGTATATTCTTCAGGATTTACCACATAATCATGTCATCTGCATATATTAAGAGTTTTAATTCTTCCTTCTAATCTTTATACCTTTTACTTGCCTTATTTCACTTTCTTAAACTTCTACTACAATGTAGAACAGAAATGATGAAATAGAATACCTTTGCCTTGATCATTCTCTTAAAGGGAAAGTATAAACCCTTAAAGAGAAAAATGTGATACCCCTCATAAATTTTCATGCAGTCCGGGTACAAGGTTCCTGCTAGTTCTCTCCCTACTGTTCTAATATTAGCATATATGTTGTCAAAACAAGCACATACTTCCTCTGCAAATCTGTGGTTTTCTTGAGGTCAGAATTTAGGATTGAGTCATCTTTCAAGTTCAGGCACCTAGAAGAATGCTTCAAACATGTAAGAAACCCAAAAAGCATTTTAAAACAAATAAATAACAAGATTGATTTTAAAAGAAAGGAGGTTATTTTTAAAAGATAACTCTAATAAGAGCATAGGACCTTATTTCCCAAAGGATATCCCATCCAATACTTGTTCTGAGAGAAAATGCAATGTATTTACTTTTTAAAAATATGTTTTTGGACAAATAAACTTGGGGGACTCTGGATTAAAAGAGAAATCAGATTTATTTCTGTAATAGAGTAGATGGTTTAGACTTACAACTCACTTGTAGAAAATTCTATGATATGTCTATATAACTAAATTCCTTTATAATCTCCATTTCTAATGATGGGTAGAAAATAATAATGTAAACTTTCCAGTTACAGGTAACTCAATCTTTTCCAGTTTAAAATCTTCTCACTCAATTTAAAATTTAAACTCTCTTTCAAACCATTTTTCTCCTCCAGATTGTCTCCCGTAATTTCCTTTCCAAAATGGTGTCTGGAATTGGAATTAAATGATTTCTGGGTGTTCTTTTGTTGAACTCTGATCACCTAAATCTGGTGTCTTTCTGCTTTACTGTTTTTCAAACGGGATCACCTTGTCATTTACTGTGGTGAACCATAGCAGATCCATATCAACTATTTTCAGTTGCTCAGTGGCATCATGGAAGAATTTTGAATTCCCTCCACACCAGACATCTGTCAAGGGAGATTCCCTTGATAAAATTCCCTGCTGTTTTTCTGCCTAAGTATGTGTATCATCTTTTCTCTTCCACTGTGGCCATCTTATATTGGCACAAGAGGTGACCTTGAAAGTCAGTGACCTTTCAGAGTTGCCTTCAGTAAAGAGAATGCACATGCCTTGGGTTTCAACTTTCCTTTCAACCTGCCTGGAGTTTTCACCTCATTGTTTTGGTGCCCCTTGAATCAAGGTCCATGGAGGTGAAGGCACTGGGTCCCTGAAGGATCCACGCTGCATCTTTATCCTCTTTGTATCCCTTCCAAATACCTCCTCTTCCCATGATGTAAGTATCATGTTCCTTTCTCTGTCTGGTAGGCATTCCTCATACACCACTGCTTTCTGAATAACCTGTCAATATTTTTGGTAAAAGGACCTAGAGGTTATCATACTAAATGAAGTAAGTCAGACAGAGAAAGAAAACTATCATATGATATCGCTTACATGTGGGATCTAATAAAAAATACAAATGAACTTATTTACAAAAATGAAATAGACCCACAGACATAGAGAACAAATTTATGGTTACCAAAGAGGAAATGGGGAGAGGGAAAAATTGGGAATTGGGGATTAACATACACACACTACTATATATAAAATAGGTAAGCAATAAGGACTTACTATATAGCACAGGGAACTGTACTCAGTATCTTGCAATAACCCACAATGGAAAAGAATCTGAAAAGAATATATGTGTGTGTGTATATATATATATATATATATATATATATATATATATATATATATATAAACTGAATCACTTTGCTGTACACCTGAAACATTGTAAATCAACTATACTTCAATAAAAACATTAAATTTAAAAAGAAAACAGTTGAGTTATCTATGCTTCCACTAAGCCTGGTTCTTAATATGTAAATATCTTTTGGAATTTATAAATCCATTCTCTCTCAATAAACCTGGGATTTTAAGACTTTCTGACCATGATCTTAATAGTCCCCTTTTGGAAGTTGGGTGTTGAATATTGACTCTTTCTCTTCAAATCCCTGCTACAATTATCCTAATTTTCCCTAAGGCACTGGGTGCTTCAGAGTGAGCAGGGTGGTGATCATGGATAATGGAAGAAACCAAAAGCACATCACTATCTTCATGTTGCCCAGGACTCCTGAAAGTTTTAAGGTGCTAACAGGTTTTATGACTGCAAGCATGGAAGGTATGGTCTATAGCATTTTACAACTTATTTGAACACAAATCATTTCCTTTAAAGAACACTTCTAAAAATAGAGCTACCATATGATCCTGCAATCCCACTACTGGGCATATAACTGAAGAAAACGATAATTCAAAGAGATACATGCACCCCAAAGTTCATAGCAGCACTATAGCTATGAACTTTACACTTTACAATAGCCAAGACGTGGAAGCAACCTGACTGTCCATCGACAGATGAATGGATAAAGAAGATGAGGTATATATATACAATGGAATACTACTCAGCCATAAAAAAGAATGAAATAATGCCATTTGCAGCAATATGGATGGACCTAGAGATTATCATACTAAGTGAAGTAAGTCAGAAAGAGAAAGACAAATACCATATGATATCACTTACATGTGGAATCTAAAAAAAATGATACAAATGAACTTATTTACTAAACAGAAACAGACTCACAAACACAGAAAACAAACTTATGGTTACCAAAGGGGAAGGGGGGGATAAATTAGGAGTTTGGGATTAACAGATACACACTATTATTATATAAAATAGATAAACAACAAGTTCCTACTGCATACCACAGGGAACTATACTCAATATCTTGTAATAACTTATAATGGAAAAGAATCTGAAAAAAAACTATATATATAACTGAATCACTTTGCTGTATACCTGAAACTAATGTAACATTGTAAATCAACTATACTTCAATTTAAAAAAAAAAAAAAGAACATCTGGCTAGACTACTACTCCACTGGAAATACTCTGAGGGTCAAAGGAGCAAAAGGCACATTGCAAAACAGGCAAAACTGAGAGCAGGGGTGCCAGTTAAGGGCTTACTTCATTTGTCCAGAAGACAGGTGATAAAGATCTGAACTGGAGAAATGGCAGTAGCCAGGAAGTTGAGGAACATATTCAATAAGTAGGTAGAAAACAAAGTTACATAATCTGCTGAGACTATTCACTCTAATGAAATGGGATCCTAGATACTTCTAACAATATGCTTTATACATTTTTAAATTTCAAGAAGGCAACTAGATGAAAACCAGAGGCATATTTCCATGAAATAGATATTTATAAAATAGATGTGGGGGGCTTCCTTGGTGGCGCAGTGGTTGAAAGTCTGCCTGCCGATGCAGGGGACACGGGTTCGTGCCCCGGTCCGGGAAGATCCCACATGCCGTGGAGCGGCTGGGCCCGTGAGCCAGGGCCACTGAGCCTGTGCGTCCGGAGCCTGTGCTCCGCAATGGGAGAGGCCACAACAGTGAGAGGCCCGCGTACCACAAAAAAAAAAAAAAAAAAAAAAAATGTGGAAGGAAAACATATTTCTTTTGGATTCACATTGAAGAGAAATTTTCCTAAGACACCTGATTATGTTTTATCCTACCCTTCTTAGTCCATGAAATGTATCAGAACGGTTTCCCTTGATTTATCAAGCTCTTTAAATACAGACCTACCAATGGTGTGAGAAAGAGGAAACAAAAATAATCCTCAAATGAGTGGGTCAGTGAAATTCTGGATCAAAAGCAATTTCAGTATTTTAAGCACCAAATATTTTTCTAACATGTTAGAATATCTTTTATAAGGCTCCACTGATTTATACATTTTACTTCCTAAGCCTAGTATGATGTGTTTACCGTAATGTAATTTGAACATAGGAGGAAAAAAAGAAGGCAAATTTAGTCGTAAAACCACATTCATTAATAGTATTAAATATAGTGTAATACATTTCAAATGTTTCAGATAGAACTGACTCATCAGAATAGAATGGGTGGTTTTTAAAATAGAGACAGAACAACGTTGTCCTGTTTCTTTTGAGCAAGGACAGTGACAATTAGATAAAAATTACTAATAAGATGTGTTCCAGAAAATGGCTTTTTCCTCTATATCTTACATAGAGTGACGAAAAAATTACAACAGCAAAAACAACAACAGCAAAAAAACAACGAATGAAATAAATTGGGGTGTGTAGCAGATTGCTGGGGGAAAATGGCCATATTTATTTCCCACCCTCCCTTTTATTCACACCCCTCTGCAATGTGACTTTGCAGCTAATGAATCAAAGGTGAACTCTGCTTTCCCTCCCTTTGTATCTGATCTGAGTTTGCAATTTGCTTTGCCTAACAGAATTCGGTGGAAGTGACACCATGCCTGTTGGAAGCCGAGGCATGTCTCTCTCTGCAGGACCTCTTCCCAGCCCCAGGTCCTTGAGCCCAAGCTAGCCTGCTGGATGATAAAAAGAACATGGCAGCAGTGATGTGTCATCCAAGCTGAAGCCATCCTAGACCAACCAGCTCTGATAATTCACCGAAACCAGCTGAGACCAGAAGCACTGTCCAGATAGAGCCAGTCCAAATTGCCAAATATAGAATTAAAGAATAAATTCTGGTTGTTGTTTTAAGCTGATAAATTTGGGGATGGTTTGCTGTTCAGTAACCAAATCAATAGTTTAGATGGTTTCTTTCCTGAACTATGTTAATCACCTCTCAGCATTCTACCTCCCTACTCTCTTTCTACTCTCATCCTATATATATATTGCTGTCAATTTAATTTCCTAAACACGATCCTTATCCTATTGCTTCTTACTTCAGAAACCTTCAATGGCTCCCGACTGCCCTTCTAATAAAATCTCAACAAGCTTAATATGTTATGCAAGGGCCTTTCATGATTTCTCCACAACTTAAACATTGAGTCCAAGCTTCTGCTCCTTTTCTTCATTCACCCTTGATTTTGTCAAGATGACTTGCAAGTCCTCGACTAGGAAACACCATTGATTGAAGAGTCCGTCATTCATTTTGTACGCATCTTACTCTACAGCTTAATGGATGGTAAGTTTCTTCTGAAACTGATTCTAAGGTAACTCATGGTATTCTAGACATTAAAATATGGAAAGATAATGTGACTGAGAATTAAGGAAAGAGTCCTCATTGTTTTCCACATGGCTCATGTGTCCAGCCTCTTGTCCCTGGCTAGAACAATTCCCTCTGCTTTATACGCTCCAGGTCTACACATTGAAATCCTACCTACCTAATAATCTATTCAAATAATCCCCTCCTTTAGAAATCCTCGAGCATCTTTCTCTTCACTGGGCTACTTGACCTCCCCTAGAAAATGATTAGAACCACTCATCAGGCACTTGTCACTTCCCACTTGGTACTGGCAACTCTTTTTCTTTGCTGTTAGATTGTCTGCAGGTTGAGGGCAATCCAGCATTTATTGGCTATTTCACATTCTCTTTTTGCCATGCCAATGCAACATTCTAAGTCCATTGTCTATGAGATACTGTACAATATATATTTACTAAGCAAATAACTCAGTGAAAAGCATACATTTAATAAATCTCAGGTTTTTGACACTTCATTTTCATTCTGTCACTAATTACCCATGTGACCTTAGACAATTTACTTAACCTCCTAGGGCTGAGGTCTCAAATGATGTAACAGATGGGATAATGGGTGTGTGAATACTTTGTATAAACTGTAAGATCAGTTGGAGGTATTAGCATTGTTCCCTTTTCTGAGAAATGAGATGATTGAACCTGATCTATTTCAAAAACAGTCTGTAAGTAGCATCCCACAACTAGAGGATTGCAAGTCGTTGCTTTTTCCTTAAGTGCGCTGGCTCGAAGCGTGAGTTGACTTAAGCAGGCACCTGCCTCTTACAAAGCTTCTCTGGGCAGCTATTGCACCAGTGAATAGCCCTGCTGTGATTATCAGTCCAGACAGCTTTGCACCCTGTGGACAGGTCAGATAAGACCAGAAGTATTATGAGCCAATGCTAATCAGGCCTCTCCCCACCCCGACTCTGGATCAAAGGAGCCATTCTCACAATGAAAGAGTTAGGCGTTATTACGGCAATATATATCACCCAAGAGTTTGGTTCAAAACTTTTTTTATTAGCTAAAACTTTTATTAATAAAAGTAGATTAAAAACATATTAAGAGTTCAATATTTTAAAGACTCACCCTTAGGAAATAGGCATATGATGATGGGTGCTGGTTGTAGCGATATCCCATAATTAACACTACAGAGTCTCGAGTCCACATCTGTGCATTGAGATGGATTTTCCACTTTGGCTCAATACCATTCAATTCAATTCACTTTGATTCAATTTATATTTGTTTTCACTCAAGGTAGCATCATGATACTGTGGGAAGAATGCAGGTTTTATCTCCAGTCTTAGAATTCAGGGGCTTCAACTCCAACTCCTATTTGTCTGACATTTGGCAATTTACCTAATCTCTCTAATTTCCTCATCTGCAAAAAGGGGTTAATATTAGGCACCTCATAATAGATACAATGTCCGCAGCATATGGATCATATCATTTTCCTCCTACTCCTTTAATTCATGTCAGTTCAGTTTGACTTAATTCAGCAAACATCAACTATTTATCAACTACAATGCTGGGACTTCACAATGAATTACGATAGCATCATTACAAACGTGGGATTCTGAGAAGTCAAAAGTTTATGTCTAGGAAAATATGTATAACTTGCTTAGGTAAAGAATGAGGTTGTAATGGGCAACAGTACAGAGGTACTTGGTATGGAACACAAGGTGAAGCTAGATTTGGGCATCCCATGCCTACGAACACATGACGGTCTTCAGAAAATTCAACTGAAGACACCATACTGTGGCAATCTCAACCAAAACATCCCAATTTTAATGAGTTCTGACTTGACAGGAGATGTTGCAAAGTTTTCTATCAGCTCTAAACGTTTGTACAGCTAGTACATTCCTTCACTTAGGACTTTAATTTCTCCCAGGCATTGATTACACTTATAGCATATTATAAGTAATTTATAACATTGATGTATAATGTTCTTCTGACTTTTGATTACAATGCACAAGGAATTTGCAAATATGTAAGGGTACTTTAGACAGAATACGTTATGAAATTATAACACAGAGTCCCCAGATCTCAGCAGCTACACACATAAAGTTTATCATTTGCTCCTGCAAAGTCTGCTATGTGCCAGGTGGCTCTTCCAGGAGGCTCTCCTCCATGTGATGACTCGGCAATCCAGGCTGCTGTTGTTCTGTCCTCTCAACAAACAGCCACCATGTTTTCCACTCAAGCTGAGATGAGAAAGACTGGACAATTGTGGGAGGGACAGGTCAGTTCCGCCTAAGTTTCATTGGTCATAATTAGTCACATGACCCTACCTTACTGCAAGAGGATTGGGAAACATTGACTCTCATATGCCCGAAAAGAAAAAAAAGAAGAATGACCAGATATTAATGCCTTATCGATGCTTCTCATCCAGTGGGACGATCACAAAGGAAAGCCCTATGTTTCCTCCGTGGAAATTTGGGGTCTTAGTACCCCCTACTTCCCAGTAAAAATGAAGAAGTCTCCTTGAATTTTAGGAAGACAGTAGTCTCCCATAACCAGATCTGTGGACATGACTTCAATGGAAGGCACGAGGGAATCTGAGGATTGTACTGGACCCCGCTGTGCCCCACCTAATTCTCTTCAGCCTGACTTCTTTCTCTAGTCCCTGTTGCACTAACCAGTCCCACAGGGGCTTTGATCATCTTCATGCAGTTGCAGTCTTGCTTTGGGGCTTTGTCATGACCACTCACTTCATGCCCTGGGATTCTCTGATGCTGCAGCATGGGACACCTACAGGATTCCACTCAGAACCAAAAGTGTGAATGAGTGAATGGATTAATAGATGAATTATTCCCTCTTCCATCCCCCAAGCAGATAGGCCAAGATGCATTTCACAAGGCTTCTCAGAAAGTCCCACAGGATGAACAGCAGTCACAGATCAGTAGCCAGCTTGCACACTCATCCCTGTCGTAGCTTTTCCACCTTTCCTGTTTCACTCTGCCTATCCCTTACTTCTGCTTCCTCATATTACACTGGGGGGGGCTTGGGCTAAGTCTAAGTAGAGCAGGACAATTTTTAAAGCTTGAAACTCCTTCCCACTCCAAAACTTTTAATATGGTAGACTGGAGGGTGTGATATCTTAATTTATAATAAGGAATATATATTTGGTTTGCCCAGTGTGTGGCACAGAACTCCTACAACCTTTGGAATTTCCTAAGTGTTGAGTGTTGAAGATGTCTTTTGTTATGCTAATGAGGTGATTTTTGGAGAGCACCTAAGGATGGGGGCTGGTTACCCAGAGAACCAACCTTGGGATTAGAGGGTTGGAACTTTTAGCCCTGCCCCCTACCTCAGAGAGGGGAGAGGGGCTGGAGGTTGAATCAGTTGGCCAGAGGCCAATGATTTAATCAATTATGCGTATGTAATGAAGCTTCCATGAAAACCCAAAAGGGTGGGGTTCGAGAGCTTCCTGGTTGGTTAACACCTGGAGATTTGGGGAAAACAGAGTGCGCAGAGAGGGTATGGAAGTTTCATACCCCTTCCCCCTACCTTTTCCTAGACATCTCTTCCATCTGGCTGTTTCTGAATTATATCCTTTTATAATAAATGGGTAATCTAGTAAGTAAAGTGTTTCTCTGAGTTCTGTGAGCCATTCTAGCAAATTAATCGAACCCAAGGAGGGGGTCTTTGGAACCTCTGATTTATAGACACTTGGTCAGAGGTACAGGTAACAACCTGGACCTGCAACGGACATCCTGAGTTGGAGGGGGTCATCAAAACGTCCAGTTTATAGCTGGTTGATCAGAAGCAGAGGTAAAAACCTTGACTTGCTACTGGAGTCTGAATTAAGGGGTAGGGAATAGTCTTGTAGGACTGACATCTTAATCTGTAGACTATATCCCCAGGTAGTGTCAGAATTGAGTTAAACTGTAGGACACCCAGGTGGTGTCAGAGAATTGCTTGGTGGTTTAGGGCAACCCACTCCCCAAAATTGGAATTGGTACCAGAACCCTTTTAGTGGGCAAGATTGTGTAAGGGGCCAATAAGACCTTAGGAGACAAAAGATTGAAGTGTCCTTCCCTTAGGGGTTCAAGATTATTAGAATGGTTCATGCATCAAGATGACACCAAGTAAGGCTGGGCAGCAAGTGGAAGACACTCAGGGTCCCTAGAGTGAATTTTATCATGAGGCTTGAGGTGGGTCTCAGCTGTTGACCTAGACCAGGGTTAAGCAAAGTTAGAACTGTCATCTAACCTGGACGTTGGGAGCACGTGAGTGTGATTTAGGTGGCTATACAAATGGGAGCCCGGTCTTACGGTGGAGTGGTCCATGAGGGGAGGGGGTCTGCTGCCTGCCTGCCCTGGGAGCCACTGGGCTGAACAGCAATGTCATCAGTCAGTGGCAGAGGCCTGTGCTGTGTGCCCCACAAGATTCTTCAGTTCTCTCTGCCCAAAATTCTTGAAACTAGAGCTGGGCCTGAGAACAGAACGGGCTGTGGCAACAGTATGATCAGAGGGGCTGCTGTGCGGATGGAAGCATCCTTACCCCAAAGGACGGGCCTGGAATTCCCATGAGTCAGTGCAGCAGAGCAGGAACTAGATTAAGGTGAGACTGGTCCAGGAAGAAGAGGGACTGGTTTGTGACAGTCAAGATGGAAGCTGGATTTGCCAGGTGAGTCTTCTAGACTTCGTGTAAGACTAGCAGACTACAAAGAGGCACCTTATTAAATAGCTCAGCACTCAAGGGACCTGATTCCTGGCATGTTTCTGATTGTCCTGGTCACTCAAAGATTGGAAACCAAAGCTATTCAGGCAAGTGCTTTGTGAGATCTGAAATTTCTTGACTTCGGTATATTGTGGTTTTGGACTGTGTTCATTTAGCTGAGCTGGAGCTACATTTCCCAGAATCCTGTTCCTGGCTCTAGGCTAAGGCTGGCCATCAGAAACTTCTGCAGGGGCTGGGAAAGCAGAAGTGAAGAAACAGCAGTCGTGTGTCTGCTGGAAAGTTGGTGTGAGGTCAGGGGTAGCTGCAGCTCCCGAGCACCATCGCAGGTGCACTGGTCACCTTGTTGCCGGGTGGCAGCAGCCTAGCCGATGACCCCAACACACATCCCCCAGGTCTCCCTTTTGGCTTCTCTGACGCTGGGGCCAGGATTCTCTCTTCTTCTGTGATCATGAGCTGGCTTCTCCTGTAGACCACTCACACTAACAAAGTTGGAGGCCTAAAGGATGTATGACACCTCTGTGGGTTCTACTTTGTCCTCAAGGATCTCGACGTGCCCTTGCCTCCCCCATTTCACAGTCGTCTTCCTTTGCCACTGCCATCCCTGCCGATGTCATGCCCAGAACTAGATGCCGGAGCAGTGGCCCCACATAAAGTCTTTCACCAGCAACCAGAATTCTAAAATGGTCACAGCCCTATGACAAGCCGATTATTCGTAGTAACTCCTAGTGAACTTGCTTCTCTGATCAAATGTTGCCTGATACCATGGCCCAAAGCAAAGATTTCTGTTTCACAACTTTGGGCCAGAGGTGTTGCCACCTGTCTTGGCCTGATTTCACTTGTGCTGTGTGGAATATGGGTGGGGAAAGGGGGAGACTAGGGTGGGAGTGACAGCTTATGAGAAAGTTGTTGGGGGTGGGGTGTCTCCGTGTTAACACAGCAGCACAGCTGACATCACAACACCAAATCCCCGCAGAGGGGAGGGAAGTGAGAGAAATGAATGGAGCGAATGGTAGCAGCCGGAGCGTGCACGCCTCAGCGAGGGGGGCCGCCAATCAATCCCTCATGCCATTGTTACCAGGTGAGAATAAGGACACCCAGCATCGTGAGATTCAATTCTCCTGAAAAGCTGGAAATTCACATTCCTGTGCAAAATTTCCCAGTTTTAAATGTCTGTAGCAACAACAAAACCAAAATCTAAATTTGTATTTTATTTTTAAATCAAGGTTTAAACCTAACAAATCCTGTCTAGAGGACCGATTTAACCCAGGTGAGGCATGTACCCCAGAGTCAAATTACCTGGGTTCAAATCCAAGCTCTATCACTTACTAGAGGTGGAACCTCAGGCAAGTTACTTCCATACCTCCGTCCTTCATCTGAAAAATGAGACTAGTAACACCCATTTCATAGGATGTCTGAGGCTCAAATGAGTTACTAATACCTTTCCTTGTTTCTAAGACACTATTGAATGTTAGATGGACCATTAGAGAAAGACAAGTTGATGGCTAATTAACCTCGTAGCACAGTGCTGTCTTATCACTTAGCATTATTGTCTTATAATTTCTGAAAAAGCTCTTTCAGAGTTATTTTAGCACAGATTTTTTTTATCATATATTGCTCTGAGCACACATATAAAGTAAATATAAGTGAAATAATGTGGTTTGGTATTCTGAAAACCTCTCTACATTATGAGTCTGACAACTCTGAGTTAGTTTTCAACTCTGTTTTTCCACACAATATTATTCCTGGTGCTATTATAAACATTGGTGATGTAGCATTTCTTTAAAAAGAGCTCCCTCATTGTCTCCAGGAATTTCTCCCAAGTTGCTGACACCCCTAGTGAGAGTTTTCATGCCAACACTTTCTTGATTTTACCAGAAGATGTCAAATGGAAAATTTCCAGGCAACAGAAAGACTTGTATTCTTTTTCCAAATGGTCCTTAATTTAAAGATTGTTGGCTAAACATTCAAAGGATTTCAGTCTTCAGTTATTCACCAGGAAAAACAACAAAAAATGTTTGTGCCTATACAAACATTGGCAGCTACATAGTAACTGTTGTTTGGCTGAGGGTGGCTGTCCAAATGTCATCAATCGTACGATATTTTCCTACGTATTAAAATATAAGAAAATAGTGCATTCAATTTCATCCAATAGAGTCTTTGCAAAACTCTTAGAAGGCAATGCAATATCAAAGGGTTTGATAAATAAAATCTATATAGAGGGGAAAAGTTAGCATGTCTAAAGTCTCAGTTCTATCATGAATTACCTGTATGTTCTTCCTTAAGACATTAATCTTTTTGTCTGTGAAATAGGTACAACCTGGGTTATATTGAGTGCACGTGACAGCACCTGGCTGAATGGACAGTCACCTGTAGAATGTCGTGTTTATGTCAGTTCAGCCGATCAGAGTCTGAGGGTTGAAGAGTCAAACCTGCAGAAAGAAAGGGGCACAGCACGGAGGGGTCAAGATCTGGGTCTCTTGGGGAAGTGCAAGTCGAACCAGCAAAGCTCCTCAGAAAAGTAAAAACAAAAGACCCTTACTATTGCTCTGGCCACAGATGTAACCTGTTGGACTTGATAAGAAATCTTGATCTGAGAAGAGAGAAGATAACGATGACAACATATCCGTAAGTTGGCAGTTAGGGTGGGGGGGGTCTCAGGAAGTTTGAGTCGAAGTCTGACCGAGGATGGTCTGGCCACTGAGAATCCAGGAAGAGTCATTGTGATGTTGAGGTCCTGGGGCCCCATGTGTCCATTGAACCTGGATCTCAAAGTCCCTCCTCTGAGAGAAAACCCACACTGCCTCAGCTTTTTGGTTTTTCATCATTTTGGTTCAGCCTCCCCCCACCCTAAGCCCTGGACCTGTCAGGACCTAGAGAATGAGGCCAGTGTCTGGGGAGAAATCAGGCTGGCCCTCTCTTATCCCACCTTCCATGATTACAAATGATTCTGCAAGCTGAACAGGGTTTTGTATATCTCATTTACAGTGACTGTACAACAGCTGTATAATAGACGTCGCTGAAGATCCGAACGTTGCTCAGAGTGTAGCATAAACGTCCACAGTGAGCTGCAAATGTGAATAAGAATGGCCCTGGCTGCAGAGTAATTGGTATTATTACTGGAGTGAATGGGAAAGCTACATATGGATGGATGGATGGGGCTGTGACAGGGCACATGCAGCGCTTATTTTCTCTTGTCTACATCTGTTCCCTCAAACAACCAGCCAGAGGAGGTAGAGGAGGAGAGGTACCAAGTGGGAATGTAGTGGGGGAAGCGTGAAGTCGATTATCCACCACTCTATAGCACGCCCTTTCTGCTCCTTCCCTGCCCACGCTTATTAATCGCCATGCAGTGGATGACACATCCCCTCCCTGAAACATAATCTGTTACAAAAGGGTAGGAGGATAGATTCAGGTGAAGGGGATGGGCTGAGGGGGAGACAGGGAAGAGAAACACTTCAGGTTAATTGGAGCTGAGAATATAAAATACTCGTCTTAAAGTGTGTGCTTCAGTTATGAGAAGGAAAGTGTCGAGATCATAATGTTTTCTGTGCAGCATTCAACACAGCATGGGTGTTTTAAAACAAGCGGTAATCATTTCTCATAGAGAAATTATAAGCTGCAGCTCCGGGCTCAGGACAAGCGCCTGGGAGACTCCAGCTCCCTTTCTCCAGGGAGACACAAGGAGACACACACCGTAGTTAGTGGCTGAGTCCCTTGAACCAAATGGCAGAGTTAGTGACAGACAGAATTATATAGTTTAATTCGCTCGGTGCTTTAGCCATTCAGAAAGAATTGACACAGAATTCTTCCAGAATTCTGAAATGTAGGAGGGAAGGAATTTGGAAAATCAAACTGTGTGGCTTCTAAAGAGACGGCAAAGCAAATTGGTCAACTTTGCAATCAGGAACTTAACACAATACGGTTACAATGATTTATTTGGCAAAGCTGGCTATGTTATTTATTTCTTTTAAAGACGACCCCTTTCGAGCCTGACGCAACAACACCTCTGCCCTGTTAGCGCTTTGCTTCGCTTGCTCTCATCCTGGGTACACCCATGTGGCATCTAAATTGCTGTTAGTTCTCTATTTAAAGATTCCTTTTTACCAGCAATAATTTCTCTAAAGTAACAAACAGTGCACTGTATAACACCAAGTTAAAAATTCTTGGAAATAAATGCAGAGAAATTAGTTACACTTATTCACACAGTTCTTCAAAATGGCAGCACATGAGAAGAAAAAGGGTCCCTCTCACCCTTTTTCTGAAGACCATCTTTGTTTACTTCATTCCCAAGTATTAAGAGATTGCAGGAACCATTTGCATAGGATAACTAACATATACCACATCATTTGCACGTCTGCAAGTACACGTGAGTAACCGTAATTACACGTGACACCAATTACTCTATTACTTTGTATTAAATTATAATGGAAAATTCCACTAGAGAATTGAAGCCTAATTGCATCTTAATTTGCATAATTTTGCATATTAATTACATCTCAGATGAATAATAAATTTCAGCAGATTTTTAATTTATGCATAGACACAAAAACAAGTGGAGAAATAATTTAGAAAAAAAATACCAGCAACTATTACTTAGGGCATTCAACTAATTTTGCTTAGTTTAGCAAAACAAAACTTGGTTTGTTTAATATAGCATCTTTAGTCTGATTGCTGTTTATTGCCCAATATGTCAGTCTTGAAACATAGGTAAAGACATGGCTTTTCTTAATAAAAAAGTGTTCGATTATAGCACTTTAAGTTTGGGATTTTATATTTTGATAAAACTGTCTTGAGGATAATACCATTTAGTTGGAAATATTTTTAATTGTTGTACATTTTTATTGAGGCTTAACTTCTGTTGCAGCTATTTTAAATGCAAGGGATGATGAAAAATAGAACATAAAAATATCTTGGTGAAGGAGAACACTAATAAAATATGTCAAATGCTTTCTAATTTTGAGTCTACTATGAAATCACCCAAGATTGTTTTAGTGATTTTACATGAACCGTTCAGAGGGAAAAATTTCACACATTTTTGTTTTGCAGAGTATAACAATTCAGAGGACTAGCTTTTAAAGATTACTATTATTTTCTAATTGTTTTCTTTGTTTTACTTTGCCTGCATGGTAAACAGTAACAAATCTTGACTGCTAGAGACCTTGGTTTTAAATTTAGTCACACTTGCTTTGGATTTATCAAACAAACAGAAGGTTTATTTCTCTGAGATAATGCATTTTGGTTACACAGCTGTATGTAGGTTGACAGTCATAAGAAAACACTGACTTAGTCTTGCTGAAACGACAGTATGTAACTGAAAATTCATTTCATCCACCTCTTGCCTAAACCCAAGCCTCACTGCTTCCTACCTGCTGCCTACCCGCTGCTGCAGAAGGGGAAAGCCTTAGTTCTGCCTCCACGAAGTCTAACACTGTGATCATTTGCCAAATGATACAAAAGAAGAGGATGACAACATCCTAATAAATCAGGAAACTGTCAAGATTAATAATCTCAGCTGTCATCTGTTTGCCTATAAACGCCCTACTGGCATCAAGTATTTTCCAGTTTGTCCTGTAGTTTCTCAGTGCAGAAACTGGACTTGTGCCTGCCTGGTGCCATGCAACCTCCAAGAGGCTATTCTATATGTCTTTTATCACATAAAACTGGATTCCACAGCTGTGCTGGTTCAAAAGGCTGGGAGGAAGAATTCTTTACAACACATGTCCCCTTCTCCACTTACTGGTCACTGCTGTTACTTGCTATCTGATGGACGACACTTTGAGCTAAGGGTTTGGATTTGTCTTTGTCTCCTTGTATTTCAATATTCTCTGTTTACATCCAAAAAAGTTTGCCTTGGTCTTAGACAAACTGAGACCAATGGATAAAATGAAGACAAACCAGTGCTTCCTTTATCACATGAATTTCTATTAGAAGCTTGACTCCAGTCTTGCTTTCTGTTAACCAGGTCACAGTCCTAGGAACACCTTTGATGATTTGAATGTTAAAAAACTGAAACATTTCAGCAATCAAAAATAGAACTGCATCGATGATTGCTTCCGTCCCTTTACTTTTTTGTTCAACCCTTTTGACCAAGTTCTTAACACTAAAGCGAGATTTGAGCTGGATGAATTCCTCAAAAGACCCAATCCTTCCAACATTTAAGCAATGGTACCCTCTTGTGGCGATGCTTGAGTACTGCGGTTGGAGAAAGGCGGGGTTGGGCGGGGGGCTAAAAATCTCTTGAGATGTTAAAACGGATTACGATGAAACATACAGTATTAATCTACTTGCAGATTGTATTTGGAGGGCTTCCCAGGTCTCCCAGGCCTTTCTTACCTATTTTCAGCCAGGTGCAAGTTTTGGAATTTACTGAGAAAAGAGCAGGCAAGCAGCTTGATGATTACTGCCGGCAGTATGAGGAAAAACAAAAAACAGGAAAACACAACAACCCTTCCTTGGGGTGTAGTAGCCACATTCTAGGAAAATTTTCAAGATGATAATGTGGATATTGGGGGGAAAAGACAGTTTCGGCTTTCACTGAAGGCTCTGGAAATTTATTTATGTATTATTTTTATTATTATTTATTTCTATTCATTATCTCCTGAGGGAACATTATTACAAGTGTAGAATTAAATCTAGACTCTGCTTGTTCTTTCAGGCATTTTATCCTCAAAGTTCATCTAAAGGCAGAGAACAAACAAAAACAAAAACCTGACAACCAGTTACTCAAAGATGATCTTTCCAAGCACCTTTGATATATGCTCTCAAAGATTTATTTTGAGTCAAATTTCCTCAGGGGCCACCATCTTACGCTCTCCAAATTACTGTGATAGAGAGCATTCTTCGGATACAGCAACTGTAACAGCCCACGAATGCTTTCTTTCGGTGTTAGGCTATGCTCAGAACGGCAACAGACAAGAGATGTCCCTGAAGTAGATTGTTTCCTTCAGATCACGTTTAATGTAAAAGTAAAGGGCTGCTGGTAACAAGAGACAAGGAGTTGCTCTTGTGGTCACGTGAGCGTAAGTATCTAGGAAGAATGGCAGCCGTCCACGCAAGGTTCATGCGACGTTTTTAGTACACTTCAAAATCCTCAGTAATAAAAATGCCATCTTTCCATTCTACTCCAAGGATCCTATTTAAAGGATGAAAGCATTCGTATCTGTCAAGCCATTTCCAAGTCGCAGTCCTTCTTATTCACCACAGAGTTTATTTATTTAGAAGTTTTAACATGGGAACTGAAGCTCAGGCTGAAAATGGATACTGTTTCTGGTCGAAAGAGAGCTAGTTTCCTAGAAGCAAAGGCTTAGAGATCATATAATAACTAACAACATGAACATGATTCTCAGTGAACTCCTCTCTCCCCTCCCCCAGTCCCCCCAGTCCCAGCCATCACCTCACAAGTCTCTCCCCTTCCCTGGTCCAAGACAGCAAGGACCAGTGGCCACCCCACGTGTTTTACCGCCCGCCCCCGTCTAGTGTAGACGTTCTCAGGCAGTGACGTTTTCACTATCCACCCGCGATGTGAGTCAAAAAAGAATTCACCTAACAGAGGAAAGTTATACATTCAGGAAATAAGACGAGAGCATCGATTTAATGTTTAGCCCAAATTCCAAAATTGAAAAAAAAGACTTCCAATAGTGAACTTTCAAAAAGAAAGCTTCTGTTTCCCCTGGAGGTTCTTTGCTCCCCCTTCTTCTTTTCACTGGGCTTGGGAGGTGCCCCTTTTACACACCCTTTGTCACGCTCCCCAGGTTCAATGTGAGTCCCCCAGGGAGTTTGTGCCCAAACAGTTGCCCAGCACTGCTTGCCCTAGACTTTTCTTTCCGCCTTTGTGTTCACTATAACAATACAAAATTAAACGAAATACCGGGACAATCTCCCCCTACAAATGCAAAATTATTGCATCTTGTAGATAGATTGACATTTAAATCACCATCAACTGGTTTTTATAGGATATGTTCCCTCAGACTCTTAATCTCTCCCTGTACTTGTTCATTCTCTGTCTCTGAGATGAGCAGTGTAATTCATTAGCACAGGAAAAATACAAAATAAAAATCCATTTGCCTCTTCACCTTCCTCGTCTTAGGAGAACACAGAGGTCCTTGAAAGTTCACAAAACAAATAAGGAAATAGAGGGAACTATAACCCAGAGGCACCCAGATTTTAGATTTAAAGGCCCAGGAAAATGTCAAACAAAATATTCAACGTTTGGGGCAAAAATATATTTTCTGGCTTTTAATTTTGCCAAAGAATTTTGTTAAAAAGCTAAAAATAACCATCTAGTCTAACCATCACTTATTTAAAAAAAAAAAAAAGGTAACAACAACAAAAGAATAGGTAGAACATAGTATCCAAAAATGAAAACGACATCCTCTTATGCTGGCTATATTTAGCTTTAGAAAACAATCACTTTACTTTTCCTTGTTTTCCTCCTTTATGCTTTCAACAATTAGATCAGTTAAACTTCAATCTAGAGTAGAGCTAGTCCACAGACCAGCATCAGGGACTCACTGCCTCGCCTACCTCTTCCCTCATAGCTCTGGTCCAATGCCACCTCTTCCAAGAGATCCCCTTAATTCCCCATATCACAATGAACAACTCTGCATCTAAGCTCTCACCATGCTTTGTTTTATTTTCTTCATTTTCTTTTGAGTTTGATTGGTATTTGGAGTCAGGAATTCCTATAACTTAAATATTTTTGAAGAAGCACTCCATAAATTTCAATTGGTCAAGTGAACCCAAATGGAAAAGAAAATATGATTTATGCGAGAGTCAATTTTTCCTCCTGAAGACTAATAATTTCTTACAAGCACTTAAAAAAGGGTTAGAAATGTTAGGAGGTAGAGCTGATCATATTCACACATGCTAACAATGAGGGCAAGTACCCAAGAAGATGTAAATTTCCCAAGTTGTTCTTTCTGTGTTCAACCTCCTGATCATGACATCACCATATGTACATATATATGGTGGACTATATAGATATGTATAGATATCTATATATTTTTTTGCCTTTATAAGAGGAAGTTTTATTGTTAATTATTTACCTTAATAGTTTCAGAAAGAGGAACAGATTAGCTCAGTCCAACATGATTGGCAGTTGGCAAAATCTAGTAAAGCAAGTGTTCTGATTGCTGAGGATTTAATTTGAATGCTTTTTCCCACCTACCTCACTTCAATATGGAAATATCATCATTAAATAAGATTCCCAGAGGAACAAGTTCCCTGGAGAGTATAGCCATGAGGACAGTGCACGAAAAGAAAAACTCAAAATAAAACTCTGTATGATAATTTACTAGTCTAAGGAAACAAAACCTTCCAATATGATAATTTACTAGTCTAAGTAAATATACCTTCCAATATATTAAGAAATAAATGCAGGGGCTTCCCTGGTGGCGCAGTGGTTGAGAGTCCGCCTGCCGATGCAGGGGACACGGGTTCGTGCCCCGGTCCTGGAGGATCCCACATGCCGCGGAGCAGCTGGGCCCGTGAGCCATGGCCGCTGAGCCTGTGCGTCTGGAGCCTGTGCTCCGCAACGGGAGAGGCCACAACAGTGAGAGGCCCGCGTACCGCAAAAAAAAAAAAAAAAAAAAAAAGAAAGAAAGAAAGAAATCCAGTTACAAATGTACTGATAAGTCTACATTAAGAGGTTCTAGTATAGTAACTGAAAATGGCCGGCTATTTATAAGATCTATATAGATATCTATATACAGATACAGATATGTATGTATCTATATATCTATATATAGAGAGAGATCAAAAAATTTCTGGAAACTTACTCTAATTAGGATGGCAACCTGTGGTTTAAAAACGGGGAGGAAATATGTATTTCTTACGGGTCTTGCTCTTGGCCGACCACTTCTATTTTTCAGATTGTCTTTGGTGAACTTGATCGCTGAGGGCTAGATTTCAGAGGCCCTTGGCGCTCGTGGGCTTGTGGTTCTTTAGAGTTAGAAAGCCTTTTGGAAGTTATCTGCTTCAATCTTCCAAAAGAGGACATTGAGACTCAAAGAGCAGAGCAAACCACTCTTCTGACCCCATAGCCAGTGCTTTCTCCCTCAAACTATTGGATTGACAGAGGGGAAAAATCACGGGGCAATTTGTGCTTTTTAAAAGAGAATTTTTAAAGGTAATCTAATATTTTTATATTGCATTAAGAAAGGGGGAAGGGAAGGCAGAGCAAGCCTCCAAAATCAGCAAGGTGAACCTTAGAGAAAATCTGGTTTTCATCACCAGTCATAGCCTTGGGAGCCAGACCTGGATCCAGACGAGAATCCAGGATGGATCCATTCTTGGTAGAAACTGCTTTTTTGGGTGAGTAAGCCACCCACAAACTTTTTTTCCCCCCTCCCGTCTTCTAGATAAAAATGAGTGTTTAAAAACTGTGCTAAAATTTTCAAAAACACCTTAAAAAGATTCCATTACTTAAAGTGATTTGGATAATTGTGTTCAATGGTAGCCATTATTTAAAAATATAATTAGTTGCTGAACTCAGAGAAGGAGGGAAATTTCTGCAGGTGTTTCTCATTATTTGCTATGCATACAAAATATCTGCATAAATTACCATTATTATTCCAATGTATACTAAGAGACAATAAAGCATTAACAAGCAAAGAAGAACGCTGTTGACCCACACACTGTGAGAGAGGCCTGGATCGGCGGTAATAGTGTGCTGGCCTTCAGAGCTATTGCCGCACATGTGCGACTGCATTCAGGATTGAAAGAAACAATTTTGCACCTGTAACAATATTACATATGGAACGTAACTCCATCAGACAGATATTGAAAATGGAGGAGGGGGCGGAGAGAAACAACCACCAAACAATGTGAAAAGGAACAGTGTATGCTCTAATTGTTTCCAAAGCTTTACACATGCTGTAGGTGGGTATTTGGGATATTTCTTTGAGTTGAAAGCCTCTACAGAGCACACAAATGAGGTGGGTGTTTTTTGTTGTTTTTTTTTAATGTATGTGGTGCATTGTACATTTTTCTTTTATGATATTTTTAGAGTTTGATAGCAATGTCACTGTCAGTGCAGTCCAACAGAATTTTGTGATGGTGGAAATGTTCCATGTCTGCACAATCCGGTACCAATAGCTGCTAGCCACAGGTGACTATGGAGCACTTAAAATATGACTGGTGCAACTAAGGAACTGATTTTTTAAATGTAATTGTAATTAATTTAAATTTAAATAACCACATGTGGTTAGTGGCTGCTAACCTGCTACATCACAGGACAATTTAATTTCGTTGAGTTGTCCTATTCAATAAAATAATAACTAAGGTCTTTTGAGTACTTACTATATGACAGGCACTGAGCTAAACATTATCTTATTTAATTACCATGACAATTACATGAGGTCACCACTATTACGGTTGAGGAAGCTGAGGTTCACAGAAATTAAGTTACTTATCTTGAAGTCACCAGATTAGCATGTGAGGGAGTCAGGATATTATTTATTTATTTATTTATTTTTAATAAATTTATTTTAGTTATTTTTGGCTGTGTTGGGTCTTCGCTGCTGCATGCAGGCTTTCTCTAGTTGCGTCAGGGAGGGGCTGCTCTTCGTTGTGGTGCACGGGCTTCTCATTGCGGTGGCTTCTCTTGTTGCGGAGCGCGGGCTCTAGGTGCATGCGCTTCAGTAGTTGCAGCACATGGGCTTCAGTAGTTGTGCCTCGTGGGCTCTAGAGTGCAGGCTCAGTAGTTGTGGCGCATGGGCTGAGTTGCTCTGCGGAATGTGGGATCTTCCCGGGCCAGAGCTCGAACCCGTGTATCCTGCATTGGCAGGCGGATTCTTAACCACTGTGCCACCAGGGAAGCCCCAGGATATAATTTAGAGTATGACTTCAGATCTTTCTCTATTAAACTCTGCCTTAAGAGGCATCAGGAAACATGCTGTTGAACTCACTCCGCTTATCCACAATGAATCAACTTCTGTAGATCTACAACATGAGATCAAATGACAAGTGAGTGAATGATGTAGGGAGGTGTCATATTATGATCATTTACCATATTGATCACTGGTAAAGATTATCCAGTGATCAATCTAGTTCATAATGTCAACAAGAGGGAAGCCCAGAGGAGCTGAGTTCAAATGTATTAGTCAGTGGTTAGCAAGCCGAGAACCAAGGCCATTGAGACCTATATGTATATATTGAGTGTCCCAAACAGCATGTCACATGGTAGATACTCACAAAATGGTGAATTTGCATTCTCTAGGAAAATCTGATACAGCGACCAAGAAGGAAGACATAGAAGATGTGTTGGGATCTGATTTTTTGCTGACAAAGGACAAATGGAAAACGTGAACTGGAAAATGAAAGCAAGTCACTGACCATTTGATCCATAATTCTGCTTTTCATGTATTATCCTTGCTTCTTAGAAGTGGTGCTTCACCAGTGTACCCTAGCCCCCTGTAATCCAAGAATTCACAAAGGCTCATCCAAGAAAGGAATGATGCTAAGAGGTTAGTCAAGGGAATGAGGAAGACAGAAGATTGGTTCAGCTTATTTTTGTCACTCTCACACTGCAGTGGGTGTTGACAAAAACCAAGGTTTTTGCTACCATAGCATTTGCAATATTCTTAGAATTCATGTAGTCTTTTTGGGGGTTTGACATATCTACATATCTTTTGATTAGGGGTCCAGAACATAGAATAAAACTTTTTTCTCCTTAACTGTGTACTAGGCATTTTGCACATCTAAGGCTGGCGAAATTGACCCCTTTGAAGTCCATAGAGGTTAAGTCGCTTACCCCAAAATCGCAGGGTTAGTGAGTTAGAAAGCCAGGATTTGAACTCAGACCTATTGAGTTCCCCAAACTGGCACTCTATTTATTTAGTACTCTGACTGTTCCTTACTGCCGTACAGTAAGGTCTGGCTTGAAATTCTGAATATAATCTGGTCTCATTTTTCATGGTCAACACAACCAGAGCTTCAAAGACACAAACCAGTACATCAGCCTTGCCTAACGACTTGTCTCAAAATCCTCATCGACTCTGTTCCTTCCGACTAAATGAGACGCTACATTCTGTATCCCTACCCCGTTGTCTTGTGTCACCTCCCACAAAACTTCCCCAATTTCTAATTTTTCACAGTAATTTTGCAGCTCACATGCCCCAACTTCCTCTTAGGAACAGAGTTGACGACCCCTCCCTTGACTCCCACTGCTTTTGCACCTACTGCACTGCATTATGGTTATTTGTTTAGGTGCCTATATCCTCCACTCTGCTACTCAAAGGTGTGTTCCAGCCCTGCCCCTCTCTGGATCTTCAGTAACTGAGAAAGTACCTGCACACTGCGGGTGCTTAAGTACGTCTTGAATTGGACCAAGCAGCAAGTTCACACAAACTCTAGCCAAATACTAATAAAGCCAAGATATACCTTCTTTTCACACTGACAATATTATTGAGTGAGCTAACCGTAACCATGTATCTTCATGATTGTGTATACATATTACCTTATCATTGTTTGCTTCTGACTCTGTTTCCCTACAAGGAGGTGAGCCCTTTACAGGGAGTATCTTATTTATATCAATGTAGCACATGCGTTAAGAGCACAGACTCAGGTGCCAACAGCCCAATGAGTCCCAAGCCCAACCCGCCCCCCCACCCCCGCTTCCCCTTATTAGCTTTATGATTGAATTGTACCTGGGTCTTAATTTATAAAGGCGATTGAGTGCCGAAATGGAGAGGTTAATGCCATTGACAGAAACGAGAAGCATGGCACACCCCTCAGGGCCACAGGAGGAAACACCAGATTCAGTCAGGAGGCAGAAGAGGAAAAAGGGGTAAATCTTGATCAGAGCTTTCACATGGGTTTCTGTGGGAAAGGCCAGGCAGGGTAGCATAAACATTTTAGAATTGACTAATTTGAATAATTCCACTAGCTTTCAGGCTATAGGGATGGCCTCTAGTTGCCTGACACCTGGCCCTGGGTTGATTTAAGGCAGGGGAAACATGGCCTTGATGTGTGAGAATTAGATAAACAGGGACCTGGGAGGAGAGGCTTGGATTGGTTGGTTTGCATATGAAAAACCTGCTCCTGGCTGAGGCCTTTGCTCTCTCTGAGAACCGGCTAGCCCAGGGGCAGCAAGATTTGTAAGATGTCAAAACGTCTTTGTCACAGCTAGTGACATGGACATATATATACTACCAAACGTAAAATAGATAGCTAGTGGGAAGCAGCCGCATAGCACAGGGAGATCAGCTCGGTGCTTTGTGACCACCTGGAGGGGTGGGATAGGGAGGGTGGGAGGGAGGGAGACGCAAGAGGGAAGAGATATGGGAACATATGTATATGTATAACTGATTCACTTTGTTATAAAGCAGAAACTAACACACCATTGTAAAGCATTTATACTCCAATAAAGATGTAAAAAAAAATTAAATAAATTTTTTAAAAAATCTTTAAAAAAAAAGATGTCAAAACATCATAAGATATAGAAAATAAAAAACATGATAATACAGTGACTCAATTTCTTTGTCCCACTTTCCTCATTTGTAAAACGGGGATAATAATTAATAATTACAACATCAAAAGGTTATAGTGGGTGTATGTATATATATGTGTGTATATAACAGTATGTGACATATAGGAAACATGATGTAAAATAAGTAATAATATCTGTCACTACACCACCTCTCACAACGCCTCCCACAAAGGAGAAGGTGCCCGAAATGGACCAAAGGCATGAACGGGTGAATGAGTGAGTAAGTTCCCATGATGGTCCTCCTTAATGTTAGGCAACCAACATTCTCAATTTCTTAGAGACAGAAAATGAATCCATGGATCAAACTGGTGGCAGAGCAGAAAGATGAATCAAGTCTAGAGAAGGAATGAGATTCCCAACGAGAAGGCTTTGCTGCCATTTTCCTCACGGGCTTCCTCCAGTCCATCCATCTCTGTCTCAACATTTAAGGCAGGCATTTGTCTTTCAGGTCTCTTTTGGCAGCCCTGCAGCCACCCTATGAAACGTAATCTCCCCCATCCATAACCCAGTGAAGGTTACTTGGACTTGGTGCCACTACTCTCACTTCCAATTTAAAAAAGCAAATTTGCATCTTCAGACGTCAGCAACATGCTACGACCTAAGAAATAAGTGTGCGCTAGCCCTCTAAATAGACTTTTCCTTTATTATCTTTATATAGCCTCTGTCTAATGGAAAATGAAGCAACAATATCCATCTCTTTCGACTGTCATTAAAATTCAATGGAATCCAGTGAACTCTCCTTGTTACAAGCACAGGATTCACCGCTTCTAATGAACCTGGATCTCAGATGCATAGACATTTAGAGTCGGGGGACTGGATGGTATTTAGTCTACTCCCTAGATTTCCAAAGAAGAAAACAGATTCCAATGCCCTGTCTGCCATCTCTTATCAAGAATCCCGGAAAAAGGACACATGTGTGTATATTCAGGATGCCCAATAATGCCTGGTTTTCTTAAATCAGCACTTGGCCAATGAATGGAGACATCTGACTAGTATTAATACAAGAAACTTATTCAATGAACAATGAGGCTTGGAAATATCCATCTAATGTACCCTTGATGCCAAAAGCCTGGAAGAAATAATTCACATTAAAACGTGGATAAGTAACTAATCCTCTAGTTCATCGGTATAAATAGCTGTACTGAAAACAGCATTGGACAGAGTCTTTGGAGGTTCCTGTCTGCCAACCTTTAGCTATGGGACTTTGTGTGCAGTCTTCAAACACTCAACGGCTCTGTTTTCGTGTCTGTAAAATGAGGACATTAAACCAGAGTTCGAGATCTAATGTTTCCAGGTCTGATGAGAGGGTTTATACTCAAACTTTATGGTACTTATTACCTACAGGTCACTATACGAAGTCTGAGTATCAATGCCATTTCACACCAGACCCGAGATAGAATTAAACAGACCACATGATAACCTCATAAATGTACTCTATATACACTTATAATCTTGCTTAATCTTTTGAGGCTATTCCTATAACAAGAAGTCCAATTTAAAAATGCGTTGAGTTAGAGGTCTTTATATAGCATTCATTCCCACACACTTGAAATAGGAAATGTTAGCTATTTAATTAGTCAGGTTCATAATTTAGTTTGTAAACTCAGAGACCATATCTAGGTTTTACATAATATTGATTACATGATCAGGGCTCATTAAAGGATAATAATTTAAAAATCACTTTTAAGTGTTAGCTTTTTCTAGCTAATTTGCTTCCCATATGAATGCTTCGTATTTTAACATATCATCTTTTTCTCCTACTTATTTATTTATTTTCGCTCTAGAAAACCAGTGAGAATTCATCTAGAATGATGACAAAATTAATGGAAATTTAAATGAAAGTGTAATCTTATTGGAATTTCATTTTTGATGACATAATAACAGGCTTATAGAGCACCTTTCATCTATGGACCTCTAAGCATTTCACAAACATTAGTTAATTCACACAACAGTCCTGTGAGGTTGGCAATTATAATCGGCCCCATTATGTAAATCAGGGAAGTGTAATACAGGAGGTTAAGCTCCCCAGGCAATGGGAAAACCAGTGGCAGAGCCACAATCTTTCTTTCATATCCTTAGCATTGAACACACAAAAATGCTCGTGGAAAGCCTACCATTTTTGTAGGTTGCAACGAAAAGGTCTCTTTTCCAAAGAAACAAAGTTTCCAAGAGAGTCTAATTCTGTCACCTTTTCAGCATTCCACACGGACTATGAAAGAACTCCAAGGGTAGGGCAGGACAGAGGGGAGCTTGCCTTACAATGTGAAAAGAACTTACTATCATCAATCTCCCCACCAGGATAGGACTCCAGCCAGAAGACTGTGCTACCCACTTATTCATCAGCAAACATTCGAAGGAAAAAATATTGACCAAATACTAGTGTGAGCATTGTTTATAAGAACAAGAATACTTTATTGAGTGCTTATTGGTTAATGGGCCTTATGTTAGGTATTTTGTATATGTTACCTCCCTTAATCCTTAAAATAACCTAAGTGTATCAGTTAGCCATTGCTGGGTGACAAAGCACCCAAAACCTCAGGGACTTCAGAATACAGTTATTCTTGCACACATATCTGTGGGTCAGCTGGGCGTTGGTTGCGCAGGCTGCAAGTTGGATCCAGGTCTGCTCCACGAGCCTCTCCTCCTTAGCCAGGAGCCAGAGCAGGTGTTTCTCATGGCAAGCATACATTAAACTACTACTACATCCCATCTACCAATATCCTGTGAGCCTATGCAAGTTACATGGCCAAGCACAAAGCCAAATTATGGTGAAGTACACTGTGCCCAGGATGAGGCCTGTCCAATTGCATAGCTAAACCCACCATCATTGGGGTGGGAAAGTTTATTCCTCCCATAAAAGTGGTGGAAAAGTGTGACTATTCTTGAATAATAACCTAACCTAGCTTTATTCTTGTTCCCATTTTACATATAAGAAAGTAGGCTGCAGGCACGAAAAGCTTAGGAATTTGAGGTTCTGTATTTCTCCCAACCCCTACTCCCACAGCTGTTTCTTTTTAATCACCAAGTACATTATAGGCTGCTTTCCCCTCTCTCAGATCATCCACGCAGAAGTGACATAGACCCACCTTCTTCTCACTGGAGACTGATGATGATTTAAATTACAGGGCCATGGACCTTTCCTTTCTGGTTATGGCTTAAGCAGGGTTTAAATAGCCCTTTTTGATTCTGTGTCTACACTTCCTCATGGGACCAGAAGCACTGAGCCCTCCTCACTCCTTCATCACTAGTGCATTTAAGCCATTAAACCATCCTGCTGCGTTTCAAAGAATGAGGCAGACAGTGCACAGAAAGCACCCTTTAGCTTTGGGATGTATGAATTAATCATTCCAGATAACTAGATACAGAATTCACCTAAAGTCTCTGACCTCCTCAAGATAAATATTAAATGTATCTGACTTGTTCAGTAGAAGGAATGCAAATTACCAACTGTCCCAGGGTCAAGTATCTGAGAAGTGATAAGAAGGTCAAATAAACCAGCTCATGAGGTCAGGCAAGAATTTTATTACTGGTGTGAATATTACACATCATTCACTTACAGTTGTCTCCTGCCAGTCCCAGCAGGAACACCAGGAAGTGTGAGATGGGCTGGTTCAAATCCTGTACTTTTACTGGCTAGTCTTTCAACTCTATTTGCAGTCGGCAAAATCATGAACACAAGAAAAGAGAAAGATTGGCAACCTTATTAGTGTATGTCTAGCAGTTTAAAAGGAGTTAATAGTATTCAATATACTGTATTGTATTTAAAATATATGACAGTACGAAATGGATAGAAGCTGCAACATTCCAGTGTCTGCTTTTTAAATTCCGTTTTGCAGAGTGCAAGGATTCCCTGGCAGGGCTACAGGAGCAGCTGCAGGAGAAAAAAGAGGGAGAGGTACAGTGCCCTTGGACTCCCCTTACTCTGTTGGAGCAGCTGAATTTTTATGTGCTTTATCAATTGAACTCCATGTACAATTACATTTGAATAAGAGCATTCTGCTGCTTAAAAATGGTTGAAAACCATTGGTTTTGATCGTGTCTTCCTCTGCCATTGTATCCATTTTTCTACACCCAAGAACAGTGCTCCTCTTAAACATGCCCGTAACATTTATTTATTGAATGTTGGCTCTTTATGTATCAGCAAAGAATGGTATTATCTTTGCCATGTTTTAACCATTTTTCTTTTCCAACACATGCCTCATTTTATTTTGATTGCTCTAATCTTTTTGTTCTCTTCCCCTTATGTTCAGCCTCAAAATTGCTATTTTACTCCTAGCCTAGAGACAGGCATGTTTGATACCATTTCAAATAAATAATCTAACTGGAGATTGAAGAGGAAAACAATGTGATCTCTCGGGTCTAGGAATGGTTGTGTTTCACTTAATTTATACAAAGACTTCTGTAGCACACTCCCAGTAGAATTTCCTCTGGAAGCATGATCACTACCTTTCAAGATAGTGGGGTTTCCTGGAGCACACGGATGGGCATCACCCAAAGGGCTCTCTCCAGTCACTTCCACTTCCCATCTCTTTTTGCTAAGTGTCATGTATGGGTGAGCAGGGAGACCACAGGCACACACAGACTGCTCCTTGCAAGCCAGAACAGCTTTGTACCTATTTATATGTGTACATGGTGAGATCTCTAATTCTGGAGCTTCATTGAGAATGCTGCAGACTTCTCTTTTAACACCATATTCCAGGCCTCCTTTTTCTTACCATATTGAGTAGTCTTACATTGTACCATCCCTCAGCTTCTTGGCCTTCACAGTTCAGAGAAGGAAGAACCAAATTTAATCTTCTACGATGCCAAGTAACTCATGTTCTCTTTGGTACCATACCTGGTGGCAAATCTCTGACCGTAGATTTAGACTACCATGGCTTCAGACTTCATGAAAATTTAGCTGGTGCTTCGTAAATGGTCTTTAGAGCTGCAATCATGATGAAATTAAATTCATGATTCTTCTTGGTCACATTTTGGTGTTGTTGAAGAAAATAAATTGGAATTATTAGATAAATGCAAATCAAAACTACAATGAGGTACCGCCTCACAAGGGTCAGATTGGTCATAATTAAAAAGTCTACAAATAATGAATGCTGGAGAAGGCATGGAGAAAAGGGAACCCTCCTACAGTGTTGGTGGGAATGTAAGTTGGTGCAGCCAGTGTGAAAAACAGTATGGAGGTTCCTCAGAAAACTAAAAATAGAATTACCATAGGATCCAGCAATCCCATTCCTGGGCAAATATCCAGACGAGACTATAATTCAAAAAAATACATGCACCCCTACGTTTATAGCAGCACTCTTCCCAATAGCCAAGACATGATAACAACCTAAATGTCCATCGACAGAGGAATGGATAAAGAAGATGTGGTACATATATACAATGGAATACTACTCAGCCATCAAATAGAATGAATAATGCCATTGGCAGCAACACAAATGTAAGAAGAGATTATCATACCAAGTGAAGTACATCAGAAAGGGAAAGACATATACCATATGCTATCACTTATATATGGAATCTAAAATATGACACAAATGAACCTATCTATGAAACAGAAACAAAATCGCAGATACAGAGAACAGATTGGTGGTGGCCAAGGGGGAGGGTGTTGGGGGAAGGATGGAGTGGAAAGTTGGGGTTAGCAGATGTAAGCTATTATATATGGAATGGATAAACAGCAAAGTCCTACTGCATGGTACAGGGAACTCTATTCAATATCCTGTGATAAACCATAATGCAAAAGACTATTTAAAAAAAGTATGTATATATATGTATAACTGAATCACTTTGCTGTACAGCAGAAATTAACACAACATTGTAAATCAACCATACTTCAATAAAAAAGTTGATAAAAGAAGGTAAGAAAAAAAGAAAACAAATTGGAATAGTCATTATGAACCTTTACTAGTGTTCAAAACCAGGGGACGATATTGACCCCTATTAACTAAAGCATGTTTACCTTCCATGTGACACAGAGATAAGCCTTGCTGAGGTCCTACTATTTTAAGTTCTTCTTCCAGCACCTCATGGGATCATGAGCAAATCCAGATTCTGCAAAACACTAGTTACTTAACAGCCTGGAGCAGATACTGTCAGTGTCCCACTCATGCCTGCACCCCTATGTGCTTTGTGCACCTTGGGCCAACTTCCAACTGCTAACCCCTGAAAATCTTTGTCTAAAGGCATTCTCCAGTGGCCCAAAGCATGTTCCAAAAGTATGACAGGGCAATAGCTCAGAGAATTAGTGCCCTTTGGGGAACAGCCCCAACCTATGCTGAATGGGATATAAATACTCCAGTTTGGGTTATAAATATTGCCCTTCGGGTATGATAACGCTGAGGGGCATATGTTCTACACTGGCTTTTAGAATCCACCCCCCACCCCATGGGATTGAGTTTCAGTTGCCCATACTGGTAGCTGACTTCCTTTCTCTCACTTACTTCCCAAATTTCCTGTTGGCATCTTCAGGAATCACCTCTCAAATAAACTACTTGCACTCAGATCCTTGTTTCAGGATTTACCTCTAAAGTAACCCAAACTAAAACAGTACTCTAAGCCTCAAATCAATCATTAGTGGGGGGAGGGGGAGGATATTAACTCTCTCATCGCTTTGTAAAGATTAAATTAGACAATATCTATATAATTCTTATCACAGAGTAGGCATTCAATATATTATAATTATCCATAGTACACCCCCCTTGCCTCCATACCTCTATTTCCTGACTCCCTATCACTTTAACCCCTGATCATTCCAATCAGGACACAGCAGCTTTCTTGCTTTCCCTCAAACATACCAAGCACACTTCCCGCTCAGGGTCCTTGCAACCTGAGTGTCCTCTTCTTTACCTGCATAGCTTTCTCCATCACTTCTTTCAAACCTTGTTCAAATGGGATCTGATCAGTGAAAGAGTTCCTGACCATCATATATAAAGTAGTATTTCCCATAAGATCTCAGGATTCCCCCTTACCCCACTTTATTTTTCTTCATTACACTCATCACTCTCCTCTAGAACAGAAACTCCACAATGACAGAAGCCACGTCTGGTTTGTTTTCTGGTATATCCCTGGCCTCTACAATAGGGCTGAGCACAGAGTAGGTGCAAAAATAATATTTGTTGAAGGAATGAATGAATAAATCTTCACAAAATTCTAAATGTAAAAGGTCTTTTTAAAGTATTCTTATCTTGAGATATATTGATGAAGAGAATCTTACCAGATTATGCCAGTGGTATTCTGGAGCTGACTTGTACAGACTCATAAGAGCCAATTATTAGATAGTCAGTAATTTTGCCTAAGATTCTACCACAAACAAAAGTGCCTTCCTATAGGCGAGAACAGAGCTTTGCAGTAAGGATAAAGGATTACATTAATGAATATTGACATCATCCTTATCACTAAATTGGACTTTATGTATGTACTATAGATTGAATGTTTATGTCCCCCCAAAATTCATATGTTGAAAGCTAATGCCCAGTGTGATGGTATCCTAATGGGGCCTTTGGGAGATAACTAGGTCACGGGGGTAGAGCCCTCACGAGTAAGATCAATGCCCTCATAAAAGAGAGCCCTGAGAGCTCCCTTACCCCTTTACCATATGATGGTGCAACAAACAGATGGCCGCCTATGAACCAGGAAGTGGGCCCTCACCAGACACCGGATCTACTGGCACCTTGATCTTGATCTTGGACTTCTCAGCCTCTAGAAGTGTCAGAAATACATTTCTGTTGTTTATAAACCACCCAGTTTATGGTAATTTGGTACAGCAGTCTGAACAGACTGAAACAGTATGATACATAGAGTAGAATAATCCTCCAGGCAGATTTAGTAACATTCTCTTATGTGCTAATTGCACCATGCACACACTTCTACTATAGCTCATATGATACGAAGCTCTCGTTTTTCTTTTGGCCACACCACGGGCATGTGGGATCTTAGTTCCCTGACCAGGGAAAGAACCCGCACCCCCTGCAACGGAAGTGCAGAGTCCTAACCACTGGACCGCCAGTGAAGTCCCACAAGTCCTTACATGAAAAGTAAGGACTTGTAAAACTGACCCTATAATGCTTCCTTTTCATAGTGTCTTACAGAAAGAAGTTGAATCCAACCTCATCTTGAATTTGCAGCTATTTCTGTGGACATGATGAAAATAAATCAATGGGCTCAGTCCTTTCTTGTTTTTTTTTTTTTGTTTTTTTGCACAAATAAACTCTACAAGGATAGGGGTTTTCAAGGTATGAATCTAGTCAGCTCTTAAATATATGTTGACTTCTGGAGCCACAGGGATTTATCATAAAGAATGAATGAAGTTTTCAGTTTTGACCTTGCATGTCATCAATAAAAGAGCTACTAGGAGTTTAAGATTTTTCTACTTAGAGAATAGGAAGCAAGGCAAGAGAGATTATGCTGCCGTAACAAGTAGGCCTAGAACTTGTAGTGATAGAAATCAGTACAGGTTAATTTTTCATTTGAATCTGTCTTGCATGGAAGATGTGGCTCTCTTGGTTGGTCTCCCCTAAGGCACTTCTATCCGCTTTCCACTGGCCAGAACTTGGTCACACGGCCCCATCCTAATTGCAAGGGAAGATGGGAGAGGTTGTCTTTCTGTGTCATGTAAGAAGAAATTATTCAGATGAACCTCTAGTCAGTCTCTACCACAGTGTGGCTAAAAAATTATTAGAGATTCTACATCTACATTAATTTTATGGGAAATCTCACAACCCGAAATTACTGACAATAGCCCACTTTTCCTATGAGCGGAAGTCTGTTTGCTGTCCAACTAATAGCCTTCCCACTTCTGGTTGGGAGACTCTGCACCCCTCTCCTAGATATTAATTTTCCTAACCTCCCTTTATTAAACTTGGGAGTCTGAAAGAGAAATCTGGGTTGAGCTGCTGTAGATTCCAACCCCAAAACCCAGCCCCCAATTAAAAGAGAACAGGAATAAATTCCGCCATTTTCTCTCTTGTTGTAGTCATATGGTCTATGACTCCTGGAATTAGTACTGCCCATCTAATGGCAATGAGAGGAGACATAGCAAAGGTCCAGATGGTGGTAGAGCCAAAAGATGGAAAGAACATTGTTCTTGATAATAGCAAGGAGCCAATGAATGAACTCCAGAATGTACTAACATTGGAGCTCTTCTTATATGAGATAATATAATTTTTTCTTAATAAAATCTTTTTCAGTTTACTCTTTACATATTTTTAGGGTGTTTATGGTTTGATCGGCACAAGATATAGTGTTAGCCACAGAAAGGCACTTTCCATGTACCTCCAGATCGGCTCCCCTTTTTACCTAGAATGATGCCAGAGCCCTATTTCTTTTTTTTTTTTTCTTTTTTTTTTTTGCGGTACGCAGGCCTCTCACTGTTGTGGCCTCTCCCGTTGCAGAGCACAGTTTCTGGATGCACAGGCTCAGCGACCGTGGCTCACGGGCCCAGCTGCTCCGCGGCATGTGGGATCTTCCCGGACCGGGGCATGAACCCGTGTCCCCTGCATTGGCAGGTGGAATCTCAACCACTGTGCCACCAGGGAAGACCCAGAGCCCTATGTCATCAATAAATACATGCTCTCTCGTGCTGAAACCGGCCTGAATATTTTACCTGGAGCCTTTCTATCAGTCAGTTTGGGCTGCTCTATCAGAATGCCATAAACTGGGTGGGTTATAAACAACAGAAATGTATTTCTCACAGTTCTAGAGGCTGAGAAGTTCAAGAGCAAAGTGCCGGTAGATTCAGTGTCTGGTGAGAGGCCTCTTCCAGGTTGCAGATGGCCATTTTCTCATTGTATCTTCACGTGGCAGAGAGAGGAGGAGAGAGCTCTCTGAGGTCCCTCTTATAAGGTCACTAATCTCATTCACGACAGCTCCACCCTCATGACCTAACCACCTCCCAAAGGCCCCACCTCTTAATTCACATTGGGGGTTAAGATTTCATAGTAGGAATTTGGGGGGAGAGTGTAAACCTGTAGTCCATCATACTTCCAATCCCTGGAAGGTGGATTATAGTTTTAGAACTGCTAGAGTTTGTTGCATTTTGCAGACCAAGGATAAGAGGAGTGAGGACCAGGCCCTTAGCTACATTGTTTTCTGAGCTCTAAGTGGTTGTTGTTTCCTTTTGTGCTTTTATTTCATCTTTGTTGTCCACAATCCTTCAGGACATTTGTTGTACATAACAGAGTTGTATACTGCTGTCCTAGAGAATAAGGTGAACAACTCATTCAGATTTGCTCAAGATTTCTCCAGTTTTAGCTCAGAAAAGTCCCACATCCAGGATGCAGGCAAACCAGGATGGTAGGTCACCCTCCTCAGAGAATGAAGGCCAGAGGGCAGGATCTGTGTACGAGAGTGGTAATTAGATGGTGAAAGTTGATCAGAATTGAGCTGGGAGCAGTTTTGCAACCAGGAGGTAACAGATATCAAGAGAATTAAAGTACTTTGCTGGGCATCCTGAGCGATGCAGCACAAGTTGTTATCTTTCCCCCAGGAGAGGGAAGTCGAATGTACTATCTGAATGGTAGAGAAAAAGGTAACTGCTGAAGACTGGGAAACAGAGATCCTGATGGTGCTGATTATAATAATTGTTGTAAGTGCTGCTAAGAAACACAGGGCTCCCTGAGAACATATAACAGGGCAATCCATCTCAATGTGTCCCTAGAGATCTCCTTGAGGACATGAGTCCCGGTCATGTTGGATCTGAGGTCTTCTGGGCTGATTAGATCCTAAACATCTCTGACATGAAGTAGTGACTCCTAAAGAGTACATTTATAGTGATTTTCAGTAACTCTGAAAAGAACTTTGAAACTAGTGTTAGAATCATTATAATTCTGACTTTAGCTACTTCAAGCAGTCTTTTGCAGGACTTTCCTCCTCCTGTGAAACTAGTCTATCCTCAGAATGTGCCAGGCTTGAGTTCTTCTGCTTCTTTTCTACCCTGGGGATAAATTGTTCCCATAAATCAATTCTGCATAAGGTGTTATCTAGCTGGAGAGTTGATTCTGCCTGATACAGCTATCCAACGCAAAGGCATGGTGATGACCCTGGAGCACTTCAGGTATAGTGTAAGGACACACAGTTTGGACTCCATGAAACTCAAGATCTTTCTGGAGTAAAGCCAGTTTCCAGAGTAAACAAGAACAAAGTTACTTATAATGACAGGCAGAATGTTCCTTGAAGCCCCACTGAACTCTGTCACTTGACTGCTTGCTGTCCATTCAGGAAAATACACCATGCAGCTTTTTCCATGCTAGAGAATAAAGCTTTCTCCAGCTTGTCAATACAGTTCATTGTTACTGGCCTCATGTTCCCAGTAATGGATTGTGATCATGTCCCTACTAGTTCTGCTTAGAAATTATATCATTGCTGCTTACAAAGTCAAAAGACCACAAATAGAGGCTCTCTACCAGAGTAGAGTGCCCCAAAGGCATCTTTTTTTTTTTTTTTTTTTTTTTTTTTGCGGTACGCGGGCCTCCCACCGCTGTGGCCTCTCCCGTTGCGGAGCACAGGCTCTGGACGCGCAGGCTCAGCGGCCATGGCTTACAGGCCCAGCCGCTCCGCGGCATGTGGGATCTTCCCAGACCGGGGCACGAACCCGTGTCCCCTGCATCGGCAGGCGGACTCTCAACCACTGCGCCACCAGGGAAACCCCCAAAGGCATCTTTGAAATTCATTTTAAGAATCAGGCAGTTGAAAAAACAGGTTGCAATGAAGACTTTATAAGGCAGACACTTGTTCGTCCTTAAAACTTCTCATGTGTTCTGAACCAAATAAATCTAACCTAGATTTTAAACATTATATTTAAAAAATAATCATAAATTGCCAAGTCTCAAATGAGAAACAAAGAAACTGGATCAACAGATGAAATAAAGAAACTGAATAAACAGAGCTGGGCGTGCTTCAGGTGACTGGTGGGCTTACAGGACAGCAATGGAACAACAGAAGCAGTCCATGGGCAGAAAACCTGACCTGTTCTCAATTTCCTGGCTCTAATTTTTGATGATTCTTGGACACCATCTCTAGTTTCTCAAACTTTCACTTCAGCCTTACTTCTCATCAAGCAGTGACATTCTGAATATTAGTTCAAAACAAAACTATCAAAAATAAAGGTTACATCCACAGTCCAGCTAAATGGAACTCATGCCACAGGGTCAGGTTGATGCTTCTGCACAGCTGTTTTCAGAGGTCCCTAAAAAGCAGCAGACAGGACACAGCAGTATGTGAAGCATGCACTCTGAGGTCAGGTGATCAGAGTTGGAGTCCTAGCTCCACTGCTCACCACTGTGTGATCTCAAGCAGGAGGGTGGAACGTACAGGGTAGCATATAAAGCAATCCGTGGCCACAGTCCAAAGGGCTGTCTTCTTTCATGCACTTCGATTTACGTGTGCATCTTTTTCCCCAACGCAGTTGTGACTACCTTAAGGTAGAAAGGTAGAACCTCTCTTCGCTTCTAAGGTGAGCTCTCCACAGCAGAATGCAAATAAGAGCTCAATAAATACCTGTGAGATAAAGGACTAAAAAGTTGGTAGTGGTTTAATGATTATCTGTTTCTGATCTTTATTGCACTGTATGACTTGGGAAACAAAGATAAAAATTTCTTGGGGTTCAGAATCTTTTTGAGGCAGAATAGGTGGTGGTAAGAATTGCTGCATTTGAACCTAGTCCCTGTCACTCACTAGTTGTGTGATGTTGGGGAAGTTCCTTATTTCTCTGTGCTTGTTTCCTCATCTCTAAAATAGGAACAATAACAGTATGTACGTGACAGAGTTATTATGAGGATTAAATGAGTCAATAGGTGAAAAGTGCTTAGAATTGTGTTTGGTGCATAACAATCCTTTGTAATTGTTATATAAATAACTTTATAGGGCTTCCCTGGTGACACAGTGGTTGAGAGTCCGCCTGCTGATGCAGGGGACGCGGGTTCGTGCCCCGGTCCGGGAAGATCCCACATGCCACGGAGCGGCTGGGCCCGTGAGTCATGGCCGCTGAGCCTGCACGTCCAGAGCCTGTGCTCCACAACGGGAGAGGCCACAACAGTGAGAGACCCGTGTAACGCAAAATAAATAACTTTATAAAATCAGTATGCCTCCTAGAACTGATGTGTCAAGTCTTTGTAACTTCTTCCCCTCCCCCAAGCTTTTATTAAATCCATGGTATATCTTACAATTAATAATATCAAAAATCAAAGAAAAACAGTAATTAAGGAAAACAAAGGAAGAAATACAATGAGAAAAATCGCTAAAGAAAATGAAGAGAAAGTGGGAAGATATACAGAAGGCAAACTCAACACCTGGTCCCTCACTGCAGTCTGGTTGCTTGATCTTGAGAACAATAGTGATCTTTTCATGTGTACTTAGATAAGAGGATGCGGTAGCAGAGAAGAACTAGAAGGATGCCTAATTGTTTGTGTCCCCCAGCAACCCATATGCTGAAATCCTAACCCCCCCAATGTAACAGTATTAGGTGGTGGGTCCCCTGGGAGGTGATTAGGTCATGAGGCTGGAGTCCTCATGAATGAGATTAGTGCCCCAATAAAAGGGACCCTGGAGAGCTCCCACCCCACTTCTGCCATGTGAGGACATGTTCTGTTTAGAGAAAGGCGACGGCCACCAATGAAGGAGGAAGGGCACCCTCGCCAGACACTGAATCTGCCAGCACCTTTATCTTGGACTTCCAGGCTCCAGAACCAAGAGAGATAAATGTTGCTTGTTTACAAGCCACTCACCCAACGGTGTTCTGTTATAACGGCCCCAGCAGCCTAAGACATATTATTTAGCCCCTAAACGCACGTGATCTGTTAAAATGATTTGGTCGCTCTTCTCCTCCACTCCTTTTTCTCCGGCACTGGTGCTTTTCATCAGAGGTGGTCAGGAAGGAAGGAAGGCCATAGCAGCAGCAAGAAATGTAAGGGGGACCAGCTGTCTCACTGCCTTTTCTCCAGAATCCTCGGTACAAGTATTATGTCCATGACATTCAAAGAGTTGATGAAAATCCTGCAAAAACTAGGTGAAAGAGACAGGGTACACTTCTATTTCATATTAAAATCATCCCAACATTATCCTAGAAACACGTGTACAAAAATAAGCAACTTCTCTTTTGAAAGCTACAATGCCTTTACATTTTGTTTCAGTGTCACATTTAAAATGGTTCAGACTTGGCTTCCTAAATTATGTTCTATTGAAAACTAGTTCCATGGAATATTTGTTTTGGTTTGTTTGTATCTTTATACCTACCCCACCCTCATCCATGGAGTTTTAATGCCTAATATCATATTTGAAAACACTTTTTAAAAAAAATTCAATGATCAAAGAAGCAAGGTAATCATTAGTAAACCAAAATTAACAAGCATCTTTCTGACGAAACTTTTCAGGGTTTCTAATTGTCAACAAGCATTGTCCATCCCCTAGAAGGAGATACTATAGGCCATTTTTTGCCAAATGTATTGATACTTGACCACATAACATTTATAGCATTTTCCCTCACAGGGCATATGGCAGATATGGTTTAAGAAAACATTACAAAGGGCTGCCTCAAACAGTATTTTATTCCTATTTGCTGCCATCCCAGTGAGGGGTGCAAGATCTGAAGGAACACAGTACCCTGGGTCTTGGATCCAGGCGAAAACTGGGAAGAGCTCTTCCTGAAGAGCCGGCAGCCAAGAGAGGCAGCATCCATGGAGCAATTGCTAGAGAAGATGGAGCAGCCTTTTGAAGTTGATGGACAAGGGAGTGAAATGGGCTGGAAGCTGGAGCTATGGAGGTCTGGTCATTGTTTAGGAGGTGATGAATGAGAACCACAGTGACCAAAGTTCTCTCTTATTAGCTGGTGGCTTGCATGACCTTGCACAGTTGTCACAAACAGCTAATGCAGATGAGAGATATGCTTCCAGTTCTGGAAAGCCAAGAAGAGCCTGAACGCATCCCAGAGAAATAAGTCATGGCACTACCTCCTTTGCTCTCATTGCATTTGGAGTTTTAAAGGTAAAAGGCATACTTATTGATCATACTTGGTTCAGCCCAGCATAGGAGGGTAGGAAAAAGACTGGAAATACAGTTCCGAACACCATTTTTTTTTAATTTTTATTTTCTATTGGAGCATAGTTGATTTACAATGTTGTGTTAGCATCAGGGGTACAGCATAGTAAGTCAGTTATTCATATATATATATATATATATATATCTGTCTATATATACCATTTAGGTTATTAGAGAATAGTGTATAGAGTTCCCTGTGCTATACAGTAGGTCCTTTTTGGTTATTTATCTTAAATATAGTAGTGTGTGTATGTCAATCCCAAACTCCCAATTTATCCCTCCCCCCATTATTATGTTTGGGCGATGCAACATCTCATCATCCAACTCTCAAAAGATGAAAGGAATGTGCAAAGTCAAGTACAAACCATGGCTTCCCAAGGAAGAGGATTCTATTCAGCCCAAAGTCAGTTAATCTCTTAATGTGTTTTCCTGTGCTAAGTGATATTTCACTGTAGAAGGTGTCTGAGCGGCACTCACTGGATTGCCACCAGCCTCCAGAGATGTGGGGGAAAAAAAATGATCATTTATGTATCTTGGTGGCTTATCAGGGAATGTAGAAGAATTAATGTATTTATTCTTTCTTCTGAGATTAAATGTAATTGCTTTAAAAAGATAATCACGCTATTGTTTGAATTGTATGCGTTTCTTATGAAGCACGAATACATTTTCCTGTAGTCTGACAAAGTGTATGGTCTCTTATCCTCATTTCCCTGTGGATAAATACTTTGTTAATTAATAAAGCATTATACGAGCACTTAGTGTCTGCATTTAACAGTGCAAGGATTTCATTCAGATTATGTTAATAGATTGTTCGCCTTATTTCTTGCATTAATTACAACTTCTTTCTGTGGTTTCATCATAAGAGCATTGTCTCTGTGAATACAGAGGGCTTTTTGGATTACATTCTTGTTTGACTACTGAAGTGATGCTAGGAAAATATTATTATATTGAGAACTGCTCTCTAGGACTTGGATCAAAAGACAGAAACAGAGATTCAATTATTTCCAAATCTTAGAGGCGACACAATTAAAGTCTGCCTTCATTGAGGCGAAATCAAACAATTTGGGACTTTCTCTGGAACCCACAGTATCTTAGGAACAAATTTATGAAATTGGTATGCCACACCATGATACCTTAGGCATAATTATGAGGAAAACATTAAAAAGGTTTCCTCCTAGTAGTAGATAAACGTGGAATTCAGATGAAGCAAATAGGTGGAGTGGGTATGAGTCTCGGGCCACGGGTGTACAGGAAATTTTACTTTTTTTCCCCTCGAATCAACTTAGTTCTGACTCATCCTGCTGTGCAGTTATGATGTGACGTGTCCCTCCCCCACCCCTGCCTGGTGTCACACAAAAGTTCCGGGCTCTTTGGTAACTTCTAGAAATGAGGAAAGCCCTGGTCCATCAGTCACCAGTGCATCACCTTTACCACTGAGGCACCGTGGGCCTGGCTCTGGGGGTCCATTCGTGTCTGACTTTGCTGTGTCTGTGTGTGCTCCAGCCATTTGCCCTGTTTTGGAAGGCTGGGCATCTCTTGTGTCCACTCCAAAGATGCGCCTCACCAGCCACCCTTCGGAAATGCTTTCCCTCATCCATCTACAGATGGAGCAGCGCCACCAGGAAATGCAATATTTAGGACAAAATTATGCGATGTTTTTGCTGTTTATCTGAATTTCAAAGTTAACAGAGTTGTCTGCATTTTATCTGGCAACCCTACTCCTATCCCCAGGTCACTACGTTCTTCTTTTTTTCCCAGCCTCTCCAATCTCCCCTCACAAGAAAATTGCTCCATTGAAAGAGCCATTGCAGTAAGTGTGAAAGAATCTTCAGAGAAAGGCATTTTGGTTGAATACCCCAAAATCTCTGATGGATTTCTCAATCTGTGCTCCCAGGCTGGGAGCTGCCTGAAAAACAGGAAAATGGCCTCAAGAGGTACAGTCGAACAGCTTCAGGATTCCACATTTATGGTAGAAATAAAGAGTCAAGATAAGGAATTAAAGTTTAGGTTAAGAGACTATTTGTGTCACATAAGAAAGTAAATTTAAAAAGCTTCTGAGAATCAGACATTCTGAAGTCAGGAAATACAGTGAAAACTCTTTTACAGTGCCCTTGAAATGAGAGTTTGAGTTTTTTCCAACTTGACAGCACTTGATAGAGTTAGGAAAGTAGGTTTGCTCCTTGAACAGGTTCTCTTTAGAAATCATCTATTTGGACTATGAAGGCCCCTGTTATAAAGAGAGGTGTGACTAGAGACCCAAAGGTCATTGAATTTGGCAGCTGTGCTTTGTCAAACATTTAATGTAGGTGAAGCAAAGGCAAAGTAGAGGATTGTTCCTATAGGAAAACAGATTGAAACTTATAGGCCGGGCTTTACAAAGAAGAGTGAAAGGACGAGAAAAGTAGAGCCTTATATTTTGAGGCAAAATAAGAATGGCATAGGATATGGTCCTTCTGGTTCAAGAAAGCCTCCAAGATGCTTTCCAGTTGAACCTTTTTCTGAGCATTGTAAGGATATTTCATAAATGGCTTTTCTTAAGCTGTTGCTTATTAAATCAAATCTGAATCTGGCAAAGTAACAGCAAGAGCTAGGGGAAAGCCAGTAGATGATGCATTAATGCAGCCTTGAAAATAATTTTCAAGTCTTACTCAACAACAAAATTTGGTTATATCCCACTTCATACAGAATGATTTCATTCCTTTGTTTTCCTAATCAGCCCACCTTCTACAATAGCCTTTTAAGTCAGCATTAAATTTATCAAAAGGGCATTCCTTATTATAATTAATTCTAAGAGATAGAAGAATACCTTCTTTAGCAAACACAGAGTGAGGAACACTGACATTCAATCATATTTATACAGAAAGAAATGTATTTATTCAGGAAAAAAAGACTAGAATGAGGCAGATCTGTGCTTAAAACCCAGCTACATCATTTACTAGCTTTGTGATTTTAGGTGGATCCATTAATCTCTCTGAGTCTCTTTCCTTAATGGTGATATGCAATAATAATGTCTCACATACATGACAGTTGTAAGAATTAAAAATAATACTTGTAAAGTCCTTGACACATAATAATACCTACCATTTAATGAGGTCTATTAAGAGGTCCCGAAGCTCGTAAAGAATTGCTAAGATTTCTTAGATAACATTGCCCAAAATTTGTTGGGAACACATGAGTTCTTACAGATGGGTCTTATAAAGGGATTCTATTATCAAATAAGTTTGGAGAATACATTCTATAGGCACCCATTAGAAATTGGTAAAACACTCATTTTTTAAAAGACTCTGAGAATCTCTGCAACTAGAAAATCTGTTTAGCTTTGTTCAACACTGAGTTTTCCAAGCTTAAGAATCTGGTAACCTTTTATAGGGCATCAACAGGAATTCCAGTCTCAGCCAAATCTTGCTTCTTGCATCAAAAAAGAAAGCAAATTCATTGATATTTGTTTAGTGGAGGATGTATTTCCCACTTATGTTGATCTTAACATTGTTACCTTACTTTTTCACTGATTTCTTTTTAACCTCCAGTTTTAATTCATGAAAAGGAATTTGGAGGAAGTCTCACTTATTAAAAATGTACCAGGGCTTCCCTGGTGGCGCAGTGGTTGAGAGTCCGCCTGCCGATGCAGGGGACGTGGGTTCGTGCCCCGGTCCGGGAAGATCCCACGTGCCGTGGAGCGGCTGGGCCCGTGAGCCATGAGCCTGCGCATCCCGAACTTGTGCTCCACAATGGGAGAGGCCACAACAGTGAGAGGCCCGCGTACCGCCAAAAAAAAAAAAAAAAAAAAAAATGTACCAAATTACATACATACAATGGAATACTACTCAGCCATAAAAAAGAATGAAATAATGCCATTTGCAGCAACATGGATGGACCTAGAGATTATCATACAAAGTGAAGTCAGACAAATACCATATGATATCACTTATATGTGGGATCTAAAATATGACACAAATGAACTTATCCACAAAACAGAAACAGACTCACAGACATAGAGAACAGACATATGGTTGCCAAGGGGGAGGCGGAGTGGGGGAGGGATGGAATGAGAGTTTGCAGTTAGCAGATGCAAACTATTATATATAGGATGGATAAACAGCAAGGTCCTACTGTATAGCACAGGGAAATATATTCAGTATCCTGTGATAAACCATAATGGAAAAGAATATAAAAAAGAATGTATATATATATATATATGTATAACAGAATCACTTTCTGTACAGCAGAAATTAACACAACATTATAAATCAACTATACATCAATTAGAAAATTTTTTTTAAAGGTACCAATTCATTTTCTTACTGAGCAACTTTTCTTGTGCAACTTTAAGTTTAAAAGTTTGTTGTCTGATCAGATCCATTTCTTGAAGGAGCTGTTATATCTACATCCAATAAAATGCACTGATCCTTTGCCTCATGAAACGAACATGCTACATTCCCAGCTTCCGTGATTGTCTGCACCCATTGAGGCTTCTTCCTCAGCACATCCTCTCAAATTCCATCAACCTCTGCCCTCCCTCCTCTCTCCTAGGCCATCATTTCCTCATCACAGTATAATCATAATCCACCCTTTCATCTGTTTTGTCCTCAAAATGTACCTCTTCCCCAGCGAGGCTTCCCATGAACACCTGTCTATAAACAACATTTCTACAAGCATCTGAACAGTACATGGATGAACCAAGCCACGTCCCTTCCTGGCTGGACCTTTCATGGTCCATCCAGCATCCGCTTGACTCCCCCGCTTCCTAGAGCCCCAACTGAAAGATCCTCACCTGATCTATCCCAACTTCAAAAGTTTCCCAGAAGCAAATTGTTGGTAACTAGAGAGTCCAGCGTTGTTGGTAATACATATGCAGAGCAACAGCAACAACTGTCCCATGGATGGTAAAGTACAGATAACTTGTTCTACAAGACAATGACTTATCTGTTAGCAGACCGATAATACAGTCTAACTCGTGTACTGTTTTTGATCTTTGGAAGAAGTAGTCTACTGGTAATAACCCAAAAGCTTCCAGTTTGCTCCCATGGAGACTTTTTGAGCATTTCATACCTGACCATTATGCAATGAGCCCAGAGATCAACGGCTCCCAGCCCACAGGCCTTGGGGAAAGTGCCAGTTGTGAGATGCAGCCAGAGCATTCATCTCATGATCTTGTTTCCTAGAACATGGAGCCATCAAACAGCCTGCTGGGTTGGCAAGGTCTGCCTCAGTGTGTCCAAGCCCAGGGCCGTGGCAGGGAAAGGGCTGAGGTGTTTTGGCAGGAGGGATGGAGAATGGTTTCTCAGCACCTGCCCGCAGTGTGCTTGCTTCCAGGTGCTATGACAAACACCTTGACTTTTTTACGACTCTCTAAAATTATTCCTCAGCCCAACATAAGACTTTAAACAAACAGGAATATGGATGAACTCCCTGCATAGTGAAACATAAGACCCCTCTTAGAGCAGAATGCAGTATAACCTCTCATCAGCAATCTTTGGTTGTGTTTTTCACATTGTTCATTTCATAAATATGAAAGCTCCTTATTATAAAATTCAAGTGCAGGTTTTTCCTTCAAGTTTCAGCTTCCCAGAGCAGAGGCTTTGAATAGAAAGTCTAGTGATAAGAGGTAACACACAGAGCACTTTTCCAATACAAGCAGCCTTCTAAATATTTCACATGTAGTGACCACCTTCATCCTCATAACAATTCTATGAAATAGATACTATTGTTATTCCCGTTTTAGAGATGAGAGGTGAAGTTAAATAACTAACTACGGGGACTGAAGCTTTGTGTTTGACGGTGAGCTGTTACAGAACTGATTGTCCTACTGGAGTGAGGAGGGAGCTGGTGAGAACAAAAAAGGACTTGAGGTTGACAGGAGGAGACTGACATTATCACTGCCTAAATGATAATTATAGGAAAAGCATTCTACTCATGTTTGGCCTCAGTTTCCCTGTCTGTAGGATAAACATATGCTCCTCTTTTCCCAGAGTATTTGAAGACATATTTTTTTGTTTTGTTTTGTTTTGGTTTGGTTTTTTTGGCGGTATGCGGACCTCTCACTGTGCGGCCTCTCCCGTTGAGGAGCACAGGCTCCGGATGCGCAGGCTCAGCGACCATGGCTCACGGTCCCAGCCGCTCCGCGGCATGTGGGATCTTCCCGGACCGGGGCACAAACCTGTGTCCCCTGCATCGGCAGGCGGACTCTCAACCACTGCGCCACTAGGGAAGCCCTGAAGACATATTTTAAAGCATCATGGAAACCCATGACAATCACTATGGATAACATGGCGGCTACTAGTAATAAGTAACTTAAAGCTATGGAAATGGAAGAATCACTTAGAGCATCAATCTCCGTGCAGTACTGTGTCTCCTGCAGCTAGAATTAGGAAAGGGCTCAGAGCACTCTCTCTGGGACCATTCAGAGGACAGGACTCCGGATTAAATTCTTAAGGAAGGGAGGCAGTCTTATTTTATTCAGAGATATTTTTCTAGTTGGGGCGAAATATTAGAATTAGAAAAATGACAATTTCATAAGATCAGTCTAATATAAAGCCCTACTTTATGGGATTCCTAGGAAAAAGCATGTTTGATTAGAAGGTAAGTTTGTAACAAGTCTAGTCTGAAATATCTAGCCCAAACGAACTAACCTACATCAAACCTACGGCAACCTTGAATACATGATGGAGAGGTGAATATGTAAACTGTACTCATGTGTGGAAATTTGAGTCATTCTCGAGATCAGAGCACAGGTGATACACTTGGAAACCTAGGATTTTTGTCTCCACGCCCAGGCTTCAGAAAGCTTGGTGTAACGATGCTCATCCTTTTTAGCAGGAAATTTTAAACACAAATCTGCCAGACCTCTTGCAAAACAAACAAAATGAAACAACAAATCTTCTTCCTAGGATTTTTTTTTGGAACGACAGTGAGGTAATGTAATGGAACTCTGTAATGCACTTCTACGACTCGCATCGTAATCTGTGAGATATCCCCGCAAAAACAGATTCGGAGTTGCTCCAGCTCATGCTGTTGGTTTGGACTAAGACGGGGAGTACAAATGCGCAGAAAATTTTTTTGATAATGAAATCTGGAAATGCATTTGGAAGACCCTGAGCAATGTCATTGGTGCTTGTTTGATACTGCAGGGCCATCAGCATGAAGTGGAACAGCTCTGCCTTTAAAGTGCCTGGCAAAAAAGGAGCATGTCTCTGCATCTCAGGAGCACAAGCAATAAACACGCTGTTACTGTAAATTCCATTTTTTATAGCAGAGATTAATAATGTATGACCATGCATTTCTTCCTGCCATTCCAATGAATTTCCAGAATACTTTTAATTCTAAATGAAAAAAGTTGTGTTTATATTTTCAGCGTTGTCATGTGTGTGCTGTTCAGGTAGTAAGAGATACAGAGACATACAGAGAAAATACAAATTATGACTCTTGGAAGAATCACCTCTCCATCCATAGACATTTTTTGGTGTCTCTAGAGAGATCAAAAGTGTCACTGAACAATTTTCAGGAAGTAAGAAAAGCACAAAAGCATAATGATGTTATAGCTTCCTGGGAATTTCATTACTTAAAACAAGTGAATTGTGCCGGTGAGCACAAGAGGAATGTTTCCCAGCACTCCTCCAGGAAATCCCTGAGAAATCAAAAACTGACTCTGGGGCTTCCCTGGTGGCGCTGTGGTTGAGAGTCCTCCTGCCGATGCAGGGAACACGGGTTCGTGCTCCACTCCGGGAAGATCCCACGTGCCGCGGAGCGGCTGGGCCTGTGAGTCATGGCCGCTGAGCCTGCGCGTCCGGAACCTGTGCTCCACAGTGGGAGAGGCCACAACAGTGAGAGGCCTGCGTACCGCAAAGAAAAAAAAAAAAAAAAAACTGACTCAAATTGTCATTTATGTGAGGGTGTATGGTCACCCTGACATACACATACACACACACACACACACACACACACACAAAGAATATATGCACCAATCAAATGCAGTAGCTAAGATAATCTTCCAGCCATCAAGTTGTTAAATTGGGAAATTTATTTTTCAGTTTATAAGTCATTCAACCTTACACTTAGACCCCAGACAGAAAATTATGTTCAGGAGGTGCCCCTGAAAGTTGTTCTGTTTGCTGTTAAGGTTAGCCAGCTATGCAGTTGAGTGAAAAGTATTTCCTGTTCCATCGCTTGGATTGTTGAGTAAGTGCTACCACTTCTTCTGTCTCTGTTTCTGGTCCTTTCTCTTCTTTATAATACTACCCTAGATTTTTAATCCATCTTATTTTTAGATGTTAGATAGTATCTTCCCCAAATGCCCACCACACACCACAGCATAGGTGGACCTCTAATTGCATGAGACCAGTAGAATAGTACAGACCTATCTCTAGGGTCCATTCCTCAGAAATTGATTTTATAAAATGACCTTAGGGGGACATACCCTGCCGTGAAATAATTTGAGTTTTACTTGTGCTCATTTTATGTAGAAGATGGTGATAATTGTCAACCTAATATTGGTTCTTCAATCTCTTCCTTGTTCAGGGTGGCAATGTACCCAGCTAAAAATAGTCGATTGTAGGTAGACATGGCCTTGGGACACAATTCTAGCCAATAAAAATGGCTGAGGATAACTGGGAAAGTTTAGATTTCTTGATAGGTACCATTCCTTCCTGTTTGACCTTCTTTCTTCTTGCAATGGAAGTGAGATGAAGGTGTGGCAGCTATATTGTAACCAAGAGGTGGCCAGCATGATTATAGAAGAATATTGGAGCATGAAAAAAAGAAAATGTCTAGGTTCTCGAGTTATTGTTAATCAGTTGGAAGAGAGTTGGACTCACTACCTCTGCCTTTTTTAATGATTTGGTCAAATTAACCTTATGTGCTTAAGTGACAGTAGACATTTGGCTATTATTTGTAGCTGACTCTTTCTGCAGTTAACATACAGTATCAGTCAGTGTTCTCCAGAGAAACAGAACTAATAGAGATATATTATAAGTAATTGATTCATATGACTGGGGAGGCTGAGAAGTCCCACAATCTACCGTCTGCAATATGGAGACCCTGAGAGCTGTTGGTGTAGGTCCTAGTGCAAGAGCAGGAGAAGACCAGTGTTCCAAGTCAAGCAGTCGGACAGACGGTAAATTCTTCCTTCCTCTGCTTTTTTTTCTTCTAATCAGTCCCTCGATGGATTAAGTGATGCCTATCTACATTTGGGAGGGCAATCTGCTTTAGTCAGTCTACCAATTCAAATATTAATCTTGTCCATAAACACCCTCACAGACATACCCTGAAATGTTTAACAAAATATCTGAGCAACATGTGACCCAAATTAACATATAAAATTAACGGTCACACATACCTTACACTGCAGTAATAATTTCAGGTAACCATATGTGTTCTCTTGGGGTTGCTTTGGAGGTTGGGTAAGTGCTTGATGGAGTAAAATGGTCAGGAGACTGTTCTTTCTGATTCCTCCCTTCTGAGCACGTGGACCCACAATACCACCGGAGATCACTCTTTGTTTTCCCCACTTACCCTTCCCTCCTTTCAGTTATTCTTTCTTGTTTTCTCAGCCCTCTTTCCCTCAATGTTTCTTTCTTACTTCCTAAAGGGTAAACAGAAAAATTAGAGATACTGAATTGGGGGTAGATGTATCTTAGTTTGGGTTTCTCCAAAGCAGACCAGACCTTGAGACAAAAATATGGTACAAGTAGTTTATTTGGGAAGTGATTCTAGAAAACACCTGTAGAGATGTGAGGAAGTGAGACAGGAAAAGGAAGAAAGCAAAGGAAGGGCTTCCCTGGTGGCTCAGTGGTTGAGAGTCCGCCTGCCGATGCAGGGGACACGGGTTCGTGCCCCAGTCCGGGGAGATCCCACATGCCGTGGAGCGGCTGGGCCCGTGAGCCATGGCCGCTGAGCCTGCGCATCCGGAGCCTGTGCCCCGCAACCGGAGAGGCCACAACAGTGAGAGGCCCGCGCACCGCAAAAAAAAAAAAAAACAGGTAACCAACAGTGGGCAACCAAGGCTCAGGGAATTGGAGTAACATGCCTCAGAGTTATCCCAACGTGCCCAGATACAAGCCCCAGCAAGGTAGCTGAAGTATTTATCTACCAGTTCCTGTTAATTATTGTTCAAGGGCTGTTGGTGAGAGGTGGTTACTCCCTGCCAGCTCTAGCATGTGGGCTGAGCTGCTCCAGGCGAAGAGTCGCAGGGCTTTGTAACCGGAAGCTTTTGGGTCGCTGTGCTCATGAATGGTAAAAGCTGAGGGGATATGGACATGGCAGCCTCAATCGCTATACACTTAATCCCTTGCCCCATTCAGCTCCATATTTGTGCCACAATCTAAGTTCACTCTGTTAAGTTAATGCTTCTTCAAGGTGGTATCTAGTTGCAACGAGGGCGGGGCGACAGGGGGTACTTACATAGTAGGTTTAGTGGAACAAGCTACTGCCCTTATTGTTGCAGTTTATCTAAGATCTTAATTGTACCAGGAGTCTTTATCACCTGGCCTTTGCAAGCTCCTCCTCTATCAAAGGGAGTATGTTGCCATTGTTGAGCCCTCTGGTTTCAATGTCATCCGAGATTCTGTATCTCACAGCCACTGAAAGATCTCAGTGTTCCTATTTCCAAAGTTACTGTGACAAATAACTGTAAAGTCCCTCAGAAAAGAATTGAGGAAACTGCTGCTAACTACACTTGCTGTGTCATTTCAAGATTATTTTTCAGAGGGACTCGAAATGTCCTTCCATTAAAGAGAAGAACTCTCTCATGCCTTTGTCTGAGTACTGGCTCATGTCTGGAAGCTAGGTGAAGCATTGTGATTTTCCATTTTTATGGTTCTTTTTATTTTAATTATTTTTTATCGGAGTATAGCTATTTTACAATGTTGTGTTAGGTTCTACTGTACAGCAAAATGAATCAGCTATACATATACATATATCCCCTCCTTTTTGGATCTCCTTCCCATTTAAGTCACCACAGTGCATTGAGTTCCCTGTGCTATACAGTATGTTCTCATAAGTTGTCTATTTTATACATAGTATCAATGGTGTATATGCGTCAATCCCAGTCTCCTCATTTTTATGGTTCTGATCAGTCTTCTTGCTCACTCACTTTTGATCTTTTGTGGTTGTATTAGACAAACAATGCTCTCACTGGCTACCCACCTCTCTCACCCCTCTGCACACCATATTCTATATGCCATTGTCACATATTGGAACAGGTCAAGCCCTCTGGGTCATACTGGCCATGCTGACCACCATGAAATTGCCCCTCTCTTGTCTCTAGTGTCTTAGTGCTGTCATCTGGTCCCTCCATCCTGGTTCCCTATTATCCACATCGACACAAGGAAGCCTACTTCTACAGTAGCAGAGAACAGCCACCGCTGAGCTTTCAATGATGTCAGTGCCTCTCTCCACAGTGATTCCTTTTTTTTTTTTTTTTACGGTACGCGGGCCTCTCACTGTCGTGGCCTCTCCCGTTGCGGAGCACAGGCTCCGGACGCGCAGACTCAGCAGCCATGGCTCACGGGTCCAGCCGCTCCGCAGCATGTGGGATCTTCCCGGACGGGGGCACGAACCCGTATCCCCTGCATCGGCAGGCGGACTCTTAACCACTGCGCCACCAGGGAAGCCCTCCATAGTGATTCCTTGTCATCTTCACGATGCAAGTGTCTTCTCAGCTTTCCCTGGGAAAATATTTAGCTGGTAACTTCTCTAGTCTTATGTATCTTGTTTAATGAATTAATTTTCACACAACTTTAGAGATTTTTTTTTTTTGGCTGTGTGGCATGCAGGATCTTAGATCCCAGATGAGGGATCGAACCTGTGCCCCCTGCAGTGGAAGCACAGAGTCTTAACCACTGGACTGCCAGGGAAGTCCATAAAGAATTTTAAATCCTTTCTCAAGGCTGTGCCAAAGCATTCTGACATCTCTCTCATTTATTGCCATTGCTTCCAGCCCTAAGGAACCACCCTAACTCAAGAATGGTGAAAACAAAGGGATCATTTACAGGGCACCAATAATATCTTCCCCAAGAAGAAGGAAAGAAATCTTTTCCCATTTTTTGTTGCCTGATGGTTCTACATGCTGCACCGCCCAATATAGTAACGAATACCCGTAAGTGACTATTTTGCAGATATTATATGTTATCATTTATATGTGGAATCTAAAAAATAATACAAGTGAATCTGCATATAAAACAGAAACAGACTCACAGATGTAGAAAACAAACGTACGGTTACCAAAGGGGAAAGGGAGGTGGGGGATGGATAAATTAGGAATTTGGGATTAACAGATACACACTACTATACCTAAAATAGATAAGCAACAAGGACGTGCTGTATAACACAGGGAACAATATTTAATATTCTGTAATAGCCTATAATGGAAAAAAATATGCATATTTCACATGTATATGAAAAAAATAATGCTGGGTCAACTGGATATCCATGTAAACATTAACTCAAAATGGATCAAAGATCATCTAAATGTTAGAACTAAAACTACAAAACTTTTAGAAGAAAATACAGGCATAAATCCATAACCTTGAATTTGGCAATGGTTTCTTAGCTATAATACAAAAATCACAAGCATAAAAGACAAAATTGACAAAATATACATCGCCAAAATGAAAAACATCTGTGATTCAAAATACACCATCAAGACAGATGAATGGATGAAGAAGACGTGGCATATATATACAATGGAATATTACTCAGCCATAAAAAGAAACAAAATTGAGTTATTTGTAGTGAGGTGGATGGACCTAGAGTCTGTCATGCACAGTGAAGTAAGTCAGAAAGAAAAAGACAAATACTGTATGCTAACACATATATATGGAATTTAAGAAGAAAAAAAAATGTCATGAGGAACCTAGGGGTAAGACAGGAATAAAGACACAGACCTACTGGAGAACGGACTTGAGGATATGGGGAGGGGGAAGGGTGAGCTGTGACAGGGCGAGAGAGAGTCATGGACAGATACACACTAACAAACGTAAGGTAGATAGCTAGTGGGAAGCAGCCGCATGGCACAGGGATATCGGCTAGGTGCTTTGTGACCACCTGGAGGGGTGGGATAGGGAGGGTGGGAGGGAGGGAGACGCAAGAGGGAAGAGATATGGGAACATATGTATATGTATAACTGATTCAATAAAGCAGAAACTAACACTCCATTGTAAAGCAATTACACCCCAATAAAGATGTTAAAAAAAAAAAAAGAAGAGAAAAACAAATACCGTATGCTAACACATATATATGGAATCTAAAAAAAAAAAAAAAGGTCATGAAGAACCTAGGGACAGGACGGGAATAAAGACACAGACCTACTAGAGAATGGACTTGAGGACACGGGGAGGGGGAAGGGTAAGCTGGGACAAAGTGAGAGAGTGGCATGGACATATATACACTGCAAAATGTAAAACCGATAGCTAGTGAGAAGCAGCCGCGTAGCATAGAGAGATCAGCTCGGTGCTTTGTGACCACCTAGAGGGGTGCGATTGGGAGGGTGTGAGGGAGGGAGATGCAAGAGGGAAGAGATATGGGTATGTATGTATATGTATAGCTGATTCACTTTGTTATAAATCAGAAACACCATTGTAAAGCAATTATACTCCAATAATGATGTTAAAAAAAAATATATATATATATATATACCGTCAAGAAAGTAAAAAAAGAACCTACAAAATGGGAGGACACTTTTATATCTGGTAATAACAAGATGCCACTTCACACTCACTATAATGGCTGTAATAAAAAAGACAGATAATAACAAATATTGATAAGGATATGGAGAAAACAGAACCCTCAAACCTTGTAATATAATGAGTGTAAAATAGTGCAGCCACTTTGGAAATCAGTCTGGCAGAACCTCCATTGATTAAACATGTAATTACTACATGATCCAGCAATTCCACTTCTATATATCTACCAAAGGTATGTAGCTTCACACAAAAACTTGTACGTACATATTTATAGCAGAATTATTTATAATAGGTAAAATGTGGAAACGACCCAAAAGTCCATCACATGTGGATGGATCATTTGGCAATAAAAAGAAATGAAATACTATTTCTTTCATCCATGCTACAGCATGGATGAATCTGGAAAACATTGTGTCAAGTGAAAGGAGCCAGTCACAAAGGTCCACATATTGTGTGGCCCCGTTTATATGAAATGTCTGGAATAGGCAAATCTATGGAGATAGAAAGTAGATTCCTGATTACCTATGGCTGGAAGGATGGGGTGGGGGCAGATTGGGGGTGATAGATGATGCCTAAGGGGTGTAGGGTTTCCTTTGGGGTGATGAAAACTTTTGAGTGGGGTGGTGAATGTGCAACTGTGAGTATTCTAAAAGTAATTGAATTGTATGCTTTACCTGAGTGGATTTTATGGTATGGTACCCATAGAGCAATTTAAAATAGAATAATAGCCAAATGTCAGGTATTCTGTAAAATGAGAAAAGTAGGAACACATACACAAATGCATAAGTCTCTTTCATTTTGTCTATCGAATACAGGAGCCACTAGTCACATGTGCCTATCTAAATTTACAACATTAATTAAAATTAAGTATAATTCAAAATTCAGCCCTTTATTGAATTTCCAACATTTCAGGTCTTCAATATGCACCCGTGGCTAGTGGCTCCACATTAAACAGGGCATACATAGCACATATTCATCATGTCAGAAAATTCTATTGGGCAGCACTGACATTTATAATTTATACATCATAAGTTTATTTTTACATTTGTCCAATGCATTATCTACTTAAGGACAATGCCTTACTTTGGAATTTTTGCTCTTTCTGGTTTTAAGTGATTTTTCCTAATAATAGATATTTTTAAAATCTTTTTCCATTTTTAAAAAGTGGGTAATCTATATTAACTCCCTGCTCCTAGCTCCAATCTTATCAAAGATTTCAGGATCATTCATGTATAATATTTTCAATAGCACATTAGTTTGAAAGTTTATGCAGAAAAGAAGTAGTTTGTATGACTGAAGGAAGAGAAAGATGAGAGTCTTGGCATATTAAGATCTATCTTATTGGTATGTAAATATTAGGTATTAATTTAGAAACAAAGGTGGTTTTGACAGTGAAGTGCTAATACTTCAACCGCATCTGAGGGGAAAGCATGCCTCTGATTGAATCAAAGGCATTCAAAAAGGAGGGTTATTTCAGTCGCTGTGTCACTCAAGAAGAAGAAGAAAAGAGTAAAAGAAAATATTCTATTGATATGTGTTGTCATCTGGGTTTGCTTTTCCATAGTCATCTGTGTGTGCGTTTGATTGTATTTTATGTCACCCTGGTGAACACTAGCACACTGTGTCAAGACCATTAGAATTCAACTACAAAGGAGCTAAGAAAAGAGTTCTGGTTTTCACATTGATCAGCATCTCCTGCTTAGATTTGGAGGCCTCAAAATTAACTCATGCAGTATAAAAAAAAAAAAATCAGACACAATGCAGAGCAGACAGTCTCACAAAAGACTTCCTTTATGGCTCATCAGAGTAAATTTCGTGTCAAAATACTCCCTGCACTAAGTAAAGGTTATTTATTCATACAAACACCTGACTTATAAAATCAATTCAGGGCACAATAAGAAAGATGCCTGCTTTTTGCATGCATTCAAGTTGTTTCTTCCATGAACTTAACTTCCTAAAAATATATTTCATTTTTTCAGTCTGCTCTGCATAACTCATTAACATCATAATCGCCAGCAATAATTGCCTGGAGTGAGTAAAGAAAATCACGAAAGATGAAGAGTTGAATTACCACTTAATGAAAGAAGAAAAAAAGAAGACAATTTAAATCAACAGTCTACGATACTGCCACCACTCCCTTCCTTGAGAAAATGTATAGTAATTGTGTTTCTTGGAGCTTGTTGTGTTTATAAATGAGGACTCTCAGACAGTGAATTCTTGGAATGATTCTAAGCACTTAATTGATGATATGAATCAGAGGAACTCAAGATTATTTGCTTGAGCAATCAAAAGATGCATCTTTATAGCAAGTGGCAAAATAATACTCTTTAAAATATTTTAAAATTATCTCTATGGCAATTAGAAGCTCTGACCAAAACGAAATGCTCTGTTTTGGTCTTCAAAATGAGTGAAATCTATTAGGCAGGTTCAGTGTATTTGGGGATTTAATGGGTATCCATTTAAACCGGGCTCTTCAGCTAGAGTTGATTTTTGACTCCCAGGGAACATTTGGCAATGTCTGGAGAAATTTTTGGCTGTCACAACTTAGAGGATGCTACAGGCATCTAGACAGCTGCCTACTAGAAAAAATTATCTCGCCTAAAATACCAATGGGATTGAACTTGAAGACTCCTGATTTATACCAGCAAAAGGACCTAAGAGATTACCGTAAAAGGTAACAAGTAACATAAAGGGATGATGCCTCTTAATAACAAAAAAAATGCAACGAGTCTGATCAAAGCTAAAACATTAATGCAATATTTTGCAAACAACCATTTATTTTACAGTTTAGTGAGCAAGCAGGAGGTAGGGAGATGGGAGAGAGGATAATGACACAGGACCCCAGCTGCCCTGAGGGGCCAAACCTTCAGCCCCTGGGGATTAAGGTCTGATGAGAATCAGATAATCAGCAGGCTGTAGTTGTAGTGAAATGTAATTATGATTTATCATTTTATAGTTATTTCTCGAATCTATGAACATGAGTTATTGTGAGAAACAGATTAAATGGGTTAACAAGGTGAGCCAAGTACACACGTGAGAGGAAATTAAAGTGGAATTTTGACAGATGGCTTAAAACAGTGGTTCTCAAACATGAGCCTACTTCAGAGTCATCTAGAGAGTTTGTTAAAATAAGGACTTCTGGGCTTCCCTAGTGGCGCAGTGGTTGAGAGTCCGCCTGCCGAGGCAGGGGACACAGGTTCGTGCCCCGGTCCGGGAAGATCCCACATGCCATGGAGCGGCTGGGCCCGTGAGCCATGGCCGCTGAGCCTGCGCGTCCAGAGCCTGTGCTCCACAACGGGAGAGGCCACAGCAGTGAGAGGCCCGCGTACCGCAAAAAAAAATAATAAATAAAAAAATAAGGACTTCTTGGGGGGGGATAAATTGGGAGATTGGGACTGACATATACACACTACTATATATAAAATAGATAACTAATAAAAACCTGCTGTATAGCACAGGGAACTCTACTCAATACTCTGTAATGGCCTATATGGGAAAAGAATCTAAAAAAAAAAAAAAAGAGCAGACACATGTATATGTATAACTGATTCACTTTGCTGTACACCTGAAACTAACACAACATTGTAAAGCAACTATAGTCCAATAAGTTTTCTTTAAAAGATACAGACTTCTGGGCTCCACCCCTACAACTTCTGATCCAGTAGGTGTGCAGTGGGCTCTGAGACTTGGCACTTTTAATAAGTTCCCCAGGGATGCTGACAATGCTGGTCTGAGACCACTCTGAGAACCACCACCCTAATTCAATGGATACTGCATCTTAAAATGAAGTCAAAGATGAACATGATACAATTTTTTTAAGGAAAGGAGGCTAAAGATCCTTCTCTACAGCAAGGATATAAACGAGAAGAGATTCACAGGTGAGGGAAGTGGAGGTTTTTAGAGGAAGCTCTAAAATGTGTGCTGTGAATGCCATCCCCTCCTGGGTGGTAGGGCAGGCACCTCTCATCATGACGAGGGAAAAACTCCCATCTGAACGCTTAGAAAGTATATTCCTTATTGTTTATATACACAGAATGGATTCGAATTTCTCTCTCACCAGAGAAATCTAAACAGCAAGAAAGACTGATTGGCTAGCTGATCTGATGGCAGAGCAGATGGGAAATGGGTACCGTTGGAAGCAGCCTGCACTGCTGGAGTTTGTCAGGGGAAAAGCTGGGTGAGTGATTCCCTACTTACAGATCAGATATGGGTTGTATGCAAAAGGTTCTCCATGGGTCTTCTTAAGTCACGTCCAAGAGGGCAGCCTGCAGGGGGTAAGTAGAAAAAGCTGGAGGCGTTGCTGGATTTGTAGGGCCTGGGAGGAAATAAAATACCAGTCATGACAGGGATACATTTTCCTTCACCAAGGTGATGACAGGTGGAAATTTCTCCCAGAAGGAGGGGCATGAGACATCTCCAACAATCCAGTTAAGTGTCATGCATTTTTAAATGCATGACAAATCTCAAGAGCCCTGAAATTAGGTCAGTGGAAGCTTACCTGTTAAGCGGAAATATAATTCCTTCAGTGCATCCCTCTCTCCTGCTCCAACTCTGGAAGGGTCAGAAGCAAGGTTTATCAGATGATGGAGAATGAAGAGAATATGGGAAAGATGCTAACTCCACCCTCTTCCCTGACTGCCTTTCCTGTCTGCAGGGGGCCTGAGCAACAGGCTGAGGAGCTATTTTTAACTACATGTGAGACTGGACTCTTAAATGACTAAACTGAGAGTGTGTTTGTGATTTTGTTTCACTGGAGAATTGCTAGTTTTCCTGAAGAAGGACCAGGAAAGCCAAGGGCCTGCCTGAGATTTGATCCAGAGGAAGAAGGAGAGCTTGCCCAACAGTGGAGAATTGCAAATGAACGTATCTATGAAACAGAAATAGACTCATAGACGTAGAGAACAGACTTGTGGTTGCCAAGGGGGAGGGGGGTGGGGGAGGGATGGATTGGGAGTTTGGGATTAGTAGATGCAAACTATTATATACAGGATGGATAAGCAACAAGGTCCTACTATATAGCACAGGGAACCATATTCAATATCCTGTGATAAACCACAATGTAAAAGAATATGAAAAAGAATGCATATATATATGACCAAATCACTTTGATGTACAGCAGAAATTAAATACAACATTGTAAATCAACGATATGTCAATAAATTTTTTTTAATATTTTAAAAAATAAATAAAAGGAGAATTGAAAGCTAAAATTGAAAGCTTTGTCATGTCCCTGTGAGTGATGTGTCTTCAGTAATGGTTAAACACAGAGTATTTATCATTCCTTCCTCAGGACTATGAAGGAGTTTTCTGCTACACAAATCCATGTCTGAGCCACTGTTCCACGTCTGTCCTCCTTTGATAGAAGACAAAGGATTATTTTATAAAGTGTGGCTAACTGTAAACCAAAGAAAATCTGATAAATGGTTGTCTGAAATCAGAAATACCATGTTCCAATCCAGGACAGATACATAGCCCAAAGAATTTACCAAGAGTTTGAAGTCTTTTAATAACTCTAATTCCTGGGTGAGCAAATTGAGGAAACCATTTGTGGGTTCAGTTTTAATGTATCCGACAACTGCAAAGCAAGAAGGAAAGAATATGTGAGAATCCTAATGGATACACATTGTCAACTGGATCTGCCTTGAGTCATTGTCAGGAGCTGTGACCGTCAGCTCCTCATTGGGTCCCCTGATTTCTTCAGCCTCCCTTTCAGTACACCCTACTCCTTGTCACCATATCAGTGTTAATGATTGAAATACCATTCTGATCAGATCCCCAATAAAACTGGTGAATAGGTCCTCATCTCTGCAGAATAATAATAGTCCATGTTGTTTAGAATACACCAAGTAGGGCACTCTCATGGATTGTGCAGATGATCATTCTGGAATACAAGGGAGCAACTGCATCAGAGCCCCACCAGAGATACAGAACCAGTATTACCCTGTATTACCCATCAATCTACCTGACATATATGTATGTATGTGTGTACTTGACATATATGTATACACGACGTGTGTATATATGCACATGTATATATGACGTGTACGTATGCATATGACATACTTATACACTACATATATTTGTGTGTATGCCATTTATGTGTGTGTATATATATATATGGCAAGTGATTGTGGGGACTGACTAAATAAATCTAAAATCCGTAGGGGAAGGGCAGACTGGAAACCCAGGCAGGAGCTGCAGTTGTAGCCCACAGGAGGAATTTCTTCTTTAGGGCAGTCTCAATTCTGCTCTGAAGGCCTTTCAACCAATTGAATAAGGCCTACCCAGATTAGTGAGCCTACTCTCCTTACTTAATATTAACCAATTGCAGATGTTAATCACATCTATAACATACTTTTACAGCAATGCCTAGATTAATGTTTGACTGAATAACTGGAGACTTTTGCCTGGCTAAATTCACACATAAAACTGGCCATTATCAAGAGCCTTAGATAGTTTCCTACCATTGGACCCAGAATTCTAATTCCTGAAATCTGTCCTGATGGAAATAAGTAGAGAGATGCACAACTTTTTATATATCTCAGTGGCTTACTCCAATTGCTATCGTGAACCAATGCTCTGACCCACCAGTCACAGATGCCTACACGCTACCCCCAAAAGCATGATAACTTGGCAAGTTCAAGCCAAGGTCATTATTGAGTGACTGACTACTAAGTTGAATTTTTAATAAAGAGTGAAAAGGGCTTAAAGGTGCTAAGTCTGCATATAGTGGTTATTTACCTCTTCACACTAAAACATTTCCTAAAGATTCTATAGTAAGAACATTGTACACTCTGAAAAATAAACATTATATATATATATATATATATATATATATATATATATATATAACTGCAAGAGACATTTTTAAGCACCAATAAAAGCAAAAAGAACATTGTAATTAAACTAAGTACAGCACTCAGAATATGACAATATAATTTGTATGTGTCACAATGTTACGACTTCCGTTCAGTGCCTAACACACCAGACAGTGTCTAATATTAGGGAACTGAAACTGGATTTTAGAGAATTAAACTCAGACCTCTGAGTTCAGGGTAGGATGAACCAGTGATGACAAGAGCAGAGAGTACAAGGAAAACAACTTTCTGGTAATCAGTAGAGCTTGCAGAGCCTGTTGTTCCTTTACCTGGTGCCCACCTGGTCAAGGACAGAGAAGACCAAGTACCAGCATAAAGAGCCTGTTGCCCAAGTCCATTGCTGTTGAAAGTGGCCTGAACTGTTCTTTGCCGCCCAAAGGCAGGTCTACTGTTCTCCTTATGCCCGCCTCCCGGAAAAAAATAAGCTCCTTAATTTTAGCATCTTCAGGCCTTCCCCACAAATCCAGAGGGAGCAAAACTATCTTTCATCCAACTCCCTAACTTCTCTTACCACTATGATTGGTCATAACTCACGACATTAACTGGATCAGGTCATATATCATAGTGGACGAGGCTGCTTTGACTTAACTGTATGAACCCAGCTTCCATGCTCTATCTTGACCTTCCAACCACACCCTTGGAGTAGGACTGGTCCATGGGACAAGTCAGTTAGTCTTTTGAACTCCCTTCTATATTCTATTTAGTGAGTTGAGTGGTCTCAGAGCCCTTCTCGGCTTGGGTGCTCACTTTCTCTCTCTTCCTCTCTCCCTCTCTCTTCAGATTTGTCTGATCACCTTGGTCCTAAGTTTTTAGATTTGAATTTGAGAGTGGGGAAGAGATGGTCAGAAGTTAGAAGTTTCCACTTAGGCCTCAGCCTCAGCCCTATTCTCTGGTTAAGCTTTTATGAGAGAGCTTTCAAAATGGTATTGAATATTTTCCCAAATATCAAAGGTTGACTTTGATGCCAAGTTGCACTATTGTTTCTTTTGAACATAGATCCCCTAAGAAAGTCAAGAGATTTAAAGTGATTGGCAGGCAGGTTCAGACATTTCCAAATTCCCTCCTCTGATTTAAGCACACTTCAGTAGAGTTAAAATCTCACCCTTAACCCCTAACAAGGCTTAAAATTGGATCCTCTCCTCCCCCACTTTCTTTTAGTCTCACATGATACTGTGGCATTAACCCCACATCACTCTCAGTTCAAGACTGGATAGAACAATAGACCATATTCCTGTATAAATTACAGCTCTTTCTAATGACCTTAATACCTTTGACCTATTCTGAATTTCTAGGTTCTCCATCTTTCTGAGTTATGACTTCAGTGTCCTGTTCAGGTCAAGCCCTGGTATCCAGTAATGAGTCCCTTCCTGTTAGATTTTAGTGTTTCCCTTCTCCATTCCTTCTCAGCTCGGTGATTCCCCTGCTGCTTCATCTTGAGTCTTGTGGCAGGCAGAATTGTAAGATAGCCACAAGATTCCTGATCCTGTATAATCAATCTCCTCCCCTTAAGTGCAAGTAGGGCCAGTGAACAGGATGGATGTCACTCCATGATTAGTTTGTATTACACACCAAAAGGTAAGGGACTGTGGACTTCCCCGGTGGCACAGTGGTTAAGAATCCACCTGCTAATGCAGGGAACATGGGTTCAAGCCCTGGTCCAGGAAGATTCCACATGCCGCAGAGTAACTAAGCCCGTGCACCACTACTACAGAAGCCACCACAATGAGAACCCCGTGCACCTCAACAAAGAGTAGCCTCTCCTCACCGCAACTAGAGAAATCCTGCATGCAGCAACGAAGACCCAATGCAACCCAAAACTAATTAATTAATTTTTTTTTTAAAAAGGTAAGGGATTTTGCATTAAGGTCCCAAGTCATTCTGAGAAAATCAAAAGTGAGATTATCCTGGGTGAGCCCCCTTTAAAAGGGGGTCTAGAGGCAAGAGATAAGAAACAGCAGAGAGAGGGAAGGGTAAATTAGGAGTTTGGGATTAACATATACACACTACTAAATATAAAATAGATAACCAATAAGGACCTACTGTAGAGCACAGGGAACTCTACTCAATATTTTGTAACAATCTGTAAGGGAAAAGAATCTGAAAAAGAACAGATATATGCACATATATATAACTGAATTACTTTGCTGTACACCTGAAACTAACATAACATTGTAAGGCAACTATACTCCAATAAAAAAATAAAAAGAATAAGAAGCAGCAGAGATGCTCCCTGTTGGCCTTGAAGTAGCAAACTGCCACATGGTAGAGAATGCCGCATGGCCTCTGGGAAATGGGGAACTCAGCCCTTCAAATGCAAGAAAGTCAAGTCTGCCAATAATCACGTGACCTTTGAAGAGGAGCCCAAGTTCTAGAAAGACCTACAGCCCAGTCAGCATCTTGATTGCAGCCTCCTGAGATCCTGAACAAGGGACGCACTTCAGCTGAGCCCGGACTCCTGACCCACAGAAACTGTGAGATAGTGAATGCATCTTGTTTTCAGTTGCTCAATTTGTGATGTTATGTTCCACAGCAATAGAAAACGAATTCAGATGCCCAGGTTGGTTTTTCTGCCAGAAGCATGGCTGAAGATTTCAGTACTGAAGTTTGCACACACAATGCCAGGGTTAGCCAGAAATTCTCTCAGAGCCCCACCGCACGTCACCCCAAAACAGACGCAAACACATTCCTCCATCTTTAAACTGCTGGATCGAATTTCAGGCTCAGGCCCCTCCCGCTGCTGCACTGCACTGATACCCACAGACCACCTATCTAGACTTTTCTCTGAGTCCCTGCGGATTCATAGGCTCAGCTGGGGACATTACTACCATTAATTATGGCACAAAGCAACCTCTTGAATATGGTACTGTGAAGTTTGTTTTTGAAAATCATATTCCCTTTGAAAATTACCATCCTTTCTGCTTCAGAGCCAAATCATTTTACTTAGGAGAAAACGTGATTTTCTACCAGCGGAAGAAGAGTCCCTCCACAATGAAGCTAGAGAGGTATTTCTTGAGCAAGATTGCCTCTCCTGAAGCTAAGCTCTTCTTGTATATTTTAGGGGGAAATGGACAAATCACATATAGATGGAGAAATAAATCTTTGAAAGCAAGACAGACCTCCCTTTCAGTACATTTCTATGAGTATCATTTTCTTGTTTTGCTTGTAAAATGGGAAAAAACTGCCTGTATTTTTTTGTGAATAACTATATAATCCATCACTTCTAAATCTGAATCTTTCTCTCTTATCCTTAACACCTCATGGCCTCTATAATAAAACAATCAATTCAACTCAATGTGTCTCAAATATGCCATACTTTGTGACATTCCTGTTCTAAATCTTTTTGTGGCTCCTTGACACTGTAGTTCCTTGATACATGCAATACTACATTTATAGCTATGAATTGTATTTGCTGGGTAGACTGCAATGATTTGTGTAGTGATTTGTAATGTGTGTCCCTGAATGCAACCATAAAGAAATAAATTGCATTATAAAAACCACATTTGATGCCTCAATCAAGCTCATTCATTATAATTTTGAAAATTCCGCTATGCACAGGTCAGAGCTACTGCTTTGCATTTACCAGTAGTTTTTCAACCTCATGGAGTAGAGATTTATGTTTCTAATTATTTTCTAGACCCAACTGAATACCAATAATCAAAGAAGAACTATTTAGTTTCTAACTGTTATAATAAAATACCTTGTCTGATTACAAATAAATGAAATCAGACTTTTGATCAGAATACTTGCATGGGTACATAAGCACTGAAGTGGGTAATATATGGAAGAGGATGTGATTTTTTCTGAACACAAGAGAAACAGGCATGATTCCTTTCTCTTCTTCACTTTGTGTGTGTGTGTGTGTGTGTGTGTGTGTGTGTGTTGTAGGAGATTTTTTTTGTTTTGGTTGTGCCGGGTCTTAGCCGTGGCAGGCAGGCTCCTTAGCTGTGGCTCGCCAGCTCCTTAGTTATGGCATGCAAACTTTTAGTTGCAGCATGCATGTTGGATCTAGTTCCCTGACCAAGGATCTAACCCAGGCCCCCTGCATTGGGACCATGGAGTCTTATCCACTGCACCACCAGGGAAGTCCCTTTGCTTTCATTTTCACCATCACAGGATAAGAAAGTTAGTTACTGACTCAAATGAATATGTAAATAAATGAAAACCAACGATATCTTAAAATACCACCATTCCTTTTGCAACTCAGATCATTGCTTTGGATATTTCAGAATCTCACTAAGTGTTTTGAGCTGTATTTAGGGAAAAATAATTTTGAAATGGCCAATACAGCAAAGTTAAAAAAATATTTTAAAAAAACTTACATTATCCCTTCTTCATATCTGCCCCACTCCCTGAACATGGACTATTGTGATTTTTCCCTTCTGTTTCCATGCCTAGGAGATTGCAGGCTCCATGGAGGTTGAAATGATAACTTTCTTCTTCAGGGTTATATTTCCACAGTTTAGCAGAGTTAGACACATAGTGGTACCCTTACAAATATTTGTGGAATGCATGAATATCTCTAAGCATGTATTTGGGTCTCTCTAAAATCAGAAAATGGATTAAATAAACCATTTTCAGATTGAAATATCCTACTACTATATGTACTACATACCCTATAACCAACAATTGACTGACCACTAAGCTATTCTCACCCAGAGATGACCATAAAAAACAGGTTTAAAAATAAAAACAACAATAGGGGAAAAAACTTAGCAGAGACATCAGTGATCACATACTACAGGAAATGTAGAATACAGAATTAGTTTAGGAAAACCACTAAACAAATGTTTTTTAAAAGTGAAAGAAAAAAAAACAGCAACCACCACAACCCCAGAGAGAGATAGAAATCAGAATTTAAAGCATACAATATATTATCTGAAATGTCCAGTTTTTAAAATATCCAGTTTTCAACAAAAACACAAGGCATGCAAAGAAATAAGAATATGTGACCAATATAGAAAAAGAAACTATCTCTGTTTCAGTAGAACTCTCGGAGGGGGCCCAGATGTTGGACTTAGCAGACAAAGAAAATCAGTTATTATAATATGTAAAAGGAAACCATGTTTAAATAATTAGAGGAAAATATGATAGCAAATAGAGGACATCAGTAAAGAGATGGGAATTATAAAAATTAATCAAATAGAATTTCTGATATTGAAATAAAAAAACACTAGAATATCTCAACAGAAGATTTGAAGTAGCAGAAGAAAGAATCAGCATATTTGAAGTGGATCAATAATGATGATCCTGTATGAAGAATAGAAAGAAAAAAGAATGGAGAAAAAGTAAATAGAGCATGTGGGGCAACATAAAGTATACTGATGTGTGTGAGGAGTACCAGAAAAAGAGGAGAAAAGGGGGCACAAAAATATATAAAGACATAATGGCTAAACACTTCAAAATTTTATTATCCCCCACAAAAAAGTATTAATATATATATATCTAGAAAGCTTAGTGAACTTCAGTTAGGATAAGTACAAAGAGATCCATATCTAGACATATCATAGAGAAAGTCAAGAAGAGAATCTTAGAAGCAGCCCTCCTACACACACACACACACACACACCCCTCAACTCATTATGAATAAGGAAACCACATTAAAATTAGCAGATGGCAGGGGGGAAAATGGGACCAGAAGGCAGTGAGATGACATTCAAAGTGCTGAAAGAATAAAACTATCAACCAGTATTTCTATATCAAGCAAAAATTATAATTCATAAATGAAGGCAAAATTAAGATATTCCAGATACAAAAAAAGATTGAAAGAATTCATCACTAGCAGATTTTCATGACAAGAAATACTGAAGGAAACACTTCAGACTGAAGGGAAATGACATCATATGGTAACTTGAGTCCACACAAAGATATGTAAAAAAAATACAGAAGAGTAAGTAAAAAATACTTACATATAACTAAAGATATAAGTATAAATATATTTTTTCATTTTTCTTGTCTTAACTGATTTAAAAGACAGTTGCATAAAACAATTATTTAAAAACTGTATTGTTGGGCTCACAACCTATAAAGCTATAGATATAGAACAATAATAGCATAAAGGAGTGCGAAGGGAATAAATCTGTGTTGGATAAAGTTTCTATATTTCACTGGAATCAAGGGGTGAGATGGCACTGGAAACAAAGAGATGGTTTGGGAAGTTATTCCAGTAGCTAGGAAATGGTCACATAGAGACCCATGTAGGCAGTAGACTGGAGACTGAGTGGGATAAAAAGATAGAATTAGGAGGCTGGAGTCGCTCTTGGGGACCGAGCCCGCCGTCTACCCGTGGCCGCTGCCGGTCTACTTTCCTGAGTTTCTGGGAAGGCCTGGTTTCCCCAAAGGAACGATTTCTGGTAGAAGTCTGAAGGTCTGACCCAAGATAAAAAATCCAGTACAGCCAATGAATTGAGGACAAGAAGGTTTCCAATCAGCCTTTCTTTAATTTTCGAGATTGTTAAAAGAAGGTAAAGAAAGAGGAGAAGACCCCTGAGTCAGGGTTGAATAGCCCAGACAGCAAGATGTCTGAAGATGAAGACCATCGCATGGTTGAGTAGATCAGATACGTGAAGGAAATAAGTAAGGGGGGGAACCTTGAAGATGGCGGAAGAGTAAGAGGCGGAGATCGCCTTCCTCCCCACGGATACACCAGAAATACATCTACATGTGGAACAACTCCTACAGAACACCTACTGAAGGCTGGCAGAAGACCTCAGACCTCCCAAAAGGCAAGAAACTCCCCACGTACCTGGGTAGGGCAAAAGAAAAAAAGAAAAAACAGAGACAAAAGAATAAGGACGGCACCTGCACCAGTGGGAGGGAGCTGTGAAGGAGGAAAAGTTTCCACACACTAGGAAGCCCCTCCGTGGGCGAAGACTGCGGGAGGCGGAGGGGGGAGCTTCGGGACCGCGGAGTAGTGCACAGCGACGGGTGCGGAGGGCAAAGCGGGGAGATTCCCGCATAGAGGATCGGTGCCGACCGGCACTCACCAGCCCGAGAGGCTTGTCTGCTCACCCGCCGGGGCGGGCGGGGCTGCAAGCTGAGGCTCGGGTTTCGGTTTTGGATGGAGCGCAGGGAGAGGACTGGGGTTGGCGGCTTGAACATAGCCTGAAGGGGTTAGTGCACCACGACTAGCCGGGAGGGAGTTCGGGGAAAAGCCTGCACCTGCCGAAGAGGCAAGAGACTTTTTCTTCCCTCTTTGTTTCCTGGTGCGCGAGGAGAGGGGTTTAAGAGCGCTGCTTAAAGGAACTCCAGAGACGGGCGTGAGCCGCGGCTAAAAGCGCTAACCCCAGAGACGGGCGCGAGCCGCGGCTAAAACCGCGGACCCCAGAGACGGGCGGGAGACGCTAAGGCTGCTGCTGCCGCCACCAAGGGGCCTATGTGCGAGCACAGGTCACTCTCCACACCCCTCTTCTGCGGAGCCTGTGCAGCCCGCCACTGCCAGGTTCCTGGGATCCAGGGACAACTTCCCCGGGAGAACGCACGGCGGGCCTCAGGCTGGTGCAACGTCACGCCAGCCTCTGCCGCAACGTCACACCGCCTCTGATGCCGCAGGCCTGCTCCGCACGCAGTGCCCCTCCTTCCCCCCCCCCACCCCCGGCCTGAGTGAGCCAGAGCCCCCGAATCAGCAGCGCCTTTAACCCCGTCCTGTCTGAGCAAAAAACAGACGCCCTCCAGCGACCTACACGCAGAGGCAGGGCCAAATCCAAAGTTGGGCTCCTGTGAGCTGTGAGAACAAAGAAGAGAAAAGGAAATCTCTCCCAGCAGCCTCAGAAGCAGCGGATTAAAGCTCCACAATCGACTTGATATACCCTGCATCTGTGGAATACCTGAATAGACAAGGAATGAATCCAAATTGAAGAGGGGGAATTTAGGAGCGAGATCTATGATTTTTTTTCCCTTTTCCTCTTTTTGTGAATGTGTACGTGTATGCTTCTGTGTGAGATGTTGTCTGTATACTCTTGCTTCTACCATTTGTCCTAGGGCTCTATCCATCCATGGTTTAAAAAAAATTTTTTTTTCTTAATAATTAATTTTAATTGTAATAACTTTATTATACTTTACCTTCGTTCTTTCTTTCTTTCTTTCCTTCCTTCCTTCCCTCCTTTAGACAATGAATCACCCCAAATTGAGGAGGTGGTCTCTGAGAGCAAGATTTATGATTTTTCCCCCTTTACCTCTTTTTGTGAACGTGTATGTGTATGCTTCTGTGTAAGATTTTCTCTGTATAGCTTTGCTTCCAACATTTGTCCTAAGGTTCTATCCGTCCTTTTTTTTTTTTTCTAAATATTTTTTAATTCAATAACTATATTATACTTTATTTTATTTTTACTGTATCTTCTTTCTTTCTGTCTTTTTTCCTTCTTTCCCTCCTTCCTTCCTCCCTCCCTCCCTCCCTCCTTTCTTTCCTTCTTTGCTTCTTTCTTCCTTCCTTCCTTTCCTCCTTTCCTTCTTTCTTTCCTCATACTTCTACTAATTCTCTCTACATTTTCTCCCTTTTATTCTGAGCCGTGTGGATGAAAGGCTCTTGGTGCTCCAGCCCAGGAGTCAGGGCTCTGCCTCTGAGGTAGGAGAGCCAACTTCAGGACACTGGTCAACAAGAGACCTCCCAGCTCCACATAATATTAAACGGCGGAAATCTCCCAGAGACCTCCATCTTAACACCAGCACCCAGCTTCACTCAACGACCAGCAAGCCACAGTGCTGGACAACCTACGCCAAACAACTAGCAAGACAGGAACACAACCCCACCCATTACAGAGAGGCTGCCTAAAATCATAATAAGGCCACAGACACCCCAAAACACACCACCAGACGTGAACCTGCCCACTAGAGAGACAAGATCCAGCCTCATCCACCACAACACAGACACTAGTCCCCTCCACCAGGAAGCCTACACAACCCACTGAAACAACCTTAGCCACTGGAGACAGACATCAAAAACAACGGGAACTACGAACGTGCAGCCTGCAAAAAGGAGACCCCAAACACAGTAAGATAAGCAAAATGAGAAGACAGAAAAACACACAGCAGATGAAGGAGCAAGATAAAAACCCACCAGACCTAACAAATGAAGAGGAAATAGGCAATCTACCTGAAAAAGAATTCAGAATAATGATAGTAAGGATGATCTGAAATCTTGGAAGTAGAATGGACAAAATGCAAGAAACAGTTAACAAGGACCTAGAAGAAATAAAGATGAAACAAGCAATGATGAACAATGCAATAAATGAAATTAAAAGTACTCTAGATAGGATCAATAGCAGAATAACTGAGGCAGAAGAACGGATAAGTGACCTGGAAGATAAAGTAGTGGAAATAACTACTGCAGAGCAGAATAAAGAAAAAAGAATGAAAAGAACTGAGGACAGTCTCAGAGACCTCTGGGACATTAAACGCACCAACATTCGAATTATAGGGGTTCCAGAAGAAGAAGAGAAAAAGAAAGGGACTGAGAAAATATTTGAAGAGATTATAGTTGAAAACTTCCCTAATATGGGAAAGGAAATAGTTAATCAAGTCCAGGAAGCACAGAGAGTCCCAGACAGGATAAATACAAGGAGAAATACGCCAAGACACATATTAATCAAACTGTCAAAAATTAAATACAAAGAAAGCATATTAAAAGCAGCAAGAGAAAAACAACAAATAACATATAAGGGAATCCCCATAAGGTTAACAGCTGATCTCTCAGCAGAAACCCTACAAGCTAGAAGGGAGTGGCAGGACATACTGAAAGTGATGAAGGAGAAAAACCTGCAACCAAGACTACTCTACCCAGCAAGGATCTCATTCAGATTTGATGGAGAAATTAAAACCTTTATAGACAAGCAAAAGCTGAGAGAGTTCAGCACCACCAAACCAGCTTTACAACAAATGCTAAAGGAACTTCTCTAGACAAGAAACACAAGAGAAGGAAAAGGCCTATAATAACGAACCCAAAACAATATAGAAAATGGGAATAGGAACATATATATCGATAATTACCTTAAATGTAAATGGACTAAATGCTCCCACCAAAAGACACAGATTGGCTGAATGGATACAAAAACAAGACCCTTATATATGCTGTCTACAAGAGACCCACTTCAGACCTAGAGACACATACAGACTGAAAGTAAGGGGATGGAAAAAGATATTCCATGCAAATGGAAACCAAAAGAAAGCTGGAGTAGCAATTCTCATATCAGACAAAATAGACTTTAAAATAAGGACTATTAAAAGAGACAAAGAAGGACACTACATAATGATCAAGGGATCGATCCAAGAAGAAGATATAACAATTGTAAATATTTATGCACCCAACATAGGAGCACCTCAATACATAAGGCAAATACTAACAGCCATAAAAGGGGAGATCGACAGTAACACATTCATAGTAGGGGACTTTAACACCCCACTTTCACCCATGGACAGATCATCCAAAATGAAAATAAATAAGGAAACACAAGCTTTAAATGATACATTAAACAAGACGGGCTTAATTGATATTTATAGGACACTCCATCCAAAAACAACAGAATACATATTTTTCTCAAGTGCTCATGGAACATTCTCCAGGATAGACCATATCTTGGGTCACAAATCAAGCCTTGGTAAATTTAAGAAAACTGAAATTATATCAAGTATCTTTTCTGACCACAACGCCATGAGACTAGATATCAATTATACGAAAAGATCGGTAAAAAATACAAACACATGGAGGCTAAACAATACACTACTTAATAATGAAGTGATCACTGAAGAAATCAAAGAGGAAATAAAAAAATACCTAGAAACAAATGACAATGGAGATACAACAACCCAAAACCTATGGGATGCAGCAAAAGCAGTTCTAAGGGGGAAGTTTATAGCAATACAAGCCCACCTTAAGAAGCAGGAAACATCTCGAATAAACAACCTAACCTTGCACCTCAAGGAATTAGAGAAAGAAGAACAAAAATACCCCAAAGCTAGCAGAAGGAAAGAAATCATAAAAATCAGATCAGAAATAAATGAAAAAGAAATGAAGGAAACGATAGCAAAGATCAATAAAACTAAAAGCTGGTTCTTTGAGAAGATAAACAAAATAGATAAACCACTAGCCAGACTCATCAAGAAAAAAAGGGAGAAGACTCAAATCAATAGAATTAGAAATGAAAAAGGAGAAGTAACAACTGACACTGCAGAAATAAAAAAAATCATGAGAGATTACTACAAGCAACTCTATGCCAATAAAATGGACAATCTGGAAGAAATGGACAAATTTTTAGAAATGCACAGCCTGCCAAGACTGAATCAGGAAGAAATAGAAAATATGAACAGACCAATCACAAGCACTGAAATTGAAACTGTGATTAAAAATCTTCCAACAAACAAAAGCCCAGGACCAGATGGCTTCACAGGTGAATTCTATCAAACGTTTAGAGAAGAGCTAACACCTATCCTTCTCGAACTCTTCCAAAATATAGCAGAGGGAGGAACACTCCCAAATTCCTTCTACGAGGCGACCATCACCTTGACACCAAAACCAGACAAGGATGTCAAAAAGAAAGAAAACTACAGGCCAATATCACTGATGAACATAGATGCAAAAATCCTCAACAAAATACTAGCAAACAGAATCCAACAGCACATTAAAAGGATCATACACCATGATCAAGTGGGGTTTATTCCAGGAATGCAAGGATTCTTCAATATACGAAAATCTATCAATGTGATAAACCATATTAACAAATTGAAGGAGAAAAACCATATGATCATCTCAATAGATGCAGAGAAAGCTTTCGACAAAATTCAACACCCATTTATGATAAAAACCGTCCAGAAAGTAGGCATAGAGGGAACTATCCTCAACATAATAAAGGCCATATATGACAAGCCCACAGCAAACATCATCCTCAATGGTGAAAAACTGAAAGCATTTCCACTAAGATCAGGAACAAGACAAGGTTGCCCACTCTCACCACTCTTATTCAACATAGTTTTGGAAGTTTTAGCCACAGCAATCAGGGAAGAAAAGGAAATAAAAGGAATCCAAATCGGAAAAGAAGAAGTAAAGCTGTCACTGTTTGCAGATGACATGATACTATACATAGAGAATCCTAAAGATGCTACCAGAAAACTACTAGAGCTAATCAATGAATTTGGTAAAGTAGCAGGATACAAAATTAATGCACAGAAATCTCTGGCATTCCTATATACTAATGATGAAAAATCTGAAAGTGAAATCAAGAAAACACTCCCATTTACCACTGCAACAAAAAGAATAAAATATCTAGGAATAAACCTACCTAAGGAGACGAAAGACCTGTATGCAGAAAATTATAAGACACTGATGAAAGAAATTAAAGATGATACAAATAGATGGAGAGATATACCATGTTCTTGGATGGGAAGAATCAACATTGTGAAAATGACTCTACTACCCAAAGCAATCTACAGATTCAATGCAATCCCTATCAAACTACCACTGGCATTTTTCACAGAACTAGAACAAAAAATTTCGCAATTTGTATGGAAACACAAAAGACCCCGAATAGCCAAAGCAGTCTTGAGAACGAGAAAAGGAGCTGGAGGAATCAGGCTCCCCGACTTCAGACTATACTACAATGCTACAGTAATCAAGACAGTATGGTACTGGCACAAAAACAGAAAGATAGATCAATGGAACAGGATAGAAAGCCCAGAGATAAACCCACGCACATATGGACACTTTATCTTTGATAAAGGGGGCAGGAATGTACAGTGGAGAAAAGACAGCCTTTCAATAAATGGTGCTGGGAAAACTGGACAGGTACATGTAAAAGTATGAGATTAGATCACTCCCTAACACCATACACAAAAATAAGCTCAAAATGGATTAAAGACCTAAATATAAGGCCAGAAACTCTCAAACTCTTAGAGGAAAATATAGGAAGAACACTCTATGACATAAATCACAGCAAGATCCTTTCTGACCCACCTCCTAGAGTAATGGAAATAAAAACAAAAATAAACAAATGGGACCTAATGAAACTTCAAAGCTTTTGCATAGCAAAGGAAACCATAATCAAGACCAAAAGACAACCCTCAGAATGGGAGAAAATATTTGCAAATGAAGCAACTGACAAAGGATTAATCTCCAAAATTTACAAGCAGCTCACGCAGCTCAATAACAAAAAAAAGAAAACAACCCAATCCAAAACTGGGCAGAAGACCTAAATAGACATTTCTCCAAAGAAGATATACAGAATGCCAACAAACACATGAAAGAATGCTCAACATCATTAATCATTAGAGAAATGCAAATCAAAACTACAATGAGATATCATCTCACACCAGTCAGAATGGCCATCACCAAAAAACCTAGAAACAATAAATGCTGGCGAGGGTGTGGAGGAAAGGGGACACTCTTGCACTGCTGGTGGGAATGTGAATTGGTTCAGCCACTATGGAGAACAGTATGGAGGTTCCTTAAAAAACTACAAATAGAATTACCATATGACCCAGCAATCCCACTACTGGGCATATACCCTGAGAAAACCAAAATTGAAAAAGAGTCATGTACCAAAATGTTCATTGCAGCTCTATTTACAATAGCCCGGAGATGGAAACAACCTAAGCGCCCATCATCGGATGAATGGATAAAGAAGATGTGGCACATATACACAATGGAATATTACTCAGCCTTAAAAAGAAATGAAATTGAGCTATTTGTAATGAGATGGATAGGCCTAGAGTCTGTCATACAGAGTGAAGTAAGTCAGAAAGAAAAAGACAAATACCGTATGCTAACACATATATATGGAATTTAAGGGGGGAAAAATGTCATGAAGAACCTAGGGGTAAGACAGGAATAAAGACGCAGACCTACTGGAGAACGGACTTGAGGATATGGGGAGGGGGAAGGGTGAGTTTTGACAGGGCGAGAGAGAGTCATGGACATATACACACTAACAAACGTAGTAAGGTAGATAGCTAGGGGGAAGCAACCGCAAGGCACAGGGATATTAGCTCGGTGCTTTGTGACGGCCTGGAGGGGTGGGATAGGGAGAGCGGGAGGGAGAGAGACGCAAGAGGGAAGACAAATGGGAACATATGTATATGTATAACTGATTCACTTTGTTATAAAGCAGAAACTAACACACCATTGTAAAGCAATTATACCCCAATAAAGATGTTTAAAAAAAAAAAAAGATAGAATTAACAAATTTGGCCAAGGATTAGAGCAAAAGGACAGGCACCTGGGAAGAAGGATAAGTTTAAAAAATTTTAAATCAGGTTGACAGGGAAGAAGAGGTATCCATTAACATAACTGGAAATATTGGTACTATATTGTCGATTTATTTAGATTGTTTTCCAGTCTGAGGATTAACTAAAATCCAGGTCTTGAGAAATGGGAGGCAGGGCAGGTAAGTTTGGTAAGCCTAACCTCTCTGTCCCAGTCCATACTGATCACTACAATGGGGAACCACATTTGAGTAAGTCATGAGTCTAGGTAAGAAGAAGAAATAAACATAAAAGATGCCAAGCTGGAGTGCATTTAATGAAAGGCTTTCATATTTCAAAATATTGTCTGGCACTGGAGCTGTTAAGGAGAATGATTCTATATCGACTCAGTTTCACTTAATTTTTAAAATACCTAATGTTGTGATAGTTTGATGATGAACACAGAGAAAATCACTGAGATGTCAGATTTAGAAGAGAACAGGAGAGCAAATGAGAAAAGACTGTGAAATGCAATTCAGTTGGCAGGTTGAGAAGAGAATCAGTGCTTCCATCTGGTTACCCATCCAACCCTCACCTTTGACTTCGCTTTATTCTGTTCCTCTCTACAGACTGAGTGATCACCTCATTTCTTCCTTTTGTCTTCCCAGTTATCAACTATTATTTGAATAGTTTCCTGAATTGATGAGATCATTTTAAAATTAGAGGGTACATTTTTATTATATCTAAAGATAAATATTTTCCTATGTTCCATACCCCATTAAAATGACCCTGGAAATTTTGACAAGACATCTGGGTCTCTGGCACCCATAAATCTATGCAGATAAGCCACTGGAACCTAGAACTTGTGAATCTTCTTTTGCTTGCAACTCCTTATTGTACACACAGATAGGATTTGTGTGAATTATGCTAATTTTTTTTGGTTAGAGAGATTCGGGGGAATAAACAATTGTTATAGATCCTACAGATTAGACAAATTAATCAGATTAATTAAAATGTCAAGCAGTAATTCAAGGAAACTACTTTTTCTATTTCTATGTGCTCTTATCTCCTATCATCATCATGATTCCTATGCTTTCATCATTCTCCCTCTCCTCGGCAAAAAAAATCTTGACTGAGAAGAGCTCAGCATGGACTGTGGCCATTGGCATGTTGAAAATCACCAAACACTACTTTGAGATGTTTGGAACTCATTCCTTGGGGGACACCCTACTTTCCCAACAGATAGATGGCTTTGCCAACCTAAGACCCACAGGATAACCAGACTTTGCCTACACTAACCATAGTATTTATGTTATAATAATTTGTACCTTCTTGCCTTACTGAAAAAGTACAAATGGCTCAGTTTACTGAAGTAAGAAGTAAGCTAACTTGTGTTGAATAGCTATTTTATGCCAAGGACATTATACTATTACTTAATTGAATCCTCTCAATAATTCTGTCAGGAAGACAGGATTATCTACATTTTATGGCTGAGGTGACCAAGGCTTATAAAATTGACATGACCTTCTCAGGATCATACACATAAGCCCAGAAGAAATTTAGGAGTGGCATACCTGGACATTTTCCTATGAAATCAGTCTGTATCCTGCACTAAAACGTTAACCCAATACTTGGAAAATTTCTTGACAGTTAATCCAAGAATTCACATTAAATTCTTTGCCATCACTTGGGAAATGTAATTAGTTATCTAGGGCTGAAGGAGTGAAAAACAAAAACGAGAATATGAAACACTCCTCATTGGTGTTGATCACATCCCCATGGAGTAAATGCTGATCAAACATTAAAAGAATAGTTTTTTAAAGTAAGGCTGCATTCTATTTACTATAACTAGGACATGGAAGCAACCTAAATGTCCATCAGCAAAGGAATGGATAAAGAAGATGTGGTACAGGGACTTCCCTGGTGACACAGTGGTTAAGAATCTGCCTGGCAATGCAGGGGACACGGGTTCGATCCCGGGTCTGGGAAGATCCCACATGCTGCGGAGCAACTAACCCTGTGCACCACAACTACTGAGCCTGCGCTCTAGAGCCCGTGAGCCACAACTACTCAGCCCGTGCACCCTGGAGCCTGGGCACCACAACTACGGAGCCCACGTGCTGCAACTACTGAAGACCGCTTGCCTAGAGCTCACACACCACAACAAAGAGTAGCCCCCCGCCAGCTCACTGCAACTAGAGAAAGCCCACACGCAGCTATGAAGACCCAATGCAGCCATAAATAAATAAATAAATACAATTTTTTAAAAAGATGTAGTACATATATATACAATGGACTATTAGTCATAGAAAAGAATGGAATAATGCCATTTGCAGCAACATGGATGGACATAGACATTTCCATACTGAGTGAAGTAAGAGAAAGAGAAATATCTTATGATATTGCATATATGTGGAATCTAAAACCATGGTACAAATGAACCTATTTACAAAACAGAAATAGAGTCACAGATGTAGAAAACAAACTTATGGTTACCAAGGGGAAAGTGGGGGAGGCAGAGGGATAAACTGGGAAATTGGGATTCATATATACATACTACTATATATAAAATAGATAACTAATAAGGAACCTACTGTAGGGCACAGGGAACTCTACTCAATACTCTGTAATGACCTATATGGGAATAGAATCTTAAAAAAACTGGATATATGTGCACGTATAATTGATTCACTTTGCTGTACAGCAGAAACTAACACATTGTAGATCAACTATACTCCAATAAAAATTAATAATAAAAAAGTAAAGTAGGGCTGCATTGTTAGCTTTCTAAAGACCTCACTTGGTTTTTTTTTTTAGAGAGTAAATTTTTTTATGTTTATTTATTTTTTTCTTATTAGTCATCCATTTTATACACAGCAGT